>NW_024412416.1:23160637-23258752 GCF_014898765.1 Herpailurus yagouaroundi | reverse complement strand
TATATAGTATATATATATATATTGTATATATATATAGTATATATAGTATATACTATATACTATAGTATATACTATAAACTATATATATATTGCCATATATATATAGTGGAATATTACTCAGCCATCGAAAAGAATGAAATCTTGCCATTTGCAATGACATGGATGAAGCTAGAGACTATTATGCCACGCCAAGTGAGTCAGAGAAAGGCAAATACCATATGATTTCACTCATATGTGTGATTTAAGAAACAAAATGAATGAGCAAAAACCAAAGAGAGAAAGAGAGTGTGACAAACCAAGAAACAGACTCTATTAAATATTTTATTTATTCGTGAGAGAGAGAGACAGAGACAAGAAACAGAGACAGAGACAGAGAATGAGCAGGGGAGGGGCAGAATGAGAGAGGAACATGGAATTTGAAGCAGGCTCCAGGCTCTGAGCTCTCAGCACAGAGTCTAATGTGGGGCTCAAACTCACAAGCTGTGAGATCATGACCTGAGCCAAAGTTGGACACTCAACTTATTGAGCCACCCAGGCACCCCAAGAAACAGACTCTTAATTATAGGAAAGAAACTGATGGTTACCAGAGGGGAGATGGGTGAAGGGATGGTTTAAATAGATGATTGGAATTAAGGAGTGTACTTGTGATGAGCACCAGGTGATGTATATAAGTGTTTAATCACTATATTGTACACCTGAAACCAATATTACATTGTACGTTAAACTGGAATTTGAATAAAACCTTTTAAAAAAGAAAATAAAGGTATTGATAAAAAAATCAAAGACCTAAGTAAATGTAGAGGAACATTATGTTCATAAGATCAGAAGACATCACATAGTAATTAGATAAAATTGTTCTATAGAGTAAATACAATTTCATTCAGAATCCCAGCAGTTTGCCTAGGATTTTCTTAGTTTTGGCACTAAAAATTTCACTTCCCAAGAAGCTCCTTCACGGGATGAGATAAATCCCAGCTTTGGGCTATGAGTAAAAAAGATTGGAGGTGGGGGAATGGAAACCCTATAGAATCCATATGGCAGCCCCCAAATAGGAGCTGAATGCATTTTAAATGTGTACAGCATGCATTATCTACTTTTCATGGTGTTTGTCATTGTTTATTTTCCCCTGACCACTGATGTCGGCAACCTTGATTTATAGCACACAGCAATGGATGATCTATTATTGCACCAATATTAAACCGATGTGATTTAAATATGCTACTTAAGCATTTTGTAATCATGAGCACTAGTCTGTATTTGACTTTACTTGTTGATTTAGGGCTCTACTTTGTATGTATTTTGTACTAGTTCAGTATTTAACTTTATGAACACTGTGGTCATATTTTCTAAGAATTCAGATAGTGAAAATAAGAACAATTGTAATATCAAAGTCAGCATGCCCCAGATTTCACTGAAGAGAAGGGTAAGTTATTGTGTTAATTTAATGACATATGAAGGACACATACAACTAGATTGAATGGTAAATTAAAAAAAATTTTAAAAAAGAAAGCATAATGTGTGATACACAGAAAATAATTTGGAGCTGGATATGGTAGAGAAGATGATGTTATCTGTATTAGTTTGCTGGGGCTTTTATAACAAAATATTATAGACTGGGTGGCTTAAACAACATTGCATTGTCTCACAGTAGTTCCAAAGGGTAAAAATCTGAAATCAAGCTGTCATCAGGGTTTCTTCTTTCTGAGGTCCTTCAGGAAAAGGTGTTTCATGTCTCTTTCTTTGGCATGTAGATAGCAGTCTTCTCCCTGTATTTTTACATTGCCTTCCCTCTGTATTGAATCTTACAAATTGGGGATGAGGCAAACCAGTACTTTCAAATGGATTAAAAACTTCTATTTTTTTTTGTTCTAAAAATTCCTAGAAAGACTTCAATTCTCAATTGAAAATATCAGCCACCGTATAACTGTGGGTTTATCACAGAAAAAACATGCATAATTGTGTCATTTTCTTGATTGTCTCCTGAAACTGAGTAAAATTACATTCCCTGATATGTAAGTTGCAGCTAAAATGTCATATGGGCAAACAAAAGAGGAAATTCCAATAAGGAATGTATCAGCCTCTTACTTTGTAGGGCTGTTTCTACAAGGTCTTACCATCAATCATGCTTTATAGAGTATAACGTGTAATGCATTGAATCAGGATAACAACAACACAAAGTTCACCCCATCTCTTAAGCATTTTTAATAGTAAATTAGACCTTCAAATTATTGTCTTTGTTTTTATTAAATATGTGATTAAATCATAGAGATTATTGATAATCTTGTTGAGATCCAAACTACATTTTGCTCATCCGTCTGCATATCTGGCAGACAGTGCAAATGTATAACTGACAAATTCCACTCAGTCTATGACCTTCTTACCAAAAAAATGAAAAGATCTTACTTTCTTAATGTAAAACATACATTTTACACAGTGCAAAAATAGGGTATGATATGCGTACCTATGATTTTGAGGCTTTCATAATGAAAGTTTTTGGACACTTTTCAGTTTTCTAAAAACAAGCAGAAACACTAATGATTTTGTAGGCTTTATAGAAATGGAAGGAAATAAAATTAGAAAAATGCCTACAAGTTGGATATCACTGTTTCTGGCCATAGAAAATATATCCAAATGTTGGCCTGCCTTTTAAACCATATTTTCAAAGTATAGGAGAAGAATGTCTAGTTTGGGGATGTCTATATTGAGGATGAGAATGCACAAAAGGATAATAAACTAGAAATGTAGAGACATTCCCCTCCCGAGAACTGTGGATCTTTGAAGAGGCCAGATGGAGCATAGAAAAAGATGAACTGACTGCACACGCGTTATCTGATGGTATGTTTTGGTTGAAACAAAAAATGTTACAACACAAATATTTATATATTGGGGGAGAGTATAAGATTGTATTAGATCTTAAATTATTTATTTATTTATTTATTTATCTTTATTTTATTTTTTTAATTTTTTAATGTTTATTCATTTACTTTGAGAGTCAGAGACAGCACAAGTGGGTGAGGGGCAAAAAGAGAGGGAGAGAGAGAAAGAATCCCAAGAAGACTCCACACTCAACATGGAGCCCAATGTGGGGCTTGAACTTGTAAACCATAAAATCATGGCCTGAGCCAAAATCAAGAATTGGACACCTATCTGACTGAGCACCCAGGCTCCCCTTAATTTTTTTCTAAAGTTCATCAAAAGAAGATAGCCATAGAGGGGCACCTGTGTTGCTCAGTCTGTTGTGTCCAACTCTTGGTTTTGGCTCAGATCATGATCTCACAGTTGTGGGATTAAGCCCCACATCAGTCTCCATACTGACAGCATGGAGCCTGGTTGTAATTCCCTCTCTCCCTGCCCCTCCCCTGCTCATGCAAGCACTCGTGTTCTCTCCCTGTCTCTCTCTCAAAATAAATAAATAAAACTTAAAAAAAGAAGATAGTCATAGAGTTAAGCTGCTATAAAACTGGGCATTCTTGAATGTTTGAATATGAAATTTCATGAAGTGTTCCACACTTCAGTATGAAATATATGCACAAGAAAAGGAAATAACATTGCACTTCATAAACAATGGAAAACTAAATGTCTTAAATAAAACTGTATTTAAAATTGGCACCAAAAAAGAAAGGACAACCAAGTTAAACAGGACTTTATAAATTTATTTTTAAACATTTTTAATGTTTATTATTTTTAAGACAGAGAGAATGAGAGAGGGAGAGAGAGCATGAGTGGGGGAGGGGCGGAGGGAGACACAGAATCTGAAGCAGTCTCAAGGCACTGAGCTGTCAGCACAGAACCCAACATGGGGCTTGAATTCACAAACTGTGAGATCATGATCTGAGCTGTAGTTGGAGGCTCAACTGACTGAAACACCCAAGCACCCCTCAGTTTATTTTTTAATTGTAAATTATTTAGTATTAAACTTTGATTTCAAGGGAAACAAAAGCAAAAATGAACTATTGGGACTTCATCAAGTTAAAAAAAGTTCTGCACAGTGAAGGAAACAATCAACAATATTAAAAGGCAACCCCTGGAATGGGAGACGATATTTGTAAATAACATATCTGATACAGGGTTAGTATCCAAAATATGTAAAGAACTTATCAAACTCAACACCAAGACAAAACAAAACAAAACAATAATTAACTTAAGAAATGGGCAGAAGACATGAGCAGACATTTTCCCAAGAAGACATACAGATGGCTAACAGACACATGAAAAGATGCTCAGCATCACTCGTTATCAGGGAAATACATATCAAACCACAATGAGATACCACCTCACACCTGTCAGAATGGCTAAAATTAACAACACAGAAAATAACAGATGTTGATGAGGATGTGGAGAAAGGGGAAACTCTTACACTGTTCGTTGTAATGGAAACTTGTGCAGTCACTCTGGAGAACAGTATAGGCGTTCCACCAAAGTGAAAAATAGAACTACCTTATGACCCAGCAATTGCACTACTAAGTATTTACCCAAAGGATACAAAAATACCTATTTGAAGGGATACATGCATCCCAAATGTTTATAGCAGCATTATCAAAAATAGCTAAATGATGGAAAGAGCCCAAATGTCCATTGACTGATGAGTGGATAAACATGTGATATATATAAAGATATGTACACAATGGAATATTACTGATGTAATATATACATAGATATATTACATACATATATACATAGATATATTACATACATATATATAAAGATATGTAATATGGAATATTACTGATGTAATATATACATATGTAATATAATATGTAATATATACATGTATATGTAATATGTGCATATATTACATGTGTGCATATATGTACCTATGTACATATATGCACACATGTAATATATACATATATGTAATGTAATATACATATGTAATATGTAATATACACATATATGTGTGTAATATGTAATATGTAATATATACATATATTACTCAGCCATGGAGAAAAATGAAATCTTGTCATTTGCAATGATGTGGATGGGGCTAGAGAATATATTATGCTAAGTGAAATAACTCAGAGAAAGACAAATACCATATGATTTCATTCATGTGTGGATTAAGAAACAAAACAAATGAGCATAGGAGAAGGGAAACAAAAAAGAGAGGAAGAGAGAGAGATAAACCATAAAATAAACTCTTAACTGTAGAGAGCAAGCAGGATTCTTGGAGGGAATTAGTTGGGGGGATGGATTAAATGGGTGATGGATATTAAGGCAGCACTTGTTGTGATGAGGACTGTGTGTTCTAAGTGATGAATTACTACATTCTAGTCCTGAAACTCATATTATACTACATGTCAACTAACTGGAATAAATTAAAAAAAACTTGTAACAAAAACATAATAAAATAAAACGAAATTTGATTTGACAAATTCAAATTATCTTTTGTGTCTTGAAAAAAATTTCTCTGAGAAAGAGGGTTAACTTATGGTAATATCCAGTGTACTTCAGAGTGTTTAAAAATCATGAACATTTTAGATGCTGATAGTCTGCATGAAGAATTTATAGACACAAAGGATCTGATTGACAAACAGTGAGCCTATGAAAGCAAAGCTATAGATTCAAAGTACATTGTACTTTTTTGACATTTTTTGAGAGTGAATATTTTTTGAAAGCCAGAAGCTAATTCCTGCAAATCTAAAACTCTACTGTTGATGATAAGTAAAATTGTAAGTATTCTTTGCACAAAAGCTTTTGCTGAGGAAACATTTAACTTGATGTCATCACATTGGACTTACACAAGAAATTAGTGTGATGTGGAACTCAGTAGGAGCAGTGCTTCAAGTCAAAGTGACATATATGTTTGACTCTACTCATTTTTATCACTGCATAAAAGAAATAAAGTATATTATGAATGCTACAGTGTTGTAGGGAAATATTATTGTAAAAGGAAACAGAAATAGAAAATATTTATCCTATGTTTATGGAACAGAAATAATTACAGTATTGTTATTTTCAAATTAAATATTTTAATACCTTACATCATTTTGAATTTATGCTATCCTGAAATTCTTATACTTATAGATCTTAATAATAACTAAAATACAGCCTATAGTATTTAAGTATACAATCAAGAGTTAAAATAAATTGATGTATCAGAGGACAGAATTCAAAATATTGTTATATTTCCTCACACGTATTACTTACTAATTCAACTATCAATTACTATTAATTGCCACTGTTAACTAGTCCTATTTTTTAATATAATTTATGTAACATAAAACTGAAATTAAAAAAATATGTATTCGAGAAAACTCCTGTTTTTCATGTTATATTAAAATAATAACACATGTATAATTATTTATTATATATTGTAATACTATGCTGTATGACTTATTTTGCCTGGTATGATTCTCTCCTAAATCCTAAAAGGGTTGACTTTATAAAAGTTTGGCCCTCTTAGGTATAGACAAGCTTGATCATAAAACTTATATTGAGAAACAATGGAACTAGAATAGCTAAAATGATTTTGTAAAAGATGAATACAGTTGAAGAAATTACTCAGTATTAAGACTTAGTATAGGGGCACCTGTGTGATAGAGTCGGTTAAGCATCTGACTTCAACTCAGGTTATGATCTCCAGTTTGTGGGTTCGAGCCCCAAGTCAGGCTCTGTGCTGACAGCTCAGAGCTTGGAGCCTGCTTTGGATTCTGTGTCTCCCTCTCTCTCTGACCCTCCTCCGCTCATTTTCTCTCTCTCTCTCTCTCTCTCTCTCTCTCTCTCTCTCTCTTTCTCTCTCTCTCTCTCTCAAAAATATGTAAACATTAAAAAAAAAGACTGACTATACAAATCAGCAACCAGTGTAGTATTTGGCAAGGGGATAGACACAAGATCATTGGAGCATAATAAAGAACTAAAAAATAGGCTCACCACAAGTATATCCAACTGGTTTCTGACAAAGGTACAAGAGCAATTCAGTGGAAGGATATTCTTTTCAACAAATCATATTGGGGCATTTAGCCATTTATATGGAAAAAAAAAACAAAATCCCAAGAGCCTCAACATAAATCTCACATTTCATACAAAAATTAGCTCAAAATGAATTATAGAACTCTATGTAATATGTAAATCTCTAAAACTTGAGAGGGGAGGAACATGGGAGGGGGGACTTCATGGTCTAGTGTTAAATGAAGACACCAAAGGCATAATCCACAAGAGAAAAATGGATAACTTGGACATCATCAAAATTAAAAAATATTGTTCTTCAAAAGTTACCATTAAGACAATGAAAACAAACAAACAAACAAACAAACAAACAAGCAACAGGCTGGAGTAAAGTCTTTGTGAACATATATCCAAAAATAGAATTTGTATTCAGAATAAAGAGCTTTCTATTTTTTTTAGTTTTTATTTAAATTCCAGTTAGTTAACATACAGCTTAATATTAGTTTCAGGTATACAAAAACAATTAAAGAACTTTCTAAATTCAACATTATGAAAACAAACCACCCAGTTAGATCATAGTCAAAGCTTGGAACAGACACTTAACCAACCTGGATACATGGATGCAAATTAGCACAGGGAAATATTGTCAATACCATTAACCATTAGGAAAATGTGAATTATAGTTACAATGAGATACCACTACACACATATTAGAATGGCTGAAAGAAAACTGTACTGTCAATATCCAAAAGAGTGTGGTGGAGCAACTGGAACTTTCAAACATTTTGTAAGTTTGTATAACCACTCCACATGGTCTGGCAGTTTTGTATAACTTTAAACATAGAGGTAACATAAGACCTGATTTTTTCACTCCCAGGAGTTTATTCTATGTACGTATAGAGTAAAAAAACCGGGTACACTAATGTTTATAGTAGCTTTATTTTGCAATAGCTGGAAACCACCCACATGTCCTTCAACCAGTAAATGGATAGATGGTAATATATTACTCAGAAATAAAAGAGAACTATATATTGTTATAGATAGTAACTTGGATGAATCTTAAGGGCATCATACTAAGTGTAAAAAAATGAAAGTTTACATACTATATTATTCCAGCTTTATAATATTCTAGAAGTGGCAAAATTATAGCAATGGAGAACAAATAAGTATTCACAAAGGTTAGTGGGAAAGTGTGACTATGAAGGGGTAGTATGAGAAAATTTCCTGGTGGTGTTGGCCAGTTCTGTATCCTGACTATATTGATGATTACACAAATCTGTGCCTATAATAAATTTCACAGATCTATACACACCCTAAAAAAATAATGCATTTCAAAATCAGTGAAATCCAATAAGGCTTATGGTTTATTTAATAGTATTGTACAAATGTCAATTTCCTAGTTTTGTTCATTGTACTTTGGTTATATAAATTGGTATTACTGGGGGAAGATGGATAACAGATACATTGGAAATCTTTGTACTATATTTGCAACTTCTATGAGGTTATAAAATTATTTTGAAATAAAAAATAGAAAATAAATAAAAATAGCACTACTAGAAATAGGACTTCTAAAATATTTTTAATTTTTTTTCTTTTTTAAGTTTTTATTTAAATTTCAGTGAGTTAACATTCAGTTCAATATTAGCTTCATGTGTATAATTTAGTTTCAATACTTTCAAACAACACCTGGTGCTCATAACAAGTGAGCTCCTGAATCCACATCACCTGTTTAAACTATCCCCCTACCTACCTCCCCTCTGTAACCAACAGTTTGTTTTCTATAGTTAGGAGTCTGTTTCTTGGTTTGCCCCTCTCTCTTTTTTCTCTGTGCTTCTTTGCTTTGTTTCTTAAATTCCACATATGAGTGAAATCATATGGTATTTGTCTTTTTTGACTTAGTTATTTCACTTAGCATAATACTCTCTAGTTCCATTCATGTCATTGCAAATGGCAAGATTTCACTCTTTTCTATGGCTGAGGAGTATATATACATACACACACACATACCAACACATATGCATACTTTGGCTACTTTAGATAATGCTACTATAAACATTAGAGTGCATGCATCACTTTGAATTAGTATTTTTGTATTCTTTGGGTAAATACCTAGTAGTGCAATTGACAGATTATAAGATAGTTCTATTTTTAACTTTTTGCAGAATCTTCATACTGTTTTCCAGAGTTACTGCACCAGTTTGCATTCTCACCAACACTGTAGGAGGGTTCCCCTTTCTTCATATCCTCAACAAATCTATTGTTTCTTGTGTTGTTGATTTTAGCTATTCTCACAAGTGTGAAGTGATATCTTATTGTGGTTTTAATTTGCATCCCTCTAATTATAAGTGATATTGAACATCTTTTAATGTGTCTATTGGCCATCTGGATGTTTTTGTAAAAAAAAAGTCTATTCATGTCCTCTGATCTTTGTTTAATTGATTGTTACTTTTTAATTTTTTTTTCAACGCCCCGATTGTTACTTTTTAAACTGTTGAGTTTTAGGGGAGCTTGGGTTGTTCAGTTGGTTGAGCATCTGACTTCAGCTCAGGTCATGATCTAACCATTCTTCGTTCCTGAGTTTGAGCCCCATGTTGGGTTCTTCGATGACAGTGCAGAGCCTGGAGCCTGTTTCACATTCTGTGTCTCTCTCTCCATCTTTCTCCCTCCCCCACTCATGCTCTTTTTCTCTCTCTCAAAAAATAAACATTAAAAAATAAATAAAATGTTGAGTTTTAGAAGTTCTTTATATACTTTGGGTACTAACCCTTGATCAGATATATCATTTGCAAACATCTTTTCCCATTCCATAAATTGCCTTTTAGTTTTCAAAATGTTTCATTTGCTGTGCAGAAGTTTTTACTTTAATTAAGCCCCAATTGTTTATTTTTTGCTTTTGCTTTCCTTGCCTCAGGAGACATATCTAAAAAGAAGTTGCTATGATTGATGTCAAAGAGTTTACTGTCTTTGTTGTCCTCTAGGATTTTAATGGTTTCATGTGTCACATTTAGGCCTTTAATACATTCTGAAATTGAAGAGAACACAAAGAAATAGAAAGACATTCCATGCTCATGGATTGGAAAAAAATATTATTAAAATATCTATATTGCTCAAAACAATCTACAGATTTAATGCAATCCTTATCAATGTATCAACTGAATTTTTCAGAGAGATCAAACAATCCTAAAATTTGTATGGAACAACAAAAGAATATCCAAAGCAATCTTGACGAGACCAGCAATGCTGGAGGCATCACAATTCTAGACTTCAAGTTATATTACAAAGCTGTAGTGATTTAGAACTATTTTCTTACAGTTTTTTTTTTAAACTTTACATCCAAATTAGTTAGCATATAGTACAACAATGATTTCAGGAGTAGATTCCTTAGTGCCCTTTACCCATTTAGTACATCCTCCCCTCCCACAACCCCTCCAGCAACCCTCAGTTTGTTCTCCACATTTATGAGTCACTTCTGTTTTGTCCCCCTCCCTGTTTTTTATATTATTTTTCTTTCCCTTCCCTTATGTTCATCTGTTTTGTCTCTTAAAGTCCTCATATGAGTGAAGTCAAATGCCCATCAATGGATAAATGGATAAAGAAAATGTGGTATATGTATGTATACACACACACACACACACACACGCACACACACGCACACACACACACGCACAATGGAGTATTACTCAGCAATCAAAAAGAATGAAATCTTTCCATTTGCAACTACATGGATGGAACTGGAGGGTATTTTGCTAAGTGAAATTAGACAGAGAAAGACAAAAATCATATTATTTAGAACTACTTTTAAAGAAAAGTGTAGTATCTGTCTTTCTGACTACCCAGTGTGCCTGGTAATGTGAGAAAACTAAAACCAACATTTTACAAACGGCAGATTGGAAAGATAAAAGGATAAAGGATAGCACTTTTAGAAGGCTGTAAAATTCGCGCACCTAGGTGGCTCATCCTACTCCTGATTTCATCTCAGTTCATGATCCCAGGGTCATGGGATCATGCCCCATGTTGTGGAGCCTACTTAAGATTCTCTCTCTCTCTCTCTCTCTCTCTCTCTCTCTTTCCCCCTTTCTCCCCATCTCATGCTCTCTCTCTCTCTCTCTCTCTCAAATATGATGGTAAAATTATAGAATGCCACAATATATATATATATATATAATTCCATATATATATGAATGCCATAAATATGCATTATGTGTACTATGTATATATATTAGAATTATATATATATATATATATATATATATATACACACACACACACATATATATGGCTGTAAAATTATAGAATTCTGCATGACCTAAAATGTTAATGGTGATGTTAAGAACAATGGCTAATACTTATAATTCACTTAATATGTAATTCTGACAATGAGCTGACAGTATGTATTTTTACCAATATTAACAGATGAGGAAATTGATACACATAGATATTAGCTAATATTTTTGATCACAGAACTAATTAATAATCTTAATGGGATTTTCACCTGAGGTGGTCTGACCCTAGAATCTGTATAGAATGTAGAAAAATGTGTAAAAACAATTCTAAGTGGTAAAAGGAATACAATTACACAGGGGAAAATGCCACTAGCATTTTAATGTACTCTCTTTTTGGTATGTGTTCTTTCATTAATTTTTTGATTTGACAATAAATAAAATATTGAATAAACATGTATGATGTTCCAATATTTGTTCTGTAAACGTGGGTTATAGTGGTGAAATAAACCAACAAACCTCCTGCCTTCATGGGTCATGTAATCTAATGCTGGGGAGACAGACAACACAAGTAAAACTGCATAAGAAAATTTTAGGTGACAAGGCTTAAAGTAAATAAGAGACTAAGATCAAGAGGGAATTTTTAGGGAAGACATCTCTGAAGACATGACACTTGGGTAGAGATCTGAAAGAAGCGAGAGATTGAGCCATAGGGATTTATTGAAAAATTAGAACATTCTTAGCAGAGGGCATTACACCTGTAATTGCCCAGGTGTTGGGGCTCAATCCAAGGTCTACAAGGAGGTCTACCTGTATGGAATTGGGCAAGGAAGATGAAATGTGGTAGATAGACATCTGGCCAGGATCATGTCCTACTGCCCAGATTACATGGCTCATTGAGAAATTTGTTTTACGCAACCACTACTTACATTTCTCTGTTTTTGTTTGTTGTTTGTTTTTAAAAAATGTAGTATTTCCCAATCCAGAAGCCAATGTGTAGGTAATAGTGTTATGTCCATTCATTTCCACCTTTCATTGGTTGGATTCCCTTAGGTGTATTTGGAAGATGTGTCTCTACAGACACCTCTTCTGGGGCTTTACCTGAGTTTGGCCTGAGAGAGCTCAGTGAAGCTGGTGTCAATCTTGATTCCCCATTTTCAGAAATCACAGCAGATCAAATGAAAACTCAATTCCAAACCCTCCCACAAGTTCAAGAAGAAATTGAAGCCTCTTAAGACAGTAAAGGGTGTGGCTGAACTCTTCTGCCACCTTGTGACTGATTCCATTTCTCCCTTCCCATCTGATGGATGCTTCTCTAGAAACTCCTTGAATGGGAATTTAGTTTTCAGGAGCATCTCTTGAAAGGATCAAAGAACATGGGGAAGAGTAGCCACAAAGGAATTTTCAACACAAAGTTAAGCCTAAACTGAAAGATACACTTGGTAATACAATGTAGAGTAGATTGTGAAGAAGAGGCCTTGGGGGTCATGTATATTTTACAAGTGCCTGAGAAGTAATGAGAGCAAAGAAAGTAGGTTAGGTGTGAGAAAGAACTAGAGGATTAAGTGACAAGTATTTCTCCTACACCATTCTTCCTTGGCACTCCACTTGATTGTCTATCTCTTCTGTATGACAAATACTCAAGCCCCAGTGAATCAGACATCTCCTTTCTTTATATGCCCACCTGAGACTGAAGCTACTGCACATTCACAGTCCCCTGTCAGTAAATGTATCTGCTTGCTTATAGACAACTCCCTCTCCCCCCCAATTAATACTCACTCTCCTCAAGCCCACTCTGTCCTCCTAATTCATGAAGAAATCTAGATTGTCATTCAGGAGTTCTTTCAATGCTTAGTCCCTACACTGTTCAAGATAGATGCCTAGAACCAGCATTTCTGCTTTTATTTTGCTTTTTATTAATTATAAATACAATTGTCCCACCATTACACCCATCTCTAGTGAGAAAACAGTTTTCCTTCCGCTCATCTTAGTGCATTTTCCACCTCTCCCTCTCAGCATCATAGATGCAAGCCCTGAATACACTTAGTATTGGCAGTAATGGCAGTGCTATTTATCAGAACTTCCTGTTCCAGACCATGCTAAGTGCTTCACAACTTAGGGCACAAATATGTAATTCCTAGGCTAATGGCAAAGTGTGGTAAAGTTATTCAAACTGCAATTTGAAATTAAAACAGATATGGAAACTTAATGACTCTTCATCAAGTCACTGGAACCTTTATTCTAAGATCATGTCATATTTTGATGATGAATATACATTATGAATAAAATTTTAAATAAAATCAAGAAATTTCAAACAATTTCATATTTAAGAAGGGCCATTATAGTAGTATCTTCAGGATTATCATGCAATGAGAAATATTCTATGCTTGTGGAGATTCTTTGGCTATAAGATTTGGAAAGGACTTCCACTTCTGTGCTGGAAGCAAACACATTTTCACCTAAGTCATGAGAGCAATATGGCTAAATTATAAAACACATTAGCAAGGTAAAAATACAGACAAACCTATATGAATTACATTTCAGAAATGGCAAGAATTTCCTAGGATCAGAGCCCCGTTGTTGGTTTAGTCTCTGGGGGTGATGCAAAAATAGAAGCATAGTACTCATGGATGGCTATAAAGAGAAGCCACTCAAACTACTAACAAACTTTTATTGACTACACTTTGTCTGGTATGACAAAATCAAATTCTCAAGAGTCTAAAAGAAGTCCAAATCCACTTGCCAAATATTTCCTTCAAGTCTCTCACTGGCTACATGTGAGTAGCACACCAATGGCTGAGAGCAAGCCAGGGGAGATGAAACAAATGCATGAATCATTCCCTGAGTGCAAGATAGTGAGGAGGAGGAAGCTTATGGAAGACAGGAGAGCTAAAGCTTATCCCCTCAAGATGCACCGATCCTTCCCTGAGTGCAAGACAGCGGTCTGCAGGAGGCTTAAGCAGCGAAAGAAAACTGCTAGCAATTTCTCCCAAAGTCCACATAAATCTTCATTGAGTACATTACAGTGGCCTGGTAAATTAAGAATAAGAAAGACCTCCTGAGGCTTGAAGATGTAGAAGCAGAGCTAATGAGTAAAGAAAAATCCTCAGTGAATAAAAAAAAGCTGTCAATTGGGTTTAAAGGAGATGGAATAAAAAGAAGAGGGGGTTTAGAGGAGAGAGAGAGTGAGACAGAATTATTTGAAGAGTTAATGGCTGAGAATTTTGTTAAAATGGTGATATGTATTAACCTACAAATGCAATAAGCTCAGTGAACCCCAATTAAGATAAGCAAAATAAATCCACAGTAAACCTATCATCAAATTTATGGAAACCATAGATAAAGACAAATTATTAAATGTAGTTGAGTGGAAAAGAACATTACATACAGAAAAAGAACACTAAGAATGATGTCTTATTGCCAAAAGATAATGTGATAACATCTTTAAGTGTTGAAAGGAAAAAATAAAATTGTCTGTCTATAATTCCATATCTAGCAAAAATACACCTCAACAATGAAACTGAGAGCCAATAATAGTGTCTTCAATAAATGGTGTTGGGAAAACTGGACAGCCATATGCAAAAAAAAAAAAATTAAACTGGACCACTATCTTATATCATATATAAAATAAACTCAAAACGCATTAAAGTCTTGAACATTTGAAACCTGAAACCTGGGTTACCCGGGTGGCTCATTTGGTTAAGCATCCGACTTCATCTCAGGTCATGATCTCTCACAAGTTCAAGCCCCACATAAGGCTCTGTGCTGACAGCTCAGAGTGTGGAGACTGCTTCAGATTCTGTGTGTCCCTCTCTCTCTCTGTCCCTCCCTTCTCTGTCTTGCTCTCAAAAATAAATATTTAAAAAATTAAAAATAAATAAAAATAAAACCTGAAACCATAAAATTCCTAGAAGAAAACATGGAAAAATCTCCTTGACATTGGTCTTGGCAAAGTTGTTTGGTTGGTTTTGATAGCAAAAGCAAAGGCAACAAAAGCAAAAGTAAATAAGTAGGACTACATCAAACTAAAAAGCAAAAGAAACAACCAGCAAATGAAAAGGCAACCTATGGGAGGGAGAAAATATTTTCAAGTTATATATATAATAAGGGGTTAATATATGAAAACTATATTTAAAAAACTCATACAACTTACTAGAAAAAATTATAATTATTTTAATTTTTAAAATAGGCAGAGTTCTAGTATCCAAAATCTATAAAGAGCTCACCAAACTCCACACCCGAAAAACAAATAACCCAGTGAAGAAATGGGGAGAAAACATGAATAGGCACTTCTCTAAAGAAGACATCTGGATGGCCAACAGGCACATGAAAAGATGTTCAATGTCACTCCTTATCAGGGAAATACAAATCAAAACCACACTCAGATATCACCTCACACCAGTCAGAGTGGCCAAAATGAACACATCAGGAGACTATAGATGCTGGAGAGGATGTGGAGAAACGGGAACCCTCTTGCACTGTTGGTGGGAATGCAAATTGCAGTGCAGCCGCTCTGGAAAGCAGTGTGGAGGTTCCTCAGAAAATTAAAAATAGACCTACCCTATGACCCAGCAATAGCACTGCTAGGAATTTTCCCAAGGGATACAGGAGTACTGATGCATAGGGCCACTTGTACCCCAATGTTCATAGCAGCACTCTCAACAATAGCCAAATTGTGGAAAGAGCCTAAATGTCCATCAACTGATGAATGGATAAAGAAATTGTGGTTTATATACACAATGGAATACTACGTGGCAATGAGAAAGAATGAAATATGGCCTTTTGTAGCAATGTGGATGGAAGTGGAGAGTGTGATGCTAAGTGAAATAAGCCATACAGAGAAAGACAGGTACCATATGGTTTCACTCTTATGTGGATCTTGAGGAACTTAACAGAAACCCATGGGGGAGGGGAAGAAAAAAAAAAGAGGTTAGAGTGGGAGAGAGCCAAAGCATAAGAGACTGTTAAAAACTGAGAACAAACTGAGGGTTGATGGGGGGTGGGAGGGAGGGGAGGGTGGGTGATGGGTATTGAGGAGGGCACCTTTTGGGATGAGCACTGGGTGTTGTATGGAAACCAATTTGACAATAAATTTCATATATTGAAAAAAACATTAAAAAAATAAAATAAATAAAATAAAATAGGCAGAGTTAGTGAATGGACATTCTTCCAAAGAAGACATACAAATGACCAGCAAGTACATGAAAAAGTGCTCAACATCACTAATAACCAGGAAAATGCACACAGTTACATATATATATATACATATATATGTGTGTGTGTGTGTGTGTGTGTGTGTGTGTGTGTGTATACATATATATATAACTCAGCCATAAAAAAGAATGAAATCTTGCCATTTGCAATGACATGGATGGAGCTAAAATGTATTAAGCTAAGCAAAAGAAGTCAGTCAGAAATACAAATACTATATGATTTCACTCATATGTGGAATTTAATAGATAAAACATTAACATATAGGGGAAAAAAAGAGAGGCAAATCAGGAAACAGCTTCTTAACTATAGAGAACAAACTGAGGGTTGCTGGAGGGGAGGTGAGTCAGGATATGGATTAATAGGTGATGGGCATTAAGGAGGGCACCTGTTGTGATGAGCACTGGGTGTTGTATGTAAGTGATGAATCACTAGATTCTACACCTGAAACTAATATTACACTGTATGTTAGCTAACTGGAATTTAAATAAAAACTTGAAGGAAAAAACAAAAACAAAAGGACATAATCACACACATAATGTGTGTGACCTAGGTTTTATAGCATATTATATTAAATTGTGTAACTAAGGGGAGAAATAGACAAATCTATAACCATATTAAAAAATTAGAACATGCTTGAGTAGTTGATAGAATAACCAGATTTTTAAAAGTTAGGTACAAAATATGTGAACACATGCTCAAACTGACCTTGGAGACACTTATAGAACTATACCTAAGAATAGCAGAATACATTTTTTTCAAGTATATACAGAGTTTTTTTTTTTTTCAAAATAGACCCTTTACTGGCATTACATTAAAATCTTAATATATTTAAAATAACTAAAATCATATTGCACATATTCTTTATTACATTGGAATTAAATTAGTAATTAGCATTATGAAAATATATATAAAATATTCAAATATTTGAAAATTAATGACATACTTCCAAATAACCCATAAATCAAAAAAGAAATCCTAAAGAAAATTATAAGATATTTCAAAGTAATAATAATAAAAACATAACATTCTAAAATTTGTAAAATGCTTCTACAATAAGATGGAAAGAGAAATGTATAGCTTTAATGACTAGTTTACAAAACAGGAAATATTTAATATAAATGACCTAAGCTTCCACACTAATAATGTAAAATAAAAAAATCAAAATTAAAACAAGAAGAATAAACAGAATAGAAATAAGAACTGAAATCACTGAAATAGAAAACAGAACAACAATAGAGAAAATTACACAAGTCAATCATTTATTCTTTGAAAAGAATAAGACAATTGGCAACCCCTAGAAAAACTAATGAAAGAACAAAATAATATAAAAGAGAAAAAAAATCAAATCACTCATAATCAGGAATGAAAGAAAGGCAATACTGCATATTATACAGATACTGAGATAATAATAAAAGGATATTTTATTATTCTCCATTTAGTAAAAAGAAACTGTTAAGTTTAAACTTTTTTACAATTAACATATTATTAACAAAGAATGACAATTTTAACTTTAAAACTTGACAACTCAAATGAAATTAAAAAATTCTTAAAAACAGAATTCACTCAAACTGGCAAATGAGGAAATAGAAAATCTGAATAATGTAAATTCTGTCAAAATCCACAATAAAGAGAGAAGCCAATTTAAGAAATGAGAAAAAGAGTGAAATACACAAAGAATATATACAAATGGCCTCCAAGTGCAGCCACTTTGGAAGTCGGTTTGGCAGTTTCTTATGAAACTACATGTACTCTTATACAATTCAACAAATGTACTCCTTGGTATTTACCCAAATGAGTTGAAAATGTATGTCTACACAAATTCTTCACACAAATGTTTATAAAAGCTTTATTCATAGTTTCCCAAACTTGGAAGTTAACAAGATGTCCTATTATAGGTGATAAACAAACCATGGAAAATCTATAAAGTGGCATATTATACCACAATAAAAATGAGTAATGTACACATGAATGTTTTTAATAGCTTTTTCCATATTTTCCAAGTCTTGGAAGAAACCAAGATAGATACGTGAATAGATAAACTGTCATACATCCGGACAATGGAATATTATTCAAAACTAACAATGAAATAAGCTAGTAAGCCATTAAAAGACATGGAGAAATCTTAAATGCATATTAGTAAATGAAAGAAGTCAATCAGAAAAGTTTACATACTGTAAAGTAAGTGACATTCTGGAAAAAGCAAAATTATGGTGACATTAAAAAAAAATCAGTGTTTGCCAGGCATTTGGAGCAAGGAGGGTGAATAGGCACCACAAGAGGATTTTTAGGGTAGTGAAATTATTCTGTGATTATGTTATAATGGTGGATTAATGCCATATATATATCAAACCCCACGGGTTGTACAACTCCAAGAGAGAACCTTAAACTATAGACTTTAGATGATATTGATGTGTCAATGTAGGTTCATGGATTGTAACAAATATAACACTCAGATGCAAAGATATTGATAGCAGGGAAAGTTGTGGGTATATGTGTGAGAGGAGCATGAGATATATAGGAACTCTCAATTCTTCCCCTCAATTTTTTTTTTTTTTTTTTGTAAACCTACAACTGCTCTAAAAATAGCTTATTGGGGCACCTGGGTGGCTCAGTCGGTTGAACATCCAACTTCAGCTCAGGTCATGATCTCACAGTTCATGAGTTCAAGCCCCACATTGGGCTCATTGCTGTCAGCACAGTGCCCACTTCAGATTCTCTGTACCTCTTTCTCTGCCCCTTCCCTGCTTGCCTTCTGTCAAAAATAAATGAAACATTAAGAAAATAATAAAACAAATAAATAAATAAAACAATAACCTATTTTTAAACAAACATACAAACAAAAATACCCCGATACACCTTTTTTCCCCCCCACAGGAATTCCTAGAATCAAAATGGCCAATCATGTCAACTTTGGCAAGGACATGGAGCACCTGGAATCTCATACATTGCAAATAGGAGTGTAAAATTTTACAATCATGATTTCACATCCACTAGAATAAACAAAATAAAAAAAGACTAACAACATAACATTTTGTAAAGCTGTTGAGCACCTGGAATTCTCATACATTCTGGTAGAATGTAAAATGGTCTAACTCAACCATGGAGAACTGTTGCAACTTCTTATAAAGATAAGCACACATATTAACGATGTAGAACAAACTGATGGTTACTATAGGGGAGATGGGTGGAGGGATTGATGAAATAAGTGATGGGTATCAAGGAGTGCAATTATAATGAGCACTGGGTGATATATGGAATTGTTGAATCATTGTATTGTACACCTGAAACTAATATTATATTGTATGTTAACTACACTGGAATTAGTTTTTAAAGATAATATCTACTATATTATCTTTAATGACACATCATTCAACCTGGTATTTCATTTCAATATGAAAATTCCTTCTCAAAAAGTAATTTTAGGGATGCCTGGGTGGTTCCCTGAAGAGTCCGACTCTTGATTTCAACTCAGGTCATGATCCCAGGTTTGTGGGATTGAGCCCTATGTCTGGCTCCATGTTGAGTGTGGAGCTTCCTTAAGGCATGTGCTCTCTCTCTCTCTCTCTCCCCCTCTCTCCCATTCATGTTCTCTCTATAAATATAACATAATAAGAAAATAGTTAAAATAATTTTCAATGCATCCTTTTTTTCATACTAGCCCCAAATTGTAAGTATCTGAAATGTGGACAGATGATTGATAAATAAATAGATTAACAGGTACAGCATAAGTAAAATGGAATTCTATTTATCATTAAACAAATAGCAAACTTCTGATGCAGCCAACAACTTGTTTAAAACTTTTTTTTTTATTTTTTTTCAACGTTTATTTATTTTTGGGACAGAGAGAGACAGAGCATGAACGGGGAAGGGGCAGAGAGAGAGGGAGACACAGAATCGGAAACAGGCTCCAGGCTCTGAGCCATCAGCCCAGAGCCCGATGCGGGGCTCGAACTCCCGGACCGCGAGATCGTGACCTGGCTGAAGTCGGACGCTTAACCGACTGCGCCACCCAGGCGCCCCTAAAACTTTTTTAAAAAAATTGAATCTCCATACAAAAATAGTATATACTGTACTGATTCCATTTACATGAAATTTGAGAACAGGCAAAACTGATATATGGTGAGAGAAATCAGAAAGTGGTTGCCTTTGGACATAGAGGAATTGACTAGAAAACGACACGTTGGACATTTATTTGGTAAAGAAAATGTTCTTTATTTTGTTTTGAGAGATGATTACTCCATGACAAAGGTTATTGAATAGAATACTTTAGATATATGCACATCTTTTTATTCTAATTATATCTAAAATTTAAATGTATATAAATATATATTTGTTGCTAAAAGCCAACATTCTTAGCCATTACACAGGTTACTATTATTTTTCAATTACCAGTGTAATGGCTAAGAATGTTGGCTTTTGGCAACAAATAGGCTTTAATTTCAGATTCTGCAATATATTGCCATATCTGTGACAAATTACTTACCATCATAAGCCTCAATTTCTTGACGTATACAATGGGCCCAAACACTTGAGGATTTTGTGATGAATATATTATAATGGTATTTGACCACATAATAAGCATTCAATAAATAGCAGTTATGCAATTGTAATGAACTCTGTGCAATTCTTCTTTCATGCCTTGTACTTTTCTGATACATCCTGTTTCCTCTGCACCTTTCAGCACTCAGTCTGTCTATTTGGAGAACACTCATTAAGTTCCAACAGCTTTGGGTTTGTTTGTTTATTTGTTTGTTTTTCTTTTCATTGCTACTTCCATAATTACACCCCCCCATGCTTCAAGTATAAATGACTACTCATTTCTTTGCATCTATGACCATTATGAGTTTTAAACAATGCAAACAGTAACACTTTATTCACTAAAATACTATGTTAATATCTATAGATGCTATGTATGTGTCTATAAGATGTGGTGACAGATTTTTCTCTGCAGCATTGCTCATACCACACTGCTGGGCACCTACTGAATCCTTAATAAAAGGCATTTCATAAATAAATTATTTTGGACTTTTTGGAAATCATAAAAGATTATTTTACCCACTTATAAATATATACACTAAGTCTGAAAGCTATATAGGAGTGAAATATAGGTACTTCTTGTGCTAATCTTACACTTTTATTAAAGAACTTTTTACTGATCACTCAGGATGAACAGGGTATACAAGAGTGAACAAAACAAAGCTCTTGTCTACACGGAGGCTCTATTCTTGCGGTGAGCCAGATAACAAATAAATATAAAAAAAATTAATTTTTGTATGACTCATGATTTTCCTACTTCTATTTGTCTATTCTCAGTTCTCCTTCCACCAGTTTTTTTTTCAACTACTTCTGTTATCCTTTCATTACATACTTATGAAAATATGGAAAGTCCTGTATAATTACAAGACAGACATCTACATCCCATGAATGCTTTGTATATATTTGTCTTTTGCTTTCTAAGCACCTTGGATTTTTTTTAATGTTTTTATTTATTTTTGAGGGAAAGAAAGAGAGAGAGAGAGAGGCAGGGGAATGCAGAGGATCTGAAGCAGGCTCTGTGCTGAGAGCAGAGAGCCTGATGTGGGGCTCAAACTCATGAACCATGACATCATGACCTGAGCCAAAGTCAGATGCTTGACTGACTGTGCCACCCAGGTGCCCCTCACCTTGGGTTTTTAAACTGTCTCATGGGGAAGCTAGGAAAAGAAATTTTGCTAATACTTGGCTCAGAGGCATAGAAGTGGAAGAATATACACACAGAATGGTTGTAGGGCTTCAGGATGCTCAAAGATCCCATAATGAGAAGGCATGTTTTAGGAGACCTATTTAAACCTTGTAGTCCAAATTACCCACTGTACTCAGGACAGTATTGGGCTTTGCTGTTATTTAAGCAGTTTGTCTTCACAAAAGAGTTGTATGTTACTTGATTTCTCAGGTGTATTTGATGTTGGGAGTAGATCATTTGTGAGTAGCTAGGCTGTCAAGTGGCCTGGATCTGAGAGCACTGATGGTCCAAAATAGGCAGATTTTCCAGAGAAAAATAAGCCCATTTCATCTGCCATTACTGGCCCCTTGAGAATCACTATATACTTATAGTCACACTTTTCTCTACCAGTTAAAAAATGTTACAAGGAGTCATACTGGTGCTAATGTACAACTTGACTACTTTCCATTTATAACGACATAATTTTTGTTTGTTTGTTTGTTTAGTTCCCGTTACCTCTTTTTTTCATTTATGTATCACCTTTAGGCATAAACTGGGCCCCCTTTTACATAATGAATTTAGTGGGAGTTGATATTGAGCAGTGATGCTATTCATTGAGCACCAATCAGTGAGAACAACTGAACCCTGTTAGCAGCCATTGATTGTGTAGAATGTCCCAAAGCATGGTGGACTGAAGGTTAAATATGCCATAATCCTGAAAAAAAAAATTGGTTAGTAAAAGAACTTAATCTCTCAGAAATTTATACATTTTAATTAGAGGAGGAGCAAGTATGCTTTTTTGAGGGTATAAATGTCATAGACTGAAACATGAACTCAATATCCCAAAGTTTTTCATAGACAGTAGCTGTCATGTGGCAGAATTGGTGATAGGGGAACACCAAGGTTATATGCCTAGCTGGTCCCTCTAAAGTGATTCTAAACCCTACCAAAATGAGAAGTCTTATATGGACTATTAGTGCACAAGAAGGACCTGGAAGCCATGAAGTATGGTGGCATCCATTCTGTAGAAGCAGCTTTGTGGGTATATATGGGAATTACATATTAGGCACCATGAAAGAGTTGCTTATCTTTGAAAAGGAAGATGTTCCTGGGGATAATAAATGATCCCTCATCCTTTCAGTTACCAGAAAATAAAACCCTGAAACCTCCCTCTTAAATTATTCCTTCACTATTTAAGGCAATTATAACCTTGGGAGTGTGTTTATGTCTTGATTGGGATTCATAAATTACCAAATTTGAGGAACATTGGCTAAAGGTACTTCAGGAGGAGTAGGGTATAGCCTTCATCATTCTCTTCTGCCCCCTTGTGGTATCATTCATGTTTTTTGTCACTCTGGACTCTTGCCCTAGGTGAAAGCAGTCTCTTCTAAACTAAACATCCTTACTATTTATCATTTTGTGTATTCCCATAAAACTATCCAATTAGAAGTGAGACTATCACTTCCTTTCAACATGAAGTAGTGTAGTGTTACCCAATAATTTTGAGGACTTCTACTTTATCTGTGTATATATCTGTCTAATTTTAAAGTGATTTTGCTCATGAGTACATACCCCCAAAATTTCATATTTTATTCATCATCTGTTTTCCCTATATATTAGTCTTAGATCTATTTATTCACTCATTTTGCTATTTTCTAGTGCATTTTTGGCCTTCATTTTTTTTCAGTTTCTTTCCCGCTCTGTAACTGATGAACAGCACCAAGAAACCCACCTCATTCTCTTGTGCCAGCCATTCCACAGGAAATTTTCCTGGTACTGAAAATGTTATCTTCCATTGATGTCTCAAGCATCTGAATTTCCATAATTTCTTTCTTTCTTTCTGTAGTCTTTGCCATCACTTTTCTCTGTTGTGTCTAAAAATGCCTGTATTCTTCAAGACACATCTCAGGAGTTTCATTCTAAATGATTTTCCTACAAACACATTCACTCCCACAGTTAAGGAGTACCTTAATGCGCAGTCAAATTTTCTTTAGAATCCCAAGCCATCATACAATATTGTCTACAGAGCATCTCTCCTTGGCAGTCTCACAGCACTGCAAATGCCCATGTCCCAATCAATACTCATAAATCTCTCTTCCTATGTGCCTCCCACTGTGTCCCTAAGAGAATTAACTATACCAGCAATTTCCCTTTTTCCCAGGACAAACTTATATGCCTTCTATATCTCTTTTTATTAAATTATAGTAGCTGCCTACTATGACTCCTGAATCTCTCGTGTACATATATGCACTTTTTTTTTTCTAATCCTCTGGCTCTGATTTTGCTGTATCTGAGCTCAGACCACACCATCTCCCCCCTCATGGATGCCTTCCATGTTACCAGTGGTCTCTTCCTACTCTATACTGCAGTACAGTGATTTCTAAAACATAGATCTGTTCCTGTCACTCCTCTGTGAAAACTCATCCATGGTAAGTCTGACCAGACTGCATTTGGGGACTGGACAGAGTGAGAAGGGATCTTGTGTCAGCCAGGATTTCTGGTAGACGCCCCTATGCACTATCCACTTGTGGTGGTCGGGGGCGGGGAAGGGGCGGGATTGAGCCCCCTTCCCCCCTCCTCCTTACTGCGGAAAGCTGCAGAGCTAAGGGCACTTACTTCCTATTCACCAGTCAGCAGGGAGGGATCCTCTGATCAGCCACGTAGGCATTCTCTTCTCTCTGGAGGAAAAGGCCCAGCAGCTGTCGGAGGAAAAGGCCCACCAGCTGTCAGAGCAAAGGGACATGTCGCAGCTAAGTAAGAATTTGGGTGATTCGAGTCCCCCGGCCGAGGCCCCCAAGCCTCCGGTCTATAGCCGCCCTACGGTTCTGATGCGGGCCCCGCCCGCCTCCTCTCGGGCTCCGCCAGTCCCTTGGGATCCACCTCCGATTGATTTGCAGGCTTCACTGGCCGCTTGGCAGGCACCTCAGCCTGCTTGGGAGGCCCCACAGGGCCAGCCGCCTACCCCAGTGGCTCAGATGGCCCAACCTCCGGCCCTAGGGGGCCCGATGGTCCAGGCTCCCCCTCTGGGAGGCCCGATGGGCAAGCCTCCGACTCCCGGAGTCCTGATGATCCATCCTCCCCCTCCGGGAACCCCGATGGCCCAGCCTCCGACTCCGGGAGTCCTGATGATGCATCCTTCAGCTCCCGGAGCCCCGATGGCCCATCCTCCCCCTCCGGGGACCCCAATGGCCCATCCTCCCCCTCCGGGAACCCCAATGGCCCATCCTCCCCCTCCGGGGACCCCGATGGCCCATCCTCCCCCTCCGGGGACCCCAATGGTTCATCCTCCCCCTCCGGGGACACCGATGGCGCATCCTCCCCCTCCGGGGACACCGATGGCTCACCCTCCCCCTCCGGGGACACCGATGGCCCATCCTCCCCCTCCGGGGACCCCGATGGCCCAGCCTCCGACTCCAGGAGTCCTGATGGCCCAGCCTCTGACTCCGGGAGTCCTGATGGTCCAGCCTCCTGCTCCGGGAGCCCCGATGGCTCAGCCTCCGCCCCCGGCAGCCTTGATTGCCCAGCCTCCGCCTCCAGGAGCCCCGATGGCCAAGCCTCCTGGTCCCGGAGTCCTGATGATTCATCCTCCAGGTTCGAGAGCTCCGATCACGCAGCCTGCAGCTTCAGGAACCCCGATGGCACAGCCGACAGCCCCACCTGCACAGCAGCCTCTGGCGTCCTGGGCCCCACAGGCTCAGCCTCTGATTCTGCAAATCCAGTCTCAGGTTATAAGGGCTCCTCCGCAGGTTCCCCAGGGCCCACAGGCCCCGCCGGCGCAGCTGGCCACACCCCCGGGCTGGCAGGCCACCTCGCCGGGCTGGCAAGCCCCGCCACAAGGCTGGCAAGCCACACCTCTGGCTTGGCAGGCCACGCAGGTCACCTGGCAGGCTCCGACAATTACCTGGCAGGCACCACCTGTGCGCCAGGGCCCACCGCCCATCCGGCCGGGCCCACCGCCCATCCGGCCGGGTCCCCCGCCAGTGCGCCAGGCTCCACCCCCGATCCGCCAGGCACCACCGCTGATACGCCAGGCGCCACCACCCATCCGGCCTGCCCCACAGGTCCTGGCCAGCCCACCACCGCTCTGGCAGGCCCTGCCGCCCCCGCCGCCGCTGCGGCAGGCTCCGCAGGCTAGGCTGCCCTCCACGCAGGTGCGGGCGGCGCCACAGGTGCGGGCAGCGCCACAGGTGCCCACTGCCCCACCAGCAACGCAGGTGCCCACGGCGCCTCCCGCTGGCCCGCAGGCACCCCAGGCTGTGCTGTCGGCCCCTTTGTCGGCCCCACAGGCTACACACTGCCCGCCCATCATCTGGCAGGCCCCCAAAGGCCAAGCCCCAGTGCCACACGAGCTGCCAACGTCGATGGAGTTTCAGGAAGTGCAGCAAGCCCAGGCTCTGGCCTGGCAGGCTCCTAAGGCTCCTGGGCAGTTCTGGCAGCCTGTGCCCACCCAGGAGGCCCAGAGGCAGGGCCCACCACTGGTTCAGATGGAGCAGCCCTTTCAGGGGGTCCCGGCCTCCCAAAAGGCCCTCCAAATCCAGCTACCCACCCAGCAGGCCCAGCCCTCGGGCCCGCAAGCAGAGCTGCCCACCTTGCAACTCCAGCCCTCCTGGCAAGGCCCCCCTACAGCCTTGCAGGGCCAGCCCGGAGCTCCCATAGCGGCAGCAAATTTTCCCATGGGCTCCGCTAAATCACTGATGACTCCATCGGGAGAATCCAGGGCCTCTTCAATTGAACGCAGGACCTCTTCGAAGGAACGCAGGACCTCTTCAAAGGAACGCAGGGCCCCTTCGAAGGATCGCATGATCTTCGCTGCCACTTTTTGTGCTCCAAAGGCAGTGTCAGCTGCCCGAGCACACCTGCCGACTGCCTGGAAAAACTTGCCTGCCACATCGGAGAACTTCACTGCCACTTCAAGAGTCTTTCCAACTACCTCCCGGTTCCAGCCTGCCTCTTCTAATGCCTTTCAGGGCCCATCTGCCCCCTCAGAGACCCCGAAGTCACTGCCACTTGCTCTGCAGGATCCATTTGCCTGTGTGGAGGCCCTGCCTGCAGTTCCATGGGTTCCACAGCCCAATGTGAATGCTTCAAAAGCATCCCAGGCAGTGCCTACCATCCTGATGGCTACGGCAGCTGCCCCCAAGGCAATGGCCACCATTCAAGAGGCCTCAAAAACCTCTGCTGAGCCTCCACGTCGCTCTGGCAAAGCTACCCGGAAGAAGAAACATCTGAATACCGAAGAGGACAGCAGTGGCCAAATGCTGGCCCTGCGTGACTGGCAGGCACCGAGACCCTGGGAAAATCTGAACTTGAATGACTGGGAGATTGAAAACCCTATCCAGGTCCTGGGTGACTGGGAGGGCCCAAGTACCTCCCATGGCCTGAGTGGCTGGGAGGGCCCTAGTACCTCCAGGATCCTGAGTGGATGGGAAGGGCCCAGCACAACTTGGGCTCTGAGTGCCTGGGAGGGCCCAAGCACTTCGAGGGCCCTGGGTCTCTGGGAAAGCCCAGGTAGCCCTCAGCCCTTGATTATCTCTGAGTTCACCAGTCTCTCTCAGGGATTTGGTGCCACCCAGAATGACCCCAGGTTGGAGACTCAGCCATTGTCTCCCTTGGATGAGAGAGCAAATGCATTGGTGCAGTTCCTCTTGGTCAAAGACCAAGCCAAGGTGCCCATCAAGCGCTCAGAGATGGTGAAATTCATCATTCGTGAATATAAAGATGAGTGCTTGGATATCATTAACCGTGCCAACAATAAGCTAGAGTGTGTCTTTGGTTATCAATTGAAAGAAATTGATCCTGAAAACCACTCTTACATTATCATCAACAAGCTGGGGCACCATAAGGGTGAACCAGTGGCATCCTACTTAGACAGGCCCAAGTTAGGCCTTCTTATGGTGGTCCTGAGTCTCATCTTTATGAAAGGCAATTGTGTCAGGGAGAACATGATCTTTAATTTTCTGTACAGGTTAGGCTTGGATGTCCGAGAGACACATGCTCTCTTCGGAAATACAAAGAAGCTCATCACCGAAGTGTTTGTAAGGCAGAAGTACCTAGAGTACAGGCGAATACCCTATACAGAGCCAGCAGAATATGAGTTCCTCTGGGGCCCCCGAGCATTCCTAGAAACCAGCAAGATGCTTGTTTTGAGGTTTTTGGCCAAGCTCCATAAGAGAGATCCACGGTGCTGGCCTTTCCAGTACTTTGAAGCACTGGCAGAGTGTGAATCTGAAGATTTGGATGAGGATGAGCCCGGATCTGGTGATAATGCTGGTGACCCCACCAGCAGTTCCCCTCCCCGCTAATGTGGTTCCATCCGCAGATATCTCATTCCTTTGGGTCCCTGGCCAGAGGCCGCTGGCGGGGGGGCGGGGGGGGGGTGGGTGGGGGGGGTGTTTTGTTTCTGGTGTTTATGTTCCAGTTCTATGTGTGTAAGTTTGGATTTCAATTTGGTTCAACTTGATATCTGCCAAAGCTTTGTACATTTTCATGTGGTGTTGATTTCAATTGGCTACTGTTCTATTTGGTATTTTGGCATCTGTATTTTTAAGTGAGATCTGTGATTCTCTGTTTTGTGTTATAATTGTTATGTTTTGGTATCAGAGTTGTGCTGGCTTGTGAAATGAATTGAGAAGCTATCCATCTCATTCTGGTACAGATTATGTAGTATTGAAATAGGCTGTTCTTTGAACATTAAAATGACTCATCAGTAAAAGCTGTCTGCAGAAAAATAAATATCTATATCTATATATATAAATATACTTTCAGCATAACATGCAAGTGTTTGTCTTTATTCTAATTTCTACTCTAGATGGTGGGAGCCCAGTTTTACCATACTCTCTGAATAGACCTGAACATCAAGAACACTACTGGTGATAGTAGTAACCACAGTGATGAAACTTTCTCAAGGACACTGCTGCATTTATCACAATAATGCAGTGATTTATGTTGTGAGATGAAATGTAAGATTTCCTTAATTCAGGAGTAAAACTTCACAAGTCAGTGAGGTTGAATCAGAAATAGGTTGTATACCTCATCTGATTTAATCCTTACAATAGTCTTTTAAAGTAGGCGTCATTCCCATTTTATAGGTAAGTATCTAAGACTCCATTAGATCAATTAAATGGCACAGTTTAGTTAAATTGTAATTTGAAGCAGACTTTTTTCCTTAAGGTTATGTGGGAAAAGAAGATCATCTTCCTGCAGATTGCAGGTGGCAGTGGAGAGGAAAGGAGATACATAACTAGTGACATGGAGATCTAAGGGGAAGTTCCTGGTTGGGATGGGGGCATAAATCCTAACATACAAGGGAAGTCAACTGATAATGTCTGAGGTTTCTAAATCATTGTAGTGATTTAGGATCGATCCTTGGGTACAGAACCTGATGTGGGAGGGAAGGCAAGTGGGGAGTGAATCCACCTGAAAGGTGGAAAGGTGCACATGGACACACCAGAGTGGTGTATGCAAAAGGAGTTTCCTGAAGTTACTACTCTTCATGTGGACCAGAATCATCTGCACTGCTGCTACATTTACTGTCCAAAAGGATCAAGAATTTTATCCTAAAGTCCCCTTCTCTGGGTAAAGATGAAGTTCCAGATGTAAGGTAAATGGTGATAGTGGAATTCTTCTGCCACCTAGTGGTGTGCCACTGGTTCTGTCCGTTGCTCCTGCAGCGGTACAGTGCAGCCCCTGCTACAGTGCTTAACCTCATACGCTGAATACCTGGGTTTGGCTACTACTTGCTTCATAATCTTTGCCCATAATTTTACTGGCA
Organism: Herpailurus yagouaroundi; assembly: GCF_014898765.1. Lineage (NCBI taxonomy): Eukaryota > Metazoa > Chordata > Mammalia > Carnivora > Felidae > Herpailurus > Herpailurus yagouaroundi. The sequence goes on along the minus strand of NW_024412416.1, from coordinate 23,228,961 downwards.
TATGTGCCCAAGCATGCTTTCTTTTCTCTTGTATCATAGGATAAGGTGAAATCTCTTCCTCAAGTGCAAGCCACTGGCACTTAGGAAGCTGAGCCTCTATAGTGTGAGGTGAACTTATAAAATGGAGAGTCCTTTCCCAGCACACACAGAGTTGAGCTTCCTAGGGTGACTGACCCCATTACAGGACTTGCTTGGCTATAGGGTATCTTTGGCAAGTTGTCCAAGTGGCTAGATTTTCCAGAAATTCAGAGGAAGTTTCTTGTAAACTCCTTGGGTCAGTGGTACTGTGTTTCTGCCCCAAATCAATCTTTACTTATTTTGAGGACAGCAACTAATGCCCACTGAAGGCAACAGCACTGCCCCAGCTGAGAACTATGCCCAAAAGAAGATTTTATGATATAGTAAAGTGTCCCATTGATTTAGTTATTTCTTGTTTGTTTTTAGTTCATGTATTATTTTTTCTATAGTTTTCTCCAAATCATTTACTCATGGGTGCTTGAGTAAGTTGCTCTTGGTGAAGCAAAGCCACAATCCTCCATCTCATTTATCTCATATCTGATGTAAAACAAATAACCTTATTTAACTAATGCCAAGGGCTTAAGACCTGAGTTGCTTTAAATGGTAATGAGATATGAATTATAAGAATAATGAATTTTTAACTACAAATAACATAATTAGCCAAATATTCAATGGAAAAGTTAAAGAACAGCTGACATTATAAAGTAAGAAGGCAGAAAACAAAACTCTGGGAATACATGAAAATACAGGGTAAGAAGCAGTAAGAACAAATTTAAAACCCATTTATTTGAAAGTTCTAAAATGTAGATAAATGTAGTACAAAGCTGTTGATGGTAAAATGGATAAAAAAATAAAACCTTTGTAAATAAATGGGCAAAAGGTATCAGATAACAACAACAAAAAAAAAACGAAAGAAAAGAAAATGAAATGCACGTGGCAAATAACATTGAAAAGTATTCCACCTCCATTAATATCTAAAAACAGAAATATTAGCTCAGCATTCCAGTTTTAATTCATTAAATTGGCATGGAATAAAATAAAAGCCCATGGAACACCCAATGTACACAAAGTTGTTATGAAACTGACACCTTCATTATACACTACTGATGAAAGTATAAATTACTATAATTTACCCAGAAATAAATTCAGCTAACTGCAACTTCAAGAGGTTTAAAACTACATATACTATCTTACCTACAAATTCCTCATATGGAAATAATCTGCAGGAGGGGCAAAGAGTTCCTCACAAAAAGAACTGCTTATGTAAGGAAGACTTAGGATATGGACTTGCCTTCTCCCCATACAACCATACAAGCATTAAGGTGGTATATTGAGTTTTCTGCCGAAAAGATCAAATGTTTCCTCAGGAAACAACTTGAAGTTTGTTCCAACACAAAATTATGTGCTCTGGAGCAGTGGCATGACAATCTCTACTTGAAACAGTTTAAAGTAGGTGCTAATAGACTCTCAACAAAGCCATAAACCAATCTCAATAAAAGTCATTTCACATTAAACTATATGACCAAATTGAGTGCACAGTTGTATAGGATTATAAGCAAACTGACATATTAAGATATTTACTTAAAAATGATTACCTGAATTTTGGAATGACGTTACTCTAAGCCATGCCTCCTGATAGCCATAAAGACAAAGGTCAGTTGCTTGTCAAAGCCATCCATAAATCAACAATGTCAGCAAACAAGAATTAATAACTGTGGCTATGATGGATGGAGCACTTCCAAGGGCCCTTATGGCCTCTACTGGACATCGAGCCCACTTGTTAATTTACCTTCAGAGTTACAAGCACAGCCACAACTCATGCTACTTTCTTATTTACTGTCATAATATTTGAAAGAATATAGGATTATTCCTGACAGTCTTGCGTCTGTTGCCAAAGCTAAAATATGGGCATCTCCCTCATATGATCAGTCATACTGCCATGCCAGTTTTACCATCTTGTATAGTCAGTGTTTTCCCTTCTCTCCATTCCTGTGGCCATTGTTGCTTCCCTGAACTTAGAAGCTGCTACTGGCATGGTCTCTACCTTCAGTAATTCCCCTCACACAAATTACTACATTGTTTGCCCAGATCATAATGTTTTACTTGGTGTAAAGCAGTTGATGGCTTCCAATTTTCCTAGGATTTCGATGCAGCCCTCCCTAGCTCACTTTTCTCATCCTAAGGGTCAAGGAGCAGTCAGGTAGAGGTGGACTAGGGTAAATCAGGATTTACAAATGAGGTCAGGGGTCCCTCTGCTGGATGGTTCTAGAAACTCCTTAAATTCTGTATGGAAAACCTAGATGTGTCAGCAAGGATGAGAAGCTCCTGACATTTAGATCACAGACCCTTCCTGCTTACTTTTGTTCCCAACTCAGAAAGTCGTGTGGACACAGGAAATAAATTGTTAGGATAATATATCTGACTTTTCTGGAGAAAATCTCGAGGAAATGAAGCCTAGAGTGGATCCATATTTAGAGTCCAAGTCACATTTTCCTGAGTGCAAGCAATTTAATTCTTCCAAGTCTTCCAGAGGGCTTAGTTGTGAATTCCACGAAGAGACTTATAACACCAGGAGCCCATTGGTCCAATCCCCTAATCCTTTTAGTATTTTAAAGTTATACCTGCCCTATCTGCTTAAGAGATGAAGCCCCTGGAGAGCTTTCTTCATTACCAAATAGGTAATAGGATTCCTCCTATTTGCTTAGTGGCATAGTGGAAATCATTCTGGTTGTCTCCAGGAGATGCCCTTCTCAGCCCAAATGCCTTTGCTCTGAAAGCTGCTAATCCATATCCTAGTGAGACTGGTTTTCTATACTGTCACCTGTTCAAAGTGCATTCAGCTTGAGAACCATGGTTAACAGAGAGATTGGTGTTGTCCAATCAATCAGCAATAACAACAGAAGCATTTCCTAGACCTAATAGATTTCCTGGAGTGTACTCTGTCATGGCTTATAATCTTCCCCTGAAGTAGAGCTAGCTAGCTGGAGGTTCAAAGTTGTGGAATTTGAGTGATGGCTTTGTGGCTTCTGCAAGACATCCTTAAACACATTCTGCTTTGAAATAATAGATTTACAGGAAGTAGCAAAGATTGTACAGAGCTAATGCACCTTTTATCTGTTTTTCACCAATGCTCACATCTTATGTAGTTGTAGTACAATACAAGGACATTTACATTGGTAAAATGTGTATGTATAGTTCAATGATCTTTTAACATATAGATTCTATAAACATCACTGCAATTAGCATACAGATATATTTCTTAACCACAAGATTTCTCATGCTACCCCTTTATCTCCCACCATCCCTAAACCCTGGTCATCACTACTCTGCTCTTTATCTCCATAATTTTGTCAGTTTGATAATGTTATATAAATTGAATTATATCTTTGAGACTGGCATTTTTTCACTCACTATAATGCTATTATATCCATCCAAGACTGTTGCATGTTTCAATAGTTCATTCCTTTTTAATATTGATAAAATGTTTATTTATGAAGGACATTTGGGTTGTTTCCAGTTTTGAGCTACTACAAAGTTACTATGAACATTCATGGACAGGATTTTTTATGGACATAAATTTTCATTTATCTGGGATAAATGCTCATGGATGAAGTTGCTGAGTTGCATGGTTAGTGCATGTTTACTCTTTGAAAGAAACTACCATACTATTTTCCAGAAATACTGTACCATTTTATATCTCCACCAGCAATGTATGAGACATCCAGTTTCTATGCCTTCTCACCAACAATGATAGTGGCTATATATGACTATCATATATATATTGGTTGTCAAATGATCCTTTATTGAAATATTTTCCTTTGTAGTTATCAACTAGCTGGGCATTTCATTGTAACACTATTGATGTCATCTATCATGTCATGAGGGTGGTGGCCATCAACATTGCAGCCCATAGATTGGGTAGTCCCTTGAATCCCTTTAATAGTTCCAGAGAGTTCTCTGGCTAAATATCAGTGCCATATCTCTCAGGCAATATTGAACATCTCTTCAAAAGTGATATTTACACCATGCTTAACCATGGTGTAAATATGCTTAACCATTTACACCATGTTTTTCTGCTCCTATCTATCTCTCGGTGGTTCCTGGAGGGGTTTGATAATCAGGGCAGAAGCAGAAGGTACCACTTCAATCTGGGCCTGTCTGTTCTGAATGGTCAGTTTCACTGTAGTACCCAGACCTTTCTAATCACTGGTTGCCTTGGTGATGTCATCACCAAACGTTTTTGGATACAGGCCCGTGGGACCAATCTTTGGGGCCAGGGCAGATGTGGCACTCATTACCCAACTGTTGCACCTAAGTTATAAACTTTGATCTCGTTGAGGTTGAACATAGGCAGCATGGTGGAGGCAGATACTTTCAGATGAACTGGTTTGGGGATGACTGAAAACAGTTACACCTTCACCTCCTCTGAGCCAAAAGCCGAAAAGAGCAGCTACCATATATTTTTGATGTTTCTCTGCAATAATTAGGCTAATAGCATACATTTGCAACTTCACCATAATCATATTATTCACCAGCATGTTTCTGCAGACATATTTGGTCAGAGGAATATCAAGATTTCAGTTAATTTATTTCTATATTAACCAGTAAGTCTACAGACATATACAAAATACAATGGTGTGGTGATTAAGCAAAGCTTATATTCAGATGAGCTGTAATTCAAGAGTGATATGGTTCTGCTTCATGGGTTGACACCTTAATATTAGGGAGGGGAGATTAGTGTTACACTGTTCTAGGCAATTGCAACTAAAAAGTGAAGAGACAGATAATGTTCCTATCATCATAGAGCTTACATTACAGGGAAGAGAGATGTATAATAAACATCTTTGGAAGTGTCAGTAGTGATAGTACTGTGTTGAAACTAAACCAAGGTTAATTATAAAGAGGAACGGGGGCTCCCTATAGATATTTTGGTTAGAGAAGACTTATGTGAGTTATGCAGTTAGTATTTAGGATTCACTCTTTCTTTCTTTCTTTCTTTCTTTCTTTCTTTCTTTCTTTCCTTTTCTTTCATTTTCTTTAAGAAAATAAAAGAAATTTAAAGATAGAATGTAGCCAGGCCACATGAAAGTCTAGGAGAATAACATTCTAAGTAGAGGAATTCGCTAGTGTGAAGGTAATAAGGAGGAGACGTTCATAGATTGGTAACAGAGTGAGTGTCAGGGTTGAATAGGCTGACATGAGGTGGCAGATATAAAAATATAAAGTCAAAGCATGTCAACAAAGTTCCAATACCTTGATATCTTTTCCATTTAATTCCACTGAATATACCTAATACCTTTTTCATTGAGTTTAATCTGTGCCCACATATTTCTATCTAAAATAGACAATGACAGGTACTATATCCACTTGTACTTCCATTTTTGTAGCCACATTATCCTACCTCCTATTTCCTAATTCATAATTAAAACAGAGTGTGATTATTAACATAGGGTACATCAAAGGTTAAAATTATTCCATGCAGGTATTGGAAAGCCAGAGTCGCATTTTATTTATAAAGTACCAGGCGCACACTCTGGTAAGTTTTATATAGGGGCGCCATTAAAAAAAAAAATTAGGTATAACCAGCCAGACTCAAACTCCACTCTTTCCTTTATCACATTAGTAAGAAATTTATAAATCAAATGTGTAGAGGGCTCTACTGTTTGTCATTTATACCCTCTCCCCTTGACACAATCTTTTCCCTGCTGGCAGACACTTGGTTTTGTTAGGATGTTCATTCTACCATGAACTTATGTAAGGTGATTCTTTTCCCCAATCCAGGATTAGTTTAAACCAATCATATTAATTCAAATATCACTCTCCATTCAGGGACATGAGACAAAGTCTGGTTGGAGGTATTCAGAAATATTTTCCCCCATAATAAAAGAAGATGTTTTTAAAGATTATAAAATAGCTCGCTTCGGCTCTGGAACCTATAATATCTGCATGGACTTCTTCCTGGAACTATTCTAGTTATCATATAATTATCATATAATCATTAAAGAAACATCAACAACATGCTAAGGAGCATAGGTTTCAAATATATAAAACATCCATGACTTTGGTGATATGGTTGACCCACTGTATCAACAGATACATGTAGGGCATTTTTTAAAAAAATAAATAAAACCACTTTTAGTTGGGGTTTCTTTTACCTACAGTCCCAAGCATCTGAATTGATACCAAGTATTTCACAGTAAGATTTGGGCAACAAGTTACATGTTCTCCCCAAGTAGCCATAGACTCAAGATTTCATGCATCAGTCATGTTTCTTTGACAATACTATTTTTGGTAGAGTTTCAATGCCAGGTGGATGCTTTGGAGGATCAGTAACCTTAAATTATGATAAACCTCTATTAACTTCTGAATCACTATTAACTTGCAGCTTTTGTTTCTCTATATGGTTTGGGGCCTCAAATGATTAGTGGTTAAAACAGGTGTAAGCATTCACATATAACATTTTTTTTGTACCTCCACTTGGTAAGGCATCTAACCTGGGAGTGAACCATACATGCTCCATTGCAACTTTGTACAACTTCATCTTGTACTGATAATATTTCGTACAGGAGGATATCAACAGCCACTGAGTTTCCTACTGTAGAGCTGTGTACCCATGCTTTCTGTCATGGTCTTCAAGAGCACACTCAGAGTTCTGGCACTGAGTTACTGAGTCCAACCCCCAACCTTAAGGCACATTCCCCATTCTAGCTATTGCAGGATATGATAGTGGGAGCTTCTGTAGCTGTGGGCCATCCTGTTATCAATGACAGGCAGATAGCTTGGGAGATCCCCACTGCCAGAGAAATGTGGCTTTGAAAATCTGAAGATGGTAGAAAATCAAGGAAAATATTGGTAGCTTACACATGTCAAAAAATTCACAAGTATTCCAAAATTCTGTGACTCTCAAACTCATTTTCTCAGGAAATTTTCATTGCACATGTATTACATAGCAGTATTGCATATATATTACATGATAATATATAGTAAACATTTTTCATAGATTATCACATTCAATTTTCTCAAAAACCCTGGAAGAATGGTCAACTATTCCTTCCCATTTTATAAATGAAACTGAAGCTTCTAAGGATGTAGTAAATTTCTGAAGGTCATTCAGCTAGAGATATGAATCCATAGCCAGTTTGTATAATCTTAGAGCCAGTGTTATGAACCCAAGTGCCACTCTCCCTCTCATAATATGTGTTATGGCTGCTCACATGCTTGAGTGTGACTGTGGCTTCTCTGTAAGTGGTCTTCACATATATAGCATTACCTCTGGAGATTATTCTTTTGTGGTTCTGTCCGTGCTGTGTTTACTATTCTGGACTTCTTTGATTTGGATAACCAGCCTCATAAAGAGTTAGTGTGAGTGGTTGTCTTTTTTTTGGGGGGGGGGAATACTAATACTCATAAATGTGCAAAGTAATTTGGGAACATTAGTTTGCCTCTTTATCCCATTCGCTAATTATGGGTTTATAAATAATATGCATGTTTATGGATTGCAAATGGAAACCCTCAGGAAGTTCATCCATGGAAATGAATGGGGTGAGGGTAAATGAACCAGATTCCTGCAGCTGGCCAGGGCTACCAGGGCCAGCTGGTATCATAAAAAGGATACACTGAAGGGAAATTTTTCTGGAAGTGAGTGAGAGAAGGCCTTGTTTAAGTGGATAGTAGTTTTAGAGATGGCTGCCTTAGTGTGTTGAGAGAAACTGTTGGACATACTCAAATAATTCTAGAAAAAATAGATAAGCCATATCCCTTTATGGAGTTTGTATGAGTAGTATTTATGTGGCTTAGGTTCCAAAATGAATCCAGGCCTTAGCTATCAAATCCTTGAAAGGTTAATATGGTGTTCATGTAGAGACAGATCATGCTAGTTGCATTCCTAGGATGGGGAAGCATGTAGGAAGTGTGATACTGGCTGGAATGAATTCCTATGCTCTTGGTAGCTAGGACCCACCAGAGATTTATATGTTCTAAGAGAATGCTGTGTGCTAATGCCTAGAAAGATAAAGCTTGTTAGAAGTAAAGTCCATCATCACTGGTCATTTTGAACCCTGAGATAATACATTTGTTATTCCGCTGCCATATTAAAACCCATAATCTTTGGTTAGGTATTCCTGATATCTAGAGGAGCAAAGAGATAAATTATAAAGGGAACCCAACGTCTTCAGCAATGAAGGGAAAACAGCTTGCATTCAGACAGAGAATCACATAATAAAGTTAAGAATTCCTGATCATTTCCGGATCATTTACCTCATTTCATGAGGTAAAATACACTGTCTGAAATCAAGGTTTTGTGAGAGCACATAAAAAGACTTCCTAATAATATCATACATTTGAATTCTGCTTTTATGCAACCCCTATATATGTCATAAAAGTCAACTATTTGTTTCAGCTCTGACATGTAAAGAGCTTGGAAGTCTCATTCTTTTCCTTAAATGAAGAAAAATTTAGACAAACAGGAAATCACTGAGTTTTACTAAACCTATCAGAGAACTGAGGCTGCAGAGTAAACCAAGTAAAACTTTCTGAAATCTGGAAAGAAGATGACTCGAGGGAGATAAAAGGTACAAAATAATGCGGTAGAAACTACAAGACTCCATAGACTGAAAGAAAGTCTTTACCAGAGAGCAATACAGGAAAGGAAAGTTTACTTGCCCCAGCCTCACCCCAGCCTTCCTGTGTCATCTAAGAAACAAAAAAGCTGTAGCCAACATGGGAAAGAACTCTAAAGAAATAGTCTTGGATCATAGTAGCCAAGCAAGATAGTATAGAATGGGGAAAACTATCCCTGGTTCCCTGGTGAAACACAGAGAGACTAATGAAGACCCTCAAGACATAAGCACAGTGGAGGGTCCAATGACTGAGACTTAATCAAAAGTTTAGAGAACACCACTACTCCTGACTTTACTACCATGCTAGCAAGCCTCCAGCAATAATAACAGGGGGTTAGAGCAAGAGTTACAAGATGTAGAATTTCTCTGAGAAGCAGTACAAAAGGTCCAAAAATTCAACACCCATTCATAATAAACAGTATCAAAAAACTAGAAATATAAGGGATCTTCTTTCACCTAATAAAAGATTTATATGGAAAATGTACTTCTAATATCATACTTTATAGTTAGAGACTGAATTCCTTCCAAGATTATGGCAGTATGGCATTGGGAAAGTATAAACACAGAGATCAATGAAACAAAATAGAAAACCCAAAATAGACCATTACAAGTACAGTGAACTGGTTTTTGACAAAGAAGTAAAAGCAATTCAATGGAGAAAAATAGTGTTTTTCATCACATGATGGTGGAAAACTTGGATGTCCCTATGCAAAAGTAAACTTTGAAACTGACCTCACAACTTACACAAAACTAACTAAAAATGTACCATGGAACTAAATTAAAATGCAAATAAATAAAAAATTTTTTAGAAGAAAACCAAGGAGAAAGTTGACATGCCTTTGGGTTTGTTGACAGGTCCTTAGATACAATAAAAAAATATAATCCATGAAAATAAAAATTGATGAATTTAACTTTATCAAAAACTAAAAGTATAATTATTTCCTCTATGAAAGTCACCACTGAAGGAATAAAAAGGGAAGTCACAGCCTCAGAGAATATATTTGTACATCATATGTCCGATACAGGGATTGTATCCAGAACATACAAGGAACACAAAATCAATAAATAGAAAATAAATAGCCCACTAATAAATTAGCAAAAGAACATCTACAAAGGATTTTTAAGACACATATAGTCTTCAGCAAGCAGATTTACACTTTTTTCTTTATTACATTCTTCACTGTCTATACAGTTGTCAAATGTGAGTATCTAGGAGCTATGCTCTCTAATGAAAAAGAAGGCAATGAGGTCTATATAACTTTCTAGCTGAAGCCCATGAATAAGATTACGTATTTTTTACACATGCACATTATTATTCATCCTAAAATTAGTATTTACCCATCCCAGTAAGATTTTACATAATTCCAGTTTTGTAGGCTCCTATAGCATAGCCTCTTAGGCTGTGAATATGTTTATTTTGTTGAAGATGATTTTTCAATCTCAGCACACAAGAACAAGAGTTTTGTGAGATATTTTGGTCCTGTTAAAATGCTCTGACTTCATTCTGTCTGTATTCCATTCTCCGTGGAATAGATTCTATTAGGGCCATCTGGTGGCCATTAGGCAAACCAACAGTTTTTTGTATTCTCTGTTACTGGAAAGAACTTTAGTTTCACTAGAACTATATTAAGCTTAAAAAGTCTAAAACTAAGGCTTGCTGCAGAGTAACTAAAAGTGTCCTGAATATTTTACAGATTTCAGTATGCATATGTTTTGTTAATGTATTGACTGTACCATATATTACATAGAATTTTTACATAAATATATGATCCATATGATTTCCCTAGACTTAATTCATTAAATGACTCAGTGGGATATATCATTTTCCCCTTTTCCACTACAATTGTCTTGTATAAGTTGCTAACATCTCCTGTTTGGAAGACTGTCTTATCTCTTAGTCTCTCTGCTTTCCCTCTTGAGCCTTATATTTCGTCCCCCCAAGAGTAGCCCCAGTTATCATTTAAAAACATATCTCATAATAAGAACATATATTTTCACTGATTAAAATCTTCCAATGATGTTTCATCATTATTAGAGTGAAATGTAACTTCTTCATCATTGCTACAGAGTTCTGTGTGATTTAGAATCCACTGACCTCTTCAATCTCATTTTTTTTTTTTGTCTCTCTTCTCTTCATTCACTAGAAACCAGATGTACTCATTTCCCCCTTTGTCTTAAACACATGATCTAATACTTTGGTCCTTGTATGTGCTGTTTCCTCTACCTAGAAATCTTTGTTCCCAGATATTTATATGGATGGCTTTTCTCTAACACCATGGGTGGATTCAGATAAAATACCATGTCCTCCTACATGTATTCTTTCTGGGATACTCAGAGAAATTTACACTAGATTCAATGACAAAGAAATCCCCAAATCTCAGTGGCTTATTTATATTCAGTTATGTTTATGTCATGTATCAAGTCATATACCATATACAATATCATAATCTTGATCATGAAAAGGTCAGTATGGATTAAGGAGAGTGGAGATTAAGAAGTTCTGCTTCATGCAATTATTCAAGGAGCCAAGTATCTACACATTTATGATTTTGCTTTCCACCTGAATCTCAGAATCTATGCCATTCACTTGTCAGAGGAAGTGAAAGAGTGTGGATGATTATGTCACAGGTTTCTATAGACCAACTATGGTGTTAGAACACTTCATTTCTGTCTACATGCCACTGGTTGGAATTCAATCACATGGCCCCCACTCATGACAACTATGAATGTGAAAGGTAGGATAGCTGTGAAATGTAGTTCAGAGTAAATAGGATTCAATGAACATGCAGCACTTTCTCTGCCAAAGTGGCTCTTTTGCTCAACAAATACTCATTTAATTCCTTCTTCTCACATGTTGAACATACTTCTTGTCTAAGGGAGACGATGTGAAGTTCATATAGATATTCAGTCCAGCTCAAAGTGAGGATTTCTGAACAATATTGAAGTCCTAATGTGACTTTTCATGTTAAGGACTTCGAAAAATAAAAAGGATGCTCTTTTCTCCCAACACCAAGTAGTCATTTGGAGAAAGCGAGGGGAGAACCATAATGAAAATTATCATTTGGAAAGACAAAGGAAACACACAACAGTCATTGGTTAATAGGAATTATGGAATCTCACTGACAAGGGATGATTTGCCTATGAGACAAGTGGCAAGTAGTATTTCAGAATATCATAGATGTGATATGTAATTCTACTTCCTACCTTTTTGGGTGAGAGGGATAAAAATGGAGGGCCTGACATATGAAGTAAATTTATTTACTGAATAGAGAAAGACATGTGGCTTGATCATATGTTGAAGTATTTATATGGGTGTTTCACATTTGGTTCCCCTCCCTTTATGCCATTTGAACTCTGAAGTCAGACCAAAGAAATGAGTTACCTACTTTGAAAGAGTAACCAAAACTCTGACATCAAAGAATGTAACTCAAAATCTGAAAGTAAAATGATTCCCTTGCTTCAGGAAACATACCCTGAAAGAAAAGTTCCTATGGCCAATGTTAAAGAAGTGACTGCTTATGTTCTCTTCTATGATCTTTATGGTTTCAGGCCTTATATTTCAGTCTTTAATTCATTTTGAATTAATTTTTGTGTATGGTGTATGAAAGTCATCCAGTTGCAATGTTCTTTTCCAGTTTCCCAACACCATTTGTTGAAAAGACTGTGTTTTTTTTTCCCATTCCATATTCTTCCCTGCTTTGTTAAAAATTAGTTGACCATAAAGTTGTGGGTTTATTTCTGAGGTTTCTATTCTGTTCAGTTGAACTACGTGTCTTTTTTTGTGTCAGTACCATACTACTCTGATTACTACAGCTTTGTAATGGAACTTGAAATCTGGAACTGTGATGCCTTTGCTTTTCTTTTTCGAGATTGCTTTAGCTACATCCAAATAAAAAGCTTCTGCACAGTGAATGGAGCAATTAACAAAACTAAAAGAAACCTGCTAGAAGGGAGAAGATATTTTCAAATGAAATATCCAATAAAAGGTCAGTATCCAAAATATATAAAAAACTGATACAACTGAACTCTCCCCCCCCCAAAAAAAAATTAATCCAATTAAAAATGGGCAGAAGACATGGATGGACATTTCTCCAATGAAGACGTACAGATGGCCAACAGAGACATGAAAAGATGCTCATCATCACTTATCATCAGAGAAATGCAAATCAAAAGTACAATAAAATATCATCTTACACCTGTCAGAATGGCTAAAATCAACAACACAAGAAACAACAGGTGTTGGGGAGGATATGGAGAAAAAGAAACACTTATGAACTGTTTGTGGGAATTCAAACTGGTGCTGCCACTGTGGAAAACAGTATGGAGTTTCCTCAAAAAGGTAAAAATATGGTCCAGCATATCTATGATCCAGCAATTGCACTACTGGGCATTTACCCAAAAAATACAAGAACACTAATTCAAAATGTTACATGTACCCACCCATAGGCATGAATTTTCATTTCATTTTAATTTTAAAATCTTAATTTTAATTAGTTAACATGCAGTACAATATTAATTTAAGAAGTAGAATTCAATTATACATCTCTTACATACAACACTCAGTGCTCATCACAAGTGCCCTCCTTAATACCTATCTAACCCATCTATATTTATAGCAGCATGATTTAAAACAACCAAGATATGAAAGCAGCCCGTGTGTCCATTGATTGATGCATAGATAAAGAATATATATTATTCATCCATAAAAGAATAAAATATTGCCATTTGCAATGCCATCAATGGAGCTAGAGAGTATAATTCTAAGTGAATAATTCAGTCAGAGAAAGACAAACACCATATGCTTTTATTCATATATGGAATTTAAGAGACAATACAAAAAAGCAACATGGATCCTTTTTATAACAAGGGCTCTGACCCAATGTTGAGTCTTTCATATTCCTCCTGGAACTCTCTCTAACAAGAGATCAATCCTTTAGCCATTGAATATCTAGTCTGAGATAATGCTTATCTCTACTTCTTTGTTTACATACAATGATAAAGATTCTAGAAATTTGTAAGCAATTTTAGGATAGAGGGTTAGTTATTTGGATATCCTAGGAGGAAGGCAACATAATAAGAAAGCCTCACCACTCAACAGTGGTTATTTCAGAAAGACTTACATTGATGTAAATTACCCTCTGATTCAAGAAAGAAGTATATGCATGGGTTCACCATGTAGAATACCCCATAGTTGTTGCTGAAGCTCCATGGTAATCGCCTGTCTTCCTTTCTTGGCTGCAAGTTTTATGATGACAAGAGTGGTGTGTTTCCTTTTCTCTATTGATTTCTGAGCTCTTATCAGAGTGTCTGACATAGCAAGTTGTCAATAAATATTAATTGGATAAATTAATAATCTCCCAGTAACCATCCATTGTTCAACTGAATTAGAGTTAGGCAGTGAAGGCTCTACTTTCTGTATGTGTGTACACTGTCCAGTTCAGAGGCAAATGTCTGTGACACATATTTGAGTTCCCTAAAACCTTCTTTAAAAGAATTGGCTATGTTCTGTGTCTAAAATCTTCAGGGTTGGCCATATAGGTGCCACTGTGTCTAATATTCAACTTGATTACATCATCTACAATATATAATTAGGTTGGAGCGTAGTTGTTGGTTCTTGGAAGTAAAAAACCTAAAACCTATATCACAACTGAGCTCTAGGAGAGCAAAATGCACAGCACAGATTTATGTGCTGTGATCCATCTCTTTGTACTGGCAGTGCTTCTTAGATGGGGGATGTTTTTTGATTGGAGAGGCCACCTACAACCTAAATAGTATAAGATATATGGTGAACAAAGCAGGAACAATCCATCTTTTGTAGCTCTCAGACTAAGAATGGGGGAAAGTAAACATTAGAGGAGCCATAATAGCATGATGTAAGTTTAATAATAGTGAAAATACAGCAGATTATGGAATTGCAAACCAAGAATATTTGATGAATGGATAAAGAAGACGTGATATATGTATACAATGGAATATTACTCAGCCATAAAAGGAAAATAATCTTGCCATTTGCAGCAACATGGATGGAGCCAGAGAGTATTATGCTAAGCAAAATATGTGAGACAGAGAAAGACAAATAACATATCATTTCACTCATATGTGGAATTTAAGAAACAAAACAGATGAACACAGGGGAGAAAATAGAGAGGCAAACAAAGAAACAGACTCTTAACTATAGAGAAAAAACTGAGGGTTGCTGGAGGGATATTGGTGGGGGGGTGGGTTAAATAGGTGATGTGTATTAAGACGGGCCCTTGTGATGAGCACTGGGTGTTGTATGTAAGTGATGAATCACTACATTCTACACCAGCAATTAATATTACACTCTAGGTTAGTTAACTTAAATTTGAATAAAAACTTTAAAAAGAAAATAAGAAAGTATTAAGCAAATTTAAATATCTCAGGGAAAGTTTCCAGTATAAGTGTCACTAAAATTGGAACTTGAAGGCTGAGTAAATTTTAAAACACTGAAGAGTCAAATATTCCGAATGGAGGGAATGCATGAAAGAATGCTCAGGGAAGGGAGGGATCATGGGACATTTGAAAGAAAGACCGAGAGACACAGAGAGGGAGGGGGAAGGTAATGTATCCAGGAGAAAGTATTCTGCATTTAAAGAAATTAAAGAATATCGGGGCAACTGTGTGGCTCAATTGGTTACATGTCTGACTTTGGCTCAGGTCATGATTTCACAGTACACGAGTTCAAGCCCCATGTCAGGCTCTGTGCTGACAGCTCAGAGCCTGGAGTCTGCTTCAGATTCTGTGACTCCCTTTCTCTCTGTCCCCCCCTCACTAGTACTCTCTATGTCTCTCTCTCTCTCAAAAATAAATAAAAAACATATTTTTTTAAAAGAAATGAGAGAATATCATTACTGGTAAAACATCAAATGTGCATGTGTGTGTGAGAGAGAGAGACAGAGAGAGAGAAAGAGAGAGTGAGAGAGAGAGAATGAAAAGGTGCTAGGAATGGAAGATATTGAATCTAGAAACATAAGTAGAAGGAATACAATGAAAGATAGCTGTGGCCTTTATTCTAATAGCAAGAGGAGGCCTCTGAAGGACTTTAATCAGGTGAACAGTGTAATAAGATATACCTATTTTAATTTTTATATTGAAGTATAGTTAATATACAATGTTAGATTGTATACAATATTATTGACATACAATATTAGATTCAGGTGTACAAATGATTTTACAATCCTATACATTATTCAGTGCTCACAAAGATAAGTGCAGTCACCACCTGTCACCAAATATTGTTATAATATTATTGGGTATATCCCTATGCTGTAATCATCTATGTGACTTTTTTTTTATAACTGGATCTTGTTGTTTTATCCATTCTGACATCCTATGTCTTTTGATTGGAGGATTTAGTCAATTTACATTCGGAGTAATTATTGATATACATGATTTTTTTACCTCTTAATCTCCTTCACCTATTCAGTTCATTCCCACCTTCTGCCTTCTGGAAACCACCAATTTGTTCTCTGTATTTATTATAAGTTTATACAAAAAACAAAAACAAAAAACAAAACAGAGACATACTGATCATATTTAATTTTTGAGGGATATGAAATAACATCTGTCTTGTCATCCTCCTCATTTCCTACCCTCTAGAGTGCCTTTATGTGGCTGAAAACCCTGGGGGGTTAAATATAATTGATTTGGGCAAGTCATAAATTACTTTCAATATTGTAGGGAGGCTTTGAAAATAATCAAGGGCTCAGAAGGGGTGAATGCTCCCTTAACATAATAAGACCATTAGCACTAAGCTGGGTTGGCTTTGATAATTTTGTATATGTTAAGATTCTTTTAGGAAAAAAAAAAAAACAGCTCTGGTTCAGAAAAGGGACCCTTTTCTCTACCACCCATGGAGTGGGAGTTCATCTTCCCCTTCCCCTAGACAGTCAACAGACAACTAAAAACAAAACAAAACAAAATGAAAACTCTTAATCATTCTCCTTTCCACCAGCTTCTGACTCAGCATAAACTGAGCTGAAGCAAAAGTGATTAAGAGGCATTGGACTTATTAAGTGGCACAAAAAGGGTCTTGGTGGCCAGAATGTTATTATACCAGAAGTGATAGAGGAGGAGAGGACTGTCATCCTTGATAAGGCAATATTTTAAGGGAGATGACTTTGGCAAAGGACATAGAGAAAGTGGGAGTTAACAGTTAATAGAACCTTCTTTATGTGAGCCCTCCTGTCAGATCTAGGACATAAGAATTTGCTTATGAGATTTATGGTTAAAACACAACCTATGGTCTCTGCCCCAAATTCAGAAATCTACATCACTTTGAGGTAATTAGAAGGGTCTTCATAAAGAACATTTAAACAGTCTTCATGGTATGGTGGCTTTTTGGTGTAAAGAAGGAAGATGAGAAATCTGTGTCTTCAAGGAGTAGAATAAATCCCACTCCAAGGGATCGCATGGTACAAGACTTCACTCAACTCATGCCCTACTGGGCAATAAAAAGTACCAACTGGTTAGTTCCCTATCTGGAAAGCTCTAAGGCTACCCTCAATCCTTTTGCCCCCAAGATGAAATTTATGGTATACACTGAGGGGAAGAACAGAGGGTCTTCCCTCTTAGATTAGAAAAATCATCCTGGCTAGAGTGAAGAGCCTGTATTGGGTGGGAATAAGACAAGAGATCCAGACAGAAGTCATTCCAATAATTCAGTGAAGAGTAAAAGCTTGCTATGATGTGGCAGTGAGATGGAGAAAAAACAATTGATGCAGAGATTAAGAGTGAGCACTTGTCAACTACTTTGCACGCAAGGACAGGAGACATACAGAGAGATATGGAGTTAAGTGTGGTGCCAAGTTTTCTGGCTTGAATGACTGGTTGGATATCGGCATCCTTAATGGGAAAAGGAGAAACAGAAGAGTAGACACTGATGTGGGCATATAAGTTATTTTTTCAGTTTCTGATATTTGCATCACATATCTTGGAAATAATGTCACATAGGCAGATGAATTTATGTGTTTTCTTATTGCTTCATTCTGGAAAGTGTTTCAGGTGATCTAGAAGGCATAAAGAAGAGAATTAAGCACTGCACACATACTTAGATGGTGATAAAAAATTATTCATTGGGTTTAGCAGTGATAAGGCAAATAAGTAAGGGAATTCTAATAACAATGATTTAAGCATAAGAAAAAAAAATGATAAGTAGAAAAAGTAAGGTTCCAGAAATGAGTTTTAAATAAAGGGAATTGTAGAGGAAAATAGCTGGAGGCCAAGGGGAAGTAACTGTGTGTGTGTGTGTGTGTGTGTGTGTGTGTGTGTGTGTGTGTATGTGAGAGAGAGAGAGAGAGAGAGATTCACACAGGGATGTGTCAGAATCCTGCCTTATGTCAGAATCCTGTCACTCATCATTAGGAACCTGACTTACTTGCAGTATGATGATAAATAAAATACTATAATAGCTATATTATTATAATGATCTTAATAGTCATAAATCCATAGCCTGGATTTTCTCAAATCTTCCAGCTTTCTGGGTTCTTTCAGACCTTTTAAATTAGGGGTTGCCATTTCTGGGTCAGACTTTATTAAATTATTTTAAATCACTGAGACAAAGATTTTAGGAAAGCAAGAGTTAGATGCCATGAAAAGGTGCTTTTTACCCTTGATTACCTTCAAAGTGAAGTGCCTAGATACTCATTCATTCCACTATTCATTTATTCAATACAAATATATTAATTTTCCAGCATGCTCTAGGAACTATTTTAGGAGCTTTGAATATGCCAAATGTTCAAAGAGCTTACATTATAGTGTATTAACAGTCAACCAAACACACAATTAACAATACATAATTAACAACAAATACACAGTTAACAATAAACATAAAAATTCAAATTATGCAATATGTTAGAAAGTAATGTGCTATAGATAAAGCAAAAGTTAGATTAAGGTGAAGTGTATCAAAAGTTCCATGAGTGAGTAAGGGCTGAAATTTTATGTTATTCTGGTAAGCTTTAATAATATTGAATCATTTGAGCAAAGAATGTAAGAAAGTGAGGGCCTTAGCAGTATGTTCCAGTCAGAGTGAGAGTCATCATAAATGTCCCAAGGCTGAACTATGCTCAGTGTTCAAACAACAACAATGAGGCCCTTGTGACTGAAGTGATCCAAAAGAAGGGAAAGTGGTTGGAGATAAGGTCAAGATATAGTTAACCATTTTCACAGCTCTTCCTGTTAGTGAGATAGGGAGCTGTTGGAGGACATTGACCAAAGTAGTAATAGAATTTGACTTAGGTTTTAAAAAAAAATCACTATGCTTGGTTCACTACTAATAGAGTACAAGAAGATAGTGGTGGAAAAAGGGAAACCTCCTTTTTTTTAAAGTTTATTTATTTATTTATTTATTTTGAGAGAGACAGAAACAGAGCGAGTCAGGAGGGGTAGAGAATGAGGGAGAGAGAAAATCTCAAGCACACTCCTTCCTGCCAGTGCAGAGCCTAATGTGGGGCTTAAACCCATAAGTAGTGAGATCATGACCTGAGCTAAAACCAAGAGTTGGAGGCTTAACTGACCAAGTCACCCATGTGCCCCATGGAAACCTCTTAAAAAAACGATTAAAGTGAGGGGCACCTGGGTGGCTCAGTCAGCTAAGCCTCCAACTCTTGGTTTTGGCTCAGGTCATATATAATATAATAATAAGATATAATATAATAATAACAATATAATAAGAGATTTGGGTTCTGGAAGCCAAATGAAGAAAATGACTCATTGAAGAGGACCTAATGAGTTGTGTCACATGCTATGAGGAATAAAGCAAGATGATGACAGAATTAAGCATTGAGTTTAACAACATGGAGGTCGTCTTTGAACTTTGTAAGAGCAGTTTCAGTTGAATGGAGGTGGTGAACGCTTTTAAAAGAGAAGAGAAAGAATTGGAGACGGTGAGTGGGTATAAACAACTTTTTCGAAGAGTTTTGCTTCAAAGAGAATCAAAGAAATTAGGCAATAGCTGGTAGTAGAAGTTTGAATAAGAGTTTTTCCTTACAATATGTATTACTCATGAATAAGTTATAAATTAATGATATATAGAAAGATGGAAGAATTGCAGAAGGATCTCATTAAACATGTAAGAAAGAATGGGATATAATGCATCAGCATGGCGCCTGGCATTAAATAAGAATTCTTACAGTTTACAGATGGCATGCGTATGTGGTCCAGGACCCCTGAATTCTCAAAAACCTTTCATTTAGTCAATTTATTGCTTAATTAGTCATAAATTATGTTTTATAGTTATTGAAAGTTATTTATTTAGGTATATGATATCCCTTTTAGTTATCTTATTTTGTCTATCTGAATACTTATACATGTATTTACATTTAAGTCTTAGCCTGTATCCTCCAAAGGCTTTATTTCATTAGGAAATGGCTGTTGTGAGGATTATCTTCATTTTTCATCATTGCCTCATCTTCACACCATTATTACCTTTCACTTTGTGTTGTGTCTGCCTCAGCCTAGTGATAGTGATGTTGTCAGCTAAGAATGCCTGAGGCACTCACTTGGGCCCATGTTACTTGTGGCAGCCCTCATAGACATTTTCCTGCAGTGAATGGTGTGTCTGGACACACCCTTATGGTTCCTGTTATGATTGCAGAACTCACCTAAGCAACAATCATTAGGGAACTTTGAAAAAAAAAAAACAGTGTTTATTTGTTACATTTCCTGGAGGGTACAAAGCACATCCAAATCACACAGTGATGTTGTGGGATGTGTAGACAAAGGAGAAAGGTGATGGTTCTGCCTTTAATGGCGTCCAAGTTGGGGTGTCTAGAGTTTTGTGGGCTTATTGGCCAATTTAAGACATAATAGTGGGAATTAAAGTGTTGTAAAGGAAAAGCAGGGTCACTCAAGTGGTCAGTCACCTAGGTCAATGACAGCTTTCTAAAAATGAAAACTTAATGGGTGGGACAGACTGGCTCTTTACTAGTTGGAGTGGCTGGCAATACTTTTATTTGAAAGAGATGTCTTTAAAATGGATGCCTTGGCACAAAATAGACACAGATATCAAAGGAACAGAATAGAGAACTCAGAAATAAGCTCACAATTATATGGCCAATTAATCTTTGACAAATGAGGAAAGAATGTACAATGGGAAAAAGATGGTCTCTTCAACAAATGGTGCTGGGAAAACTGGAAAGCTACATGCAAAAGAATGAAATGGAATCACTTTATTACAACATGCACAAAAATAAATTCAAAATAGATGAAAAACTTAACTGTAAGATCTGAAACCATAAAAATACTAGAAAAGAGCACAGGCAGTTATTTCTCTGACATTAGCCATAGCAACATCTTTCTAGCTATGTCTCCTGAGGTAAGAAAAACAAAAGTAAAAATAAGTTATTTGGACTATATAAAAAAAAATTCTGCACAGTGAAGGAAATGATCAACAAAACTACAAGGCCACCTACTGAATGAGAGAAGACATTTGTAAATGGCATATCCAATAAAGGGTTAGCATCCAAAATATATAGGGAACAAATAAAATTCAACACTTAAAAAAATAATCTAATTAAAATGGGTAGAAGACATGAATAGACATTTTTCCAAAGAAGACATACAGATGGCCAACAGACACATTAAAAGATGTTCAACATCATTCATCCTCAGGGAAATACAAAGCAAAACTACAATGAGATATCATCTCACATCAGTCAAAATGGCTAAAATCATCAACACAAGAAACAACAAGTTTTGGAAAGGATGTGGATAAATGGAATCCCTCATGCACTGTTGGGAATGTAAACTGGTGCAGCCACTCTGGGAAACAGTATGGAGGTACCTCAAAAAGCTAAAAATAGAACTACCCTACCATCAGTAATCACACTGCAGGATATTTACCCAAAGAATATGAAAACACTAATTTAAAGGGATATAGGCACTGTATGTTTATCGCAGCATTATCTAAAATAGATAAATTATATAAACAGTTCATGTGTCCATTGAGTAATGAATGGAGAAGGAAGAAGTGGTACATATATGCAGTGGAATATTACCCAGCCATAAAAAAGAATGAAATCTTGCCATTTGCAATGACATGGATGGATCTAGAGAGTACAATCCTAAGCAAAATCAGTTAGAGAAGGACAAATACCATATTATTTCACTCATGTGTGGAATTTAAGACACAAAACAAATAAGCAAAAGAGACAGAGACAGAGGGAGAGAGAGAGAAAAAGAGAGAGAGAGAGACCAAGAAACAGACTCTTAACTATAGAGAACAAACTGATGGTTACCAGAGTGGAGGTGGGGGGAAGGGATGGGTGAAATTGGTGATGGGGACTAAGGAGTGCACTTGTTGTGATGAGCACTAGGTGTTGTAAGAAGTGTTGAAGTGCTATATTATACACCTGAAGCTAATATAACACTGTATGTTCACTATGCTAGAATTGAAAATAAATAAATAGATAAATATAAATAAATAGATACTTTTATAATAAAAAGTGTAATGACAGGAATTTACATTATAATTAAAAGACCCCTAATTGTCAGGCACTTACACTAATCCATTCTGGTGTGCCATGGTATCAGAGTTAATGGTGAGGACACAAACAGCCTGGGAAGCAGATATGTTAAAAGTCAGTGTTAGGGCACACTGTAACCCAGAGATTACACATCTACTTAGGGTTGCAATAACAAATCCTGTAAGAATTACATAGGCAAGGGACACCTAGGTGGCTCACTCGGTTAAGCATCCAACTTCAGCTCAGATCATGATCTTATAATTTGTGAGCTCCAGCCCCTCTGTGCTGACAGCTCAGAGCCTAGAGCCTGCTTCAGATTCTGTGTCTCCCTCTGTCTCTCTGTTTCTCTCTCTCTCTCAAAAACAAACATTAAAAAAAAAGAATTTTATAGTCAATAGTTTGAAATCCCATCTGTAACCATTCTCCCCAACTTGAAGGGTCCAGCCATGAAAAATATGTCAGTGACCTCAGAGGCTCTGGTTGTTATGTTTAAATATTTGGGAAATATTGTGGACTATTTTAACATCTTAAGCATTCTGGTACAAGTAGGTATAAAACTTTTCTGAGTTGTTGACATACATATAGCAAGTGGTCCTGGAGCAGACACAAACTTCTCCTTCCTAGACCAGTAGATAATTTAGGGCCAGGTGGTTGCATAAAACCATTTGAGCAAGAGAATTATGGGACTGTTGCCAAGTAACAGGGTTTTATGGAGTCATTATATGTGCCGGGTTAGGGTGGCTGATAATTGTTGGTTGATCTTAATTACTAAATTTTTGGTGGCTAGGTCCACTGCACCTGTGCCCAGTCCATTCAGTCCTAGTAGAACCTAAACACCCAGGACTGAAGGATGAAAACAGATCTTTTGAGTTGGTGGTAGCAAGCCAGAATAGGAAATGCAGGGGTTCTCTACCCTCAATATAAACCTCCAGTGGTAGGCAATATAGTATGTGGTGTAGTGCAGTATGTGGCTCTGAGGAAGCCAGTTAGAGGGCTGGTGGAAAAAATATACTAGGTGAGAGCCTTGTGATGTGACCCTGAAATAAGTTCCAAAGGCAGAAATTCTCAGTGTAAAGGACTCATTGAATCCTCTGGTAAGAAACTGGGGAATTCATAATCATTCACTGACTCTGCTGTTAGAGTCCCAGTGGTGTGTTAAAGGGATCTGCAGACCAAGAGATCTTTGTATCTGGGCACCAAATCACCAAAATAGCCTTGAAAACTACTCTAACAGGACTCCTTGAAGAGAAATTGAGGCAGAAAATGGGTGAGGCATCTAATTGAAGGGAAACTTGGGGCAAATACATTGTTGTTAATTGGAGTTGACTGAAATTGAATATAGCCAAGTAAGCAGGGTGCAGGCAATTGGGGCCAAATGACAAGTCCAGCAATTTTTGACTCCCAATTTGTGGGTAGCCTTCACAGCCCATTGTATAAAACTGTCAATGGTGTTTGTAAAGAAACTTGCTGGTGTTGTGGAAGTTATATAAGAAAATATGGTAGAGAATGTCATAAAAGTGGTGGGGATAATTCTGGTGAAGACTTGCAGTTGCCTGGTCAAGAATTCCCACTTAAGCAACCAAAAGCAAAAATTCAAGGGGAGCAGGAAAGGAATTCTGAGTGGAGGTCACCAAAATTTATGATCTTAATCTAAATACATTGTATAATAATACCCTACTATTAAACTTTGGGGGACATTGAATTAATATGCCTTTTTCTTAAGTCATTATTCATAGGGAAATAATAAGCTCTATAGATCTCACCTCAAAAATATTAGTGGAGTACATATCCCTGAGTATGAGCAGCATGCTCATCATAAACCCCCAAACACTCAAAAATTCTTCATTTAAACTGTATCTAGATTCCATTTGATTTTCTTCATCTAGATTTTATATAAACAACCCTGCAAATGTGCTATTCCCATTTTCTCTCAGATGAGTAAACTGAGCTGTAGGGACACTTAAGTAACTTGTCAAAGCTAAGAAGACAAATAGATGGTGTTATCTTCTAATCCTTCACATATCTAGACCCAAAATGACTTTACTTTGTCTACACAGTTTAGTGGGTTTACTGTGTCTACACAGTTGAGTGTCCCACTCTTCATTTTGGCTCAGGTCATGATCCCAGAGTCGTGGGATTGAGCCCTACTATCAGGCTCCATGCCGAGTGTGTATCCTGCTTAAGATTCTCTCTCTGTCCCTCTATCCCTCTCTGCTGCTCTCTCTCTCTAAAAATTATATATATATATATATATATATATATATATATATATATACACACACACTGCCATTACATATAATATACATTACATATTATAATATATATATTACAGGGGCGCCTGGGTGGCTCAGTCGGTTGAGCGTCTGGCTTCGGCTCAGGTCATGATCTCATGGTTTGTGAGTTCAAGCCCCACGTCGGGCTCTGTGCTGACAGCTCAGAGCCTGGAGCCTGTTTCAGATTCTGTGTCTCCTTCTCTCTCTGCTCCTCCCCTGCTCGTGCTCTGTCTCTCTCTCTCTCAAAAATAAATAAACATTAAAATATATATATATATATTACATATGTACAATACATATATATTATATATGTAAAATAAAATATGACACCAGCAATTATGAGAAACGTAGCAAAGAAGAAAAATCTGTAAACTGTCAAGACTCAGCCTAAATGCCTCTTCTTTAGATCTGCCCCAAATGCCCTAGCCTACTATGCCGCTCTTATGTTTTGGAACATTTGCATTTATTATTACAGAGTCTCAGAGAACATGAAATCTGGCCTCATTTTCTAGTTGCTTGGCTAATCAAAGCCCTAAAAGGGAAACTATATTAAGAATCAAAGTCTTGGTCATGATTAAGATCTCATTAAATGCCAATCACCATGCACCACAGCACAGGTGAAACATTCAAGCTTTCTGGCTCATTTGACCAATCATGAGAATGCACCTGAAATACTTCCAACTAAAAGAATTTTAATTGACCAAGGGACCTAACTACTGTTCTTTGAAATCCATTCTTGTATTTATATCAAAGCCATGTTTCCCATGAGCTACTCCCAACTAATGGCTGAATATAGCTAGGTCTATTTCTGAGAGAAATGGGACTCTAGTGATGATGGACTGTGGCTTAAGGACTTATGAATGTCCTTTTGAGCCCCCATTAGACTTCACAGCTGTCTAGGATGCTTCCATCCTACCTTCCTTCTCTCTGTCTTTCATTTGCAGTCAAAGTTGGTCTAAAGTATCTCCCAGTCTTCCTGGACCTCTTCACATTTTTTTTTTCTTATAGAAGTTTACCTAAGTAAAATCCTTGCATATTTAACTCTCTCTTGATGCATGCTTCTCAGATGACCCACGCTATCACCCTTTGTTAACCATTTGGGTAACATTCTTTTGGAAGAGACAATGTTGGAAGAAATAAGAAAAGCCAAAGTTGAGGCTGAACCATTGCCCTAGGAAACAAAGAAGCATAGCAAGAAGAGTGCTGTTTTACAAATCTAATGAACCAGGCAGACTCCAGGCAATGGTACAACTGGCCCCTTATCCAGAGACAGATAAGGAAAGATAAGATCCAGAGTATCCTGCAGTCTTGTGTGCCCAGCAGCTCAGAGATTTCAGTCCTTAACTTTGTGACTGGCCCCTTTTATGATGAAGATATATGTGCTTTTCTCCTTGTATCTTTCTCTTTTTAGGACACCCATTCCCATCCCCCACATACGCTTACTCCAAATCAAAAGGGTGGGAAGAATGGGAGGGGGGAGTCAACTCAAGAGTTCTGGAATCAGACAATCCAGGTTCAAATCCTGGCTCTGCAACTTTCTGGATGTGAGCCTGTCCATGGGCAAAGTACTTAACTTCTCTCCTGAGTGTTGTGAGAACGAGGCCATCCTTATAGACTTATTTACACATTCTCTACTACAAGGTAAAAACTTACTTGAAAGGATCTACTTTTTTCCGGAAAAAAAAAAAAGAAAAGAAAAGAAAAGAAAAGAAAAGAAAAGGCTTCTGGGTCAGGGCTTCTAGCCCAGTGAAATTCCTTTTTTATCTGTTCTCTGTACCATGAAAGGTGAATGTAAAAAAAAAAAAAATTAACACGTATTTATTTTTGAGAGCACAAGCACAGGAGGGGCAGAGACAGGAGGACAGAGGATCTGAAGCAGGCTCTGTGCCTACAGCAATGAGCCCAATGTGGGGCTCCAACTCATGAACTTCGAGATCATGATTTGAGCTGAAGTCAGATGCTCAGCTGACTGAGCCACACAGGCACCCGGAGAAGTGATATTTTTTTTCCATTTGATTCTAAAGATTCTAAAGATTCCATAAGATTCTAAACATGACAATTAACTCCATAGTGGTCACTGTGTTATTCAAATAGTCAAATAGTTTTATTCAAATAATCTATTTGTACATTTTAAATAAGTTACTGCACACGGTGTTAAAAATATCTACTACCTCGTGAATTCCTGAATTTCCCCTATACGTTCTGCCATTTTGTCTTTGTATTTTCTGAGGCTATGTAATCACATGACCACAAATTTAAAATGTTTTTAACTTCCTGGTAAATTGACATTTTCTCTGCTTTACTGTGCCTTAAAATTAACTTTCTCTGTGAAAGAGAAATGTATGACTTCACTTATATGAGGACTTTAAGATACAAAACAGATGACAAAAGGGAAGGGAAGGAAAAATAATATAAAAACAGGGAAGGTGACAAAATATAAGAGACTCTTAAATATGGAGAACAAACAGAGGTTTGCTGGAGGGGGTTGTGGGAGGGGGGATGGGCTAAATGGGTAAGGGGCATTAAATCTACTCTTGAAATCATTGTACTATTTGCTAACTTGGATGTAAATTTAAAAATAAATAAATTATTTAAAAATTAACTTTGATATAAATAAATTTAGAAAATATTCCTTTAAGTCTACTTGCATTTAATTTCCAGTATTACTGCTTACTTTCTATTTTTCTTGCTTGTGCTATGCCCATTTTTCTTCTTTCTTACACTCTTACAAACTTATTATTTTTTATCCTCCTTTTTCCACTTTATAGTTAACTATTCTAATAATTTTTCAAAAAAAACATCCTGTTTAGAGAGGACCATGAGAATGCAGAATATTGAATATAAAGACCTGTGCATATGAGTTACAGGTTGAATTATTATATGTCAATAGCAGACAGTACCAAGCTTTATCGGTAAACCTATGTCTACATCTGTGGGAGACCTGAGAGTCAGCTCTGTTGCCATAGTGATTACCAGCAATGAGTCATTATTGGATCCCTACAGTGAGAATGTGCTGTGCTTGGATGAAACCACTTAAACATTTTTTTCTCACTGGACTCTAATTAATCATATCTTTGCATCTTTTATTCACACAACCCATACTCATAAAGGAACTAAATGTACTAACCCATAACACTTAATTTTCAGGCCTGCATTTATTTTATTTTACACACACACACACACACACACACACACACACACACACACAGGTTTCCCCCACAATCTAAAAGTAGAGTGTTCCTATGAAAATTTCTTAAACCAAAATGGCATAAAGAAGTCGTTACCATTCCTTTACATGGAAATATTTTTAATATTCTCAGACTCAAAAAGTAACCTCTCTTGGGCTTTTATAATATCATAAGACACATCTTGCTAATGGATGCACAGAATAAAGATCAAGTGCAGACGCTCACAGACACAACTCAAAGCTATGGAGCCTTAATGCTGACATGCTGAGTGCAGTTCCCTGGAAAGGAGCTTGGTGGGGCCACTCTTCCTGTTCTGGGTGTGCATTGTCTCTATAACAGCTCCCTGCAAAACAAATGCTGAACACTATTTTTTATTTTCACCTTTTTTGGTAAAGGGTTTGGATTTCTTTCAGTTAGTGAAAACAGGTACTAATGTAGATCTTTTATGAATCAAGTGCTGTAACTCAAACTCTCAAAAAGTGGAGATACCCACATATATTTTCCTGTGTGTATATTTACTTAATTATATGTATATATTTACACACAAATATGTATATGTGTGCATGTGTATAGTGACCCTTGAACAAGATAGGTTTGAAAGGCACAGATCCAATTTTCCAAATTGGAAAATTTGGGGATATTTGTGACAATTTAAAAAAGCTCACGGATTAATCATGTAACCTAGAAATACTGAAAAAGTAAGAGAAATGTTAGATATTACTGTAAGAATACAGTATGTAATGCACATAACATATAAAATATGTGTTGTTTATGTTACAGTAAGGCTTTCAGAAAACAACAGGCTATAAGTAGTTTTTAGAGAGTAAAAGTTATTCATGGATTTTCAACTGTGTGGGGGTTGGTACTCCTAACCCGTGCATTGTTTAAGTGTCATCTATCTATCTATCTATCTATCTATATAAATACATGCATTCATATATGTATATATTTTTAAAATACACATATTCTTTGACATACAAATGATTTATCAGGAGATTTTTATTCATATATAAGCAAAACAAAGCAAGTATAATTTTATATATTATATACATTTAATATAATTATTACTGACTTTATAGATAATTCTGTAAACTTTTGCACATTTAATTCTTACCACTATATATTTCCAGGTTAGCCCATGCAGATTTCCTCATGCTTTTTTTGTTTGCTTGCTTATTTTTTAAATGTAACTGCATAATATGCCTCTGTATGTCTATACTGTTTTTTAACCAGTTACCAACTGTTGGATTTTTTTAGTCATTTATAATCTTTTACTATATAATAAAAGCTGCAGTTAACTCATTGTACTTGAATGATTTCATACGTGTAGAATATCTTGTAAATCACATTTAAATTAAAAAATGGCTGGTCAAGGAGTATGTATATGTGAATTTATGATTTGATTGATATGATCAAGTTTTACTTTATGGAAATTGTACCAATTACACTCCTACTAGCAATAAATGAGAGTGACTATTTCCCCAGCTCTCAGTACAATGTACTTTCAAATGTTTGGGTCTTTGACAAAATGAAAGAAGATTGAAACTCCATGTAGTTTTAATAAGCATTAGGATCAGAGGGGTGCCTGGGTGTCTCAGTTAGGCAGCCAACTTCAGCTCAGCTCATGATCTAGCAATTCATGAGTTTGAGCCCCACATCATGCTCTGTGTTGACAACTCAGAGCCTGTAGCCTGCTTCAGATTCTGTGTCTCCTCTCTCTGTCCCTCTCCCACTCGCACTCTGTCTCCTTCTGTCTCTCAAAAAATGAATAAATATTTTTAAAATTAAAACAATAAATAAGCATTATGATTAGTGATGTTTAACAACTCTTCTTGCCTTTAAATCTATTTGTATTTTGTTCTCTGTACAAGGTCTACTGATACTTTTTGTCAATTTTTATTGTTATTGGTCTCTCATTGTTGTTTTATTGGATCACCTTATAAGTTATGGAAATAAGTTCTTTCCTTGTTTTATGAATTCCATTATTTTGTAGTTTGATATTTTGTTCTGGTCTTGCTCATGTCAAACTTGTTAGGGTCATTTTAAGTTGGTCACATATATAAGGCAGTGCAGTGGCTGCGAGAATGGGCCCTAGAGTCAGATCTGTCACCAACCTTGTCACCATGGGCACATCTCTTAACCTCCCTGAGCTTCACTTCTCTCAGCTGTTACAAGAGGATAACAATCTTACTTACCTCTTAGGTTTGTTGAAAGGATTAAATGAGATAATGTATCCTACAATAGAAACTGGAACATAGTAAAGCTCCATGGAGTTGCTACAGTTATTGTCAAAATTTCTTTAAGGTTTCTGTAAATCAGGTCATAGACAGAATTTTGACTATTAAGATTTAAATAAAAAACATTATTTTATGTTGATTCTGTTGATTTTTGGTTTCACAATTATATTTTATATTTTTATATAAGTGAAATTTATACTGGTGTAAAGTATAACATATGAATCCCATGTTTTAGTTTCCTGAGCTTACCTATCAATTTTTATTAAATAATCTAAGTTATTTTTGTTAGGATTTTTACCATAAACTCAATTCCCATACGTGTCTGTCTCTATTTCTGGACCCTTTTTATATAACTTTTTGATCTCTAAATTCAAGTGCCAATACCTCACTCTTCGTGGTGCTGGCATATGATAGTTTTAGGATCTGGTAGGGTTCAAGACTGGCTACTTTTCAATTCTAAAATGTTAAAGTTCTGGCATTTCTTCATATAAGTTTTCACAATAGCTTTGTTTATTTTTCTATTCCTTTGTTTATTTATTTATTTTAGCTATACATGATCTATTTTTACTTGTCTTTGTCTGTTTGGGATACTATAACAGAATATCACAAGTTGTTGGCTTAAACAGCAAACATCTATTTCTCACACTTTTGGAGGCTGGATGCCTGAGATTGGTAATGTCAGCATGGTAGGATTCTTTGTGAGGGCCCTCTTTCTGTTTGCAGATGGTCACCTTTTAGTTGTGTCCCCATATCCCCATGACCAAATTACCTTCTTATGTTCTCACCTCCAAACACCATCACATGGGGAATTATGTCTTCAATATATGAATTTGGGTGAATACAAATATTCAGTGTAGAGCATTCCATCTCCAGCCAAAATTTTCACATGCAAAATAAATTCATTCCATCCAACAGCCCCCAAAATATTACCTGATTTCATCATCAACTCTAAACTCCAAAGTTTCATCTAAATATCAACTAAATCCAATATGGAGGATACTTGAGGTACTACTCATTCTGAGTCAAAATTACTCTCCAACTATAAACTTGTAAAACCAAATAAATTATGTGCTTCCAAAATACGATGGTGGGGCAGGCATGGATAGACATTCCTATTACAAAAGGAAGAAATAGGAAACAAGAAAAGGATGACAGGTCTTCAGCAAGTCCAAAACCTAACAAGGCAAACTCCATACCTTAGAGCTTGAGAACAATCTTCTTTGGCTCTATGGTCTGCTTTCTGGACCCAATGGGCAGTGGTCCTCTCCCTGCAGCACTGTTAGGTGGGAGTCACACCCCCAGGGCTCTGCCAAGTAGATGTTATGTCCCCAAGGTTCTGTGCAGCCCTGTCCCCACAGCTTAGGGCAGAGGCTGTCTGGCCTGTTGAAGCCAAGGTGATGACACTCACTTTTGAAACTGAGGAGGCACCCTGATGATCTCTGAGTCACCTTTGAAGAATAGAGCATGTTGTCTTGTCTTGAAGAATAGAGCATGTTGAGAGCCAAATAGTTCTTATAGTCCTGTCTTGTAAAATCCAACAAATTTCACTCATGGCCTTCCTTCATTCTATCTTCTCTCTCTGTTCCCTTAAACTCAAATTGGTAGTGTTCTTGTTGGGGCAGCTGATTAGGCCTATGGTTCACACTCACACAAATATTGTTATCAAATAGTTGGTCTGCCACACCTTAGTTTTCTCTTCTGAACACACTTATTTTTGTAATATAGGCAGACATAATTTTGAAATCTTTATTTTCTGGTTCCCTTTTGCTTAATAATTCTGTCTTCAATTCATTTCTTTCTTCTCACATTTTACTATATGAAATCAAGAGAAGCCAAGGTGCTCCTTCAACACGTTGCTTACAAATCTCAGTTAAATATTCACTTTGTCACTCACAAGTTCTACTCTCCACAAAATGCTATTATGTAAACACAATTCAGCTAACTTGTTTGCCACTTTATAACAAAAAATCACACTTTCTCCACTGTCCAATGACATATTCTTTATTTCCATCTGAAACCTCTCAGATTGGCCATCATTGTCTTTATTTCTACCAATTTCTGTGTGTTTTTTGTGTATTATCTAAGAAGATACAAGCTTTCCCTACAGCTCTCCTCTTTCCTTCCTGAACTTTCACTAGAGTGAAAGACCTTCAAAAGTCTCTTCACACCAATATCATTTTTTCTAGCATGTATCTCAAAACTCTTCCAGTCTCTACCTATTACCAGTTCCGTAACCATATATATCTATATATCTATATCTATATATCTATATCTCTATATCTCTATATCTATATATCTATATCTATATATCTATATCTATATGTACACACACACACACACATATATATATATATATATATATATATATATATATATATGTTACAGTATCACCCTACTTGGTACCAACTTCTGTCTTACTTCAGGCTACTATAGCAAAATATCATAGGCTGGGCAGCTTAAACAATTAACTTTTATTTCTCAGTTCTGGAGGCTGAAACTCCAAGATCAGGGTGCCAGCATGTTGGGTTCTTGGTGACAGCCCTCTTTTTGTTTTGCAGACAGCCACCTTCTAGCTATACCATCATATTGTGGATAGAGAAAGATTCTCTCATCTTTCCTTATGAAGACACTAATGCCACATATGAGGGCTCCAAACTCATGATCCGATTACCTCAGAAAGGCCCCAATTCCTGGGGATTAGGGCTTCAATATATGAATGGGGGGGCACAAAAATTGAGTCCAAAGCAGTACATTATTAGGATTATGTGAAGTCCATAAATTAAATCAAATAATTGACATAATGGTGATATTTGTTCTCTATCAAATCCCATGGTATATGTTTTCATTTCTTCAAGTACTCTCAGAATACTTCATGTGTTTAAGTAAATTTACTTTCTCTTTTTTCTTTCTTTATCTTTCTTTCTTTCTTTTTCTCCTTCCTTTTCAACTTTTTCAGATTTAAGTTTATTCTTATGTACTTAAAATTAGTTTCCATTAAAAAATGTCTTTCTTACATTCATTTTTAATGTCTTATTGTTTATTTATTTTGAGAGAGAGAGAGAGACAGAAAGAGAGAGAGAGCAGGGAAGGGGCAGAGAGAGAGAGAATCCCAAGCAAGCTCTGAGCTGCAAGCACAGTGCCTGATGTGGGGCTCGAAACATTGGATCATGACCTAAGCCGAAAACGAGAGTCAAACACTTAACCAACTATCCCACCCAGGTGCCCCTCCTACATTTTCTACATGGCTGCTGTTTTATAAGTGAAATGTATTATTATTATATTATTTTTTTCTAAGCACCTTACTTATTTCTTTTGAAGTTTTCTGGACAGTTTTGGAGTTTCAACATATAATAGTGTATCATCTGCTGAAAGAAATAAATTTATATTTTCCTTTGAAGTTTATATATCTATTTCTTTTGGTATTGTATGCAATTGCATTATCAAAATGCAGTTGACCCGTGAACACCACAGGTTTGAACTGTGCAGGTCCATTTATATGCAGATTTTTAAAAAATATATAGTATGCATTATAAATGTATCTTCTCTTTCTTATGATTTCCTTAATAGAATTTTCTTTTCTCTAGTTTATTCTGAGAATATAGTATATAATACATATAACATTAAAAATATTTTTAAATTGACTTTTTATGTTATCAGTAAGGCTTCTGGTCAACAGCAGGCCTTTAGTAGTTAAGTTTTTTGAAGTCAAAAGAAGTATGTGAATTTATGACTACACAGGATGGGAGTGTGGCACCCCTAACTCCATGTTGTTGAGGGATCAACTATAATGTTAACTGGCAGTGAAGAGGAGGGATCTCCTTGTTTTTGCCTGATTAAAGGAGATAATTATATGACTACACTCCTTTGACTTATTAAAAGGATAAGCATGCTGAAATATTTTATTCTGAATTTTACTAATATTTATTTTTTTGCATTTTGCATTTTTCATAAACTTGATCACTAATGTGTGTGTGATTGCATAATGTGCTTTTCATTCCTATTTTTTCATTTTCTTAATTGATAATAGTTTATTTTATAAATTGTGAAAAAATCAAATCAGCCTTAATATTTAATATTTTATATTATTTACTTTCTTTCATCTCCTTTATTTACTTTCTTAGTTATGTATTTTTGTGACTGTCTGCATTAAAAAAAGACATATACTACACAAAGCAATCTACAGATTTAATGCAATCCCTATCAAAATACTAACAGCATTTTTTTGCAGAGGTAGAGCATAAAATCCAAAAATTTGTATGGAAACACAAAAGTCCCCAAATAGCCAAAGCAACCTTGAAAACAAACAAACAAAGCTGAAGGCATCACAATTCTGGACATCAAATCCTATTACAAAGCTGTATTGATCAAACAATATTGTACTAGCCCAAAAATAGACACATAGATCAATAGAACAGAATAGAAAACTCAGAAATGAACCTACAACTAAATGGTCAATTAATCTTCAACAGAGCAGGAAAGAATAGCCAATGGGAAAAAGGCAGTCTTTTCAACAAATGGTGATGAGAAAACTGGACAGCAACATGCAAACGAATGAAAATAGATCACTTTCTTACACAATACACAAAAATAAATTCAAAATGGATTAAATGTGAGACCTGAAATCATAAAAATTCTAGAGGAGAATATAGGCAGCAACTCTTTGACATCGGCCATAGCAATTTCTTACTACATATGTCTCCTGAGGCAAGGGAAACAAAAGCAAAAATAAACTAGTGGGACTTCATCAAAATAAAAAGTTTCTGCATTATGAAAGAAACAACAAAAATAAAAGGCAACTTACAGAATGTAAGATGATATTTGCAAATGACATATCTGATACAGGGCTAGTATATAAAATATATAAGGAATTTATAAAACTTAACACCCCCTAAATGAACAATCCAATCAAAAATGGTCAGAAGGTGGGGCGCGTGGGTGGCTGAGTCATTTGAGCCTCCGACTTCAGCTCAGGTCATGATCTTACAGCTTGTGAGTTCGAGTCCCACGTCAGGCTCTGTGCTGACAGCTCGGAGCCTGGAGCCTGCTTCAGATTCTGTGCCCTCTCTCTCTCTGCCCCAACCCACTCGCATTCTGTCTCTGTCTCTCTCAAAAATAAATAAACATTAAAAAAATTTTTTAAGTGGGCAGAAGACATGTCTTCTCCAAAGAAGACATCTAGATAGCCAACAGATATTTGAAAAGATGTTTAACATAGCTGACCATCACGGAAATGCAAATCAAAACTACAATGAGATATCACCTCACACTGGTCACAATGGCTAAAATCAACAACACAAGAAACAACAGGTGCTGGCAACGATGTGAAGAAAGGGGAACCCTCTTGCACTGCTGGGGGCAATTCAAACTGGTACAAACTGTAAAACAGTTCCACAAATACTTAAAAATAGAACTACCCTATCATACAGCAATTGCACTACTAGGTATTTACCCAAAGAATATAAAAAATACTAATTCAAAAGGATGTGTGCACACCTATGCTTCTATCAACATTATCTACAATAGCCAAACTACATAAATGACCTAAGTGTCCATGGATTGATGAATGCTTATGGAAGATGTGATACACACACACACACACACACACACACACACACACACACACACTATACACACATATAATGGAATATTATTCAGTCATTTAAAAAAGAATGAAATCTTTCCATTTGCAATGACATGGATGGAACTAGAGTTTTATGATAAGTGAAATAAGTCAGAGAAAGACCAATACCATAAGATTTCACTCATATATGGAATTTAAGAAATAAAACAAATGATAAAGGGAAAAATAAAAGAGAGAAAGAGAGGCAAACCAAGAAACAGACTTAACTCTAGAGAACAAACTAATGGTTACCAGAGAAGGGTGGGTGACAGGAGGGTGAAGTAGGTAAGGAGGGCACTTGTGACGAGCATAGGTGATGTATGGAAGTGCTTAATCACTATATTGTACACCCAAAACTACTATAACACTAGATGTTAAATGGAATTTTAATAAAAACGTTAAAAAATAGACATTATACTGCATATGTATGCAATATATGTATCTATATACATATGTAAATATTTATACTTCATACATCTGTATTATGTTTTTTTTGTTGTTTTTTAAGAGAGCGAGCAAGCACATGCATGAGTGAGCAGCAGAGGGGAGAGAGAGAATCTTAAGCAGGCTTCCTGCCCAGCAGGGAGCTGAGATGGAACTTGATTTCACATGAAATCATGACCTGAGCCAAAATCAAGAGTCTGATGCTAAACCGACTCAGCCACCCAGGCGCCCCATCTGTATTATGTTTTAAATAAGCATATTGATCACAAATTTAGTTTTCTTTTATTTGGATATATGAAGATGTCCAAATGATTATTTTGATATATTAAGATAAGTATTGTCTCATATTCTTCCATTCTTTTTCTCCTGGAATATAACCTATTCCTTTCTGATTTTTATATATTTTTTAAATATTTCATTTGAGATGTTTTAGCATCAATATTCACAAATGATTTTGAACTCTAGTTATCTTTGCATTGTATTGTGTTGGTAACATTCTGACACTGATGATATAGGTCATGCATAAGTTATATTAACTATCCCTTTTCTTCTGGACTGGCTTATATAGCATTACAATATATTTAAAGGATTTAGTACATTTCTGGGCCAAATGTCTTCTCCTTTTCTTTCTTTGGGGGGCAGGGCTAAGTACATTCCTGACGACTTTAAATTTTCATTAGCAGTTGGTTTGATCTTTGTCTTCTAATGTTTGAAAAATTATATTAATATAGATTTTAAATTTCTTTCCCATTTGAGTGTACTGACTTCAGTGTAACAAGAATTTATCTATTTCTTTACTGTGTTTTTATCATTGATTTCTTCCTATTTATTGTTTCCTATTTTCTTCAATTGCACCTTGTCCTTTATTTTTTAAGTTAATGTTTTATGTTATTTTTTCAAAGAAACAGGTTTATATTTCTATTTTCTGATCCACTAATTTTTGCTTTAATGATTCTTAATTCTTTCTGCTTACCTCTGTATGTGTATTTTGCAATTTCTTTAAAATTTACAGATTTGAATACCTAATTATGTAATTTGTCTTTCTAGACAATGTATATTGATGAATTACTTTGAATGCACTCTTTCATCAATTATTGTAAGAGATATTTAAAAGAAGTTTTGAATGGTAGTGGCAAATTTTCTTGTATTGAACTTGGAAAATATTGCCTGTACTAATAATTTTTCATATAAATGTGTTTCATTATGATCTGATAGTTATTTTTGTTAGTGTGCATTCAACACTGGAAAATGTGATATATATTTTTTATGGCAAAAATTCTGACACATATTAATTTACTTTTTTGCACTAGTGCTGTGTTATTTTCCAAGACTCCCTTTTCTCATCCCTACCCCAACTCCATCTCACACTGAGGTTGCAGTTTAGCATCTGCTGTGGAAACAAAAACCACGATCCCAAAATGTTTACAAAAGTGCAAAATAAAGACAATATGGGTATCAACTATGGACTGGAAATGTTTCCCTTTAAGATCTTGAAATTCAGTAAATGGATTTAATGCCATGTGAGACAAAGTGGTTTCCATATGTTAGAGGGGAAGGGGTACTAAGTAAACTTTTAGCATATTTTAAGTCTGCACATCTACCAAATTTAGTCATGTGAAACATAAGCAAATCAGACTCGTTTCACACAGGCATTTTTTGTGTAAAGTGATACCGTCTGTCTGGACTCCTGGGTTGAGTCCATGAATCCAAGTGGAGGAGGGGCCAGCACAACTCTGAATCACTCACAGAACAAACTTTTGTGTGGCAAGGGCTCCTTTGTTTCTGACTGAAACAGGGGTGGCCCAGCTGTCTTCATGAACAAGCCCTTGGAATACTTTGTATAGCTATGGTGGCAGTGACATCCCTTTATTTGACCTCTAAATGAGCTGAGGAGGGAACAGGAAATCCTTTTTTAAACATCATTTTATTTTTTATTTTCTTATTTAGACATCCATCACAAATAATACATGTTTTTGTTGTTGTTTACTATATATCAGAAATTAAATAGCACATTTTTAGTTTTAACTGAATGACTTTGGTTGAAAAAATTACTCCATCTTTTTGAAATTATGACTATAAAGGTAATTTGCCTCCATGCTACACAAAATCTTAAACTAATAATGTTACTTTAACACAAGTTCCAAAGATTTCAAAAAGAAAAACTTCATGGAGTATTAATTCTTGTGCAAGCTCTTCTCAAGTACACAAACACACATAAGCCCTATTTTTTACACATGTCACTTTAAAAATCCCAGCTATGTTTCAAGTTCTTTGTCCAGATTACATTTGGTCATCATAACAACCCTGTAAAATAGATGGTGCTGTACCCATTTCTCATATAAAAAAGTTGAGGTATAGAAAATTTAAGTGACTTTCTCCAGATTGCACGGCTGGTAAGAAGCAGTCAAGATTGTAAGTATTCTTTGTCACCAAAACCATTTTATCTTCTGATAATTCTTATTCCACTGTATCTCCTTAACTTTATTATGATCATTCAAGATGTTATTTGAATAAAAACATGCTATTTCACAACATTAAGTAGTGTATACTAGGACAAGGTTTTCAAAGCTTTCCAGGCTCAACTTAAAAATCTCTCCTTGAGAGCAGCTTAGCCACTATTCAAAGCTCATTTTTTTTGAGACTTTGGTCTCAGTACAGTTTTTGTGAGTGACCCATCTGGTCCTTTTCTTTGGTTGTTTGGTCATCTGAGCCCTCTTTCCTCTGCAGTACTGGGGTGGCCTCAGGGGAACCAGCATATTTGAATTTTGTTTTGAATCACTCACCCTGCATTACAGTAAGAGTGAGACTTCTACAGCCTCTTGATTGGTGAATTCTTTGGATAAAAGGAATCAATATGGAAGAAATATGACAAAAATATACTTACCAATAAAACTAGGAATCATGTAAGAAGGAACAGGCAGTGTAAAAATATAGGAGGCTAAAGCATGTTATGAGTAAGGGACTAAGAAATACCAAGTCCACAAGGTAACAGCTCCACAGCCCCACATTCTCTAGGAATTTATTTATGTCCATCTCTTTGCCACCTGGCTGAACCATTCATACTAAAAGATTGCATGTGTGTTTCCATTAGCAATATTCAGCTGGTCCTGAGCATGTAGGTGAGGAAAGAGGCAGCATGGAGACTGTGTTGTAGAAATACAGAGTTCCATTTGCAGTTCCAATATGTCATAGTTATATGGGCAAGTAATATAACCTCATTTATACCTCATTAGGATTATGAGAAAAATTAGAGCACAAGTACCTCATAAAGTTGGTCTAGGAGTTAAATTAGTGCTTTGGAGAGTGCTTAGCACATGTCACAAACTGCAAATGGACCCTGTCTTTGCTGAATAGTCAGGGCAGTCTGAATCTCCTGGAACTCATGCATCTGGTATATTTCCACATGTTAGCCAAGATAACAATTCTGCAGTTGATGCATACAGCGTTTTACACATTTTACACTGGATAAATTGTTAAAATTGTGCTATTCAATTGATATTCTTTATTTGCTTGTTCAGTTACTGAAAATATGTATGAAAATTGCCCATTTAAATTTTCTATTTTTCTCCTTATCAATTATTTATTTGATTACCGGATGGCATATTATTAAATGAATACAAAATTGGAATAGTTTTATCTTCCATGTAAATTATGTTTATATACCAACCATATTTATCTCCAGCAATGTGTTTATCCTTAATATCAACTGTATCTATTACAAAAGCCACAGCATTGTTATTTAGCTTTTCATTCTATTACTTTTAATGTTTCTGTATTCTTATACTGTAGATGTGTATTTTAAACAGCATTTAGCTTCATTTTTATTTTAATCATGTCTGATAATCTTTGAGTTTTAGTTTTTAAACCATTTTCATTTAATCTGATAGTGTAATTGTGCTATACTATCTCCTTATTACTATTGTGTTTAGTTTTTGTTCCTTTATACATTTCACTTTTTTTTTAATCTTTTCACTCTTATATTCTGACTGGTTCCAATATTTTTATTATTCTATTTTCTCTTTCATAATTTTGTCATTTGTATGTTGAAAACTTGTCAAAAGCCCCTTTTTTAATGTCAAGAGACAATACAAAATATTAATACAAAGAACTGTATATCTGAGTTCAAGGCTGATTGTGCTGTTAAAAGGAATGTGATTGTGCTAAATCGCATGGGAACACACATGTGTGTATTTATAATAGGAGAGTGAGCTATCGATGCCACCAAAGGAATTACCAATGTCCTACTTTGTAAATCCTTTATCTGTGTCTGCTACATTTGACCACAGCCACTTGAATATGTTTTCATTAGATACTAATCACTGAAGCCTGTGAAAAGGAAAGATCATTTACACACTTCACACTCACAACAGCAAATACTATTAGCCTTTCATTTTCAGCTTCTAGCTCTTCCAGATATATGACAGTGTATATGTTTTATATATATCTTGAAAGATATAACTTTTACACACATTTATATGCAAATATATAATTCTTAAATATATACTTTGAAATGTAAGTAATTTCACATCAAGCTTTACAGGATAAAAACATGTAAACATACGCACTTGGTTCTGGTCAAGTAAAACACAAAACCACAAGGTAACCACATGTTAAAGAGTGCACTTGAAGAGGAATGAGGGAAAGAACGGACATGTAAACAACAAAGATGAGCAGTTGTACCACAAAGGCCCTGCGAGGGTCCATTTCTTAAGGCTGTAGTAGCAAAAAGCTCCTTGTTCAGTTAAGACTTCTCCCTTCACCCTGTCACATTTATTCTCGAGGGACTTCAAAATGAGTGTGGAAATTCTGTAAACACTAGACTAGAACTGAATCAATCCTGTTGAAAACAGAGATGACAAAATAAACCATAAACTACAGTAATATTCATTTCATCGA
Organism: Herpailurus yagouaroundi; assembly: GCF_014898765.1. NCBI lineage: Eukaryota > Metazoa > Chordata > Mammalia > Carnivora > Felidae > Herpailurus > Herpailurus yagouaroundi. The sequence goes on along the minus strand of NW_024412416.1, from coordinate 23,188,180 downwards.
ACAATAACTTTAAGGACTTTGTTACAGTTTACCACAGTAAAACAGCATAACCCTGAAATGAGGATGGACAAGAAAACAGAGATGAATGCTTTGTAAAAATGGCTTCCATAGCCCCTGTAAATGATAGATGTGTCTATAAACAACAAACAAGCAATAGCAGATGACAGAGCCTTAGCACACTAGACCACATGCCACAGCATAATGCTACAGATTCAAACTGGAATATTTTTCCAGCTCATACGGAAGTAAGTCCCACTGGTCCTCTGAGAAAAAAAAAAAAAAAAAAAGCTCACTCTTTCCCAGTGAAAGAAAACACTTAAACAACAGATTGGCCAGCCGAAGCATGACAAGCTTTTTTTTACTGCTTTTAAAGGGCATCTCGCCCTCTCCCACCTGAGTAGGCTCCAAAAGTTGACTGCAGTGAGCACCGGATGCCTCAGCACCCTGCCTCTGAGGATCCTCTCCTGGGCCCTCAGGGGTTGCATGCTTGTAAAAACAGTTCTCTCCAAATGGGCAGTAACCCCTGCCTTCAGCAAAATACCTGCAAGTCTTGTTGCTCATTGCCTCCTTGTACTGCTGAATAAGTTTCTGTTTCTCTTCCTCCTCCTCCACCCAGAACTCACTGGGAATGACAAAGTTGGAGGTAACCCTGCACTGTGGACAGGACTTGACGATCCTGTTGCCAAACTGTTTGTCAGTCCTCCACCTGCGGATACACTTAAGACAGTAGGTGTGGTTGCAGTTGGAGAGGATGCCAAAGCGGCAGTCACTAGGGTTGACTTTCTCATAGACAACCTCCATGCAGATGCCACACACCTTGTCCATACTTCGCTGCACTGCAAATGAGAGTTCCATATCCTTCTCGTGTGCTTCAATGCAAGCCTTTGTATGGTCTGCCCTCTGCACAGCATCCACAGGGTGCAAGACCTGAAGCCCACACATATCGCATATCTCTCCATGGATATACATACAACTCTCCCCACGAAAGCACTGCCCCATGGCAGCATCACGGCAAAGCTGCTGACCCCTGCCCACTGCAATCTGTTCCCTCTCAGTCACTGGGCTCTGTAGAGGAGCCCTGGGAACAAAAGGGACCATGCGGCCCCTATAGGGTTGCCCGGGAACAAATTCAATAGCATTCTCCCAGCCTTCTACACTGGCTCCTCCTGCAGCTTCAAGGCCTGCATTGTCTCTCTCAGCTTCAAAGAAACCCCTTTCAGCAGCCAAGCCAATCACAGGCAAGGAGCATGAAGGCGCAGCAGAGGGGGCTTTCGCCACTTCCTGAGGCAGGGTCTCAGTATGCGCAGCCGTGCTAGGGCCTTGGTCTGCAGAGGCCGGAGGCAGTGAACCATGGCCCTCCCTGGCCAACTGCTGGCCTGAGAGGTCATGTGAGTAGCGACAGTTCTCCCCCTCCTTGCAAAGCCCATGCAGATAATACCTGCAGATGACTTGCTTCGTCCAGCTGCCACCACTCCGGCCCTGCAAGCGACTGGGCCCAGCCCCTCCCCCTGCAGCCTGGGCAGGCCTCAGACGTGACGCGCGAAGGGGGGCCGGACCTGTAGCCGCAAATTGCCGGAAGACCGGGCGAGTGCGGAGACTAGGCCCAGGTGCACCCTCCCCTGCTGCCTCGGCACCCGTAGATGCCCCAGGTGCCTCAGAGGCTTCAGTGGGAGCTGCAGGCTCTTCCATGGCAGCCTCTTCCCCCCAAAAGGTACCGGAACTTCCCCTGTGTGCCTTCCTTTGGGCTAGAGGCCCGGAGGGTAGCAGCCGGCTCGGGGACCTTGTTTCGGGGAAGTGTGCATCTCTTTTCCTTTCCCCCTGCTCTCTTCCTGTGACTGTGGTTCCTACTGCCTTCTCTGGGCACGCGCGGCGGACACTTCCTGTGGTGGCAACGTCAATCCTCTATTCATTCCGTACGGTCTGTGCAGCGTGCACGGCGATTGCGGATCTTCCTTTGTTCTCGCAGCTGGGGCTGCCCCGCCCCTTCCCCGGCCTCTGCCCCCGCTAGTCTGCATGCCAGCTGGCGGATCCCAACGCTTCTTGCTGGCAGGCTGCTCTGGAGGACGTAATCACAACTCTTTGAGGTTTTTATTTAATCTCTTCCAGTGTTCATTCAGACACCTTGTATTCGATTGTTTTTTCACATATGTCTGTTTTAAAAATCATAATCCTCCCCCCTCCACTCAGTTTTTATTCTGGAATATCTCCCATATAAATTATAAATTCTTTTTTGTTCATTCCATTTTACGTCTACGTGGGACTGTGTGTGTGTGTGTGTGCGCGCGCGCGGGCGCGGGCGCGCGTTAAGTCTTATGACTGTCACTGTGAGATGCTTTTTGTAGATGCGACAAGATTTCTTCTGGTCTTTATTTTCTGGAAATTCTTACAAGCTTACGGTGGAAATGCTCTTTGTCAGCAAGCCATTAGCAGAGAGTGCTTTGGAGGCGAGACCACTTTAGTGCCTTTCAGATGTCTTAGTTTATTGTGATTTCCAATTCTCCCTTCCCACTGTGCAGAAGCTGCTGAATCCGTACGATCCTGATGCAGGCATAATAAGCCACTGTCCTCTGTGTGACCCTGGCTTTTATTTTCTCTTGCTGGTTTAACTCATGGTGGTCCTTTGTCTCCCTTTCTTTCTTTCACTGAGGTTTGTATGGTATTGTGGCAGGCCAGCCTTTCATAATGTATTCATTCTCTATCATTCTGCTCACGAGTGGTGCTTTTTAATTTCCTCTGTGAGCTCTTTGTCCCCTTGCAAATATATTTTAGTAGATTAATAAATATATATGTATAATATATATATGTGTATATATGTGTGTGTATATATATATATATATATATATATATATATATATATATTGCTAAGAGTATGTATCCTGGATTTATGCTGAATTTTATCTTGTAGTTTTCTGCATTCAGAAATTATTTTACATTATTTTCCTCCTTTATTCTCTTAATGTGATTATTTACACTGATAGATTTTCAGATATTTAAAAATTTACTATTTTTTCCTCAGAAATAAGCATTTCTGTGTTATGATGATTTATAATTTTATATATTATTGGATTTTGTTTGCCAAAATGAATTTCTTAGGATTTATGGTGTAAATTTTAAAATGGTAGAAAGCACAGAAGTCAGATTGAAGTAAATAATAAAGAAAAAATAAACCTGAAGTAGTGTAATGAATCCAGTGTAATCCTTTAAATGGATTATTGAGACGTATGAAATTTGTTAAGAAAAAAATGAAGAAGCCTCAAATAATATTGAGAATTTTTAAAGTGGTGTCACTACATTAATAATAGACATGAAAAATTGTGATAGGATATCAGAAATAAGTTTAAGCCATTAAGTGTGAAAATTTGTACAAAATGGTCATATTTCTAGAGCCACATCTATTAATAAAAATGACAGGAGCAGAAAAAAGAAAGACTGGCCTATTACATAAATTGAATCTGTAATTAAAAATAATTCTTAAATGAAAGATTTTAAAGATTTCTATCTGAAATAAATAGGCAAAATTTTCTTTATTTATTATTGTCAGTCCTAGCCAGTACCATAAAGCAAGAAAAGAAATAAAAGATGTTATAATTGTAAAAGAATTATTAATAGGAGACAGCAGAAAATTAAAAACAAAAATTGATAAGCCATTAGATTTAATAAGCATATTTAACAAGGACATTGGATAGAAGTACAATATACCAAACAGTTATATTTCCATTTCAGTTAATGACATTTAAACACTTAAAATTCTTAACATTGATAGCAACATAAAAAGTTAACTACCCTAGAAATTAAACTACTTACCATTGTAAAAACTAAAATTATTTTTTTATTTGGGAAGATTTAAAGAAATCAGGGGATACTGTGATCATGCAGTAGAATATTTTCAAAAGGTAAGCTTTTCCTAATTTGGTAATTATGAGAATATTGCTGCTTTCCACCATGAATGTAGGAACTCTTGGTGATTTTGAATTTTCCTCTTTGTATAGTTACTGATTTTTGTACTGGTGATGCCAGTTCTTCCAAAGTCTAACTTGCATTCTCTTTCCTCTCATAAATGCATTGGTTAATGGTGTTCCTCTGACAGCCCCTCAGATTTTCACAGGGAAAAGACTTGGAGCATAGAGTGGGTTTATATAGCAGGCTTTTCTCAGATTCACAAACAAGAATCTTGAATATAAAACTGTTATTTCCTAAATGATAATATGTTCCCAGCATGGTGTTTAATTTATATTTGATCCACTTTTTACAGACCAGCACTGTCCATAGAATGTTCTGTGTTGATTTTTATGTATGTCCTATCCAGTATGGTAGATATTAGCCCCATGTGGCTCTTGAGCACTTGAAATGCAGCTAGGATGACTGAGGAACTGAATATTTAATTTCAAATTTAATTTAAATAGCTACATAGAGCTAGGAGCTACTATATTGGACAGTGAAGTTCTATAGAGTATTTGACCATCCCATCTCCTCAGGCATGAGGGTACGGAGATTTTCTAACCTGCTTGAGGCTATGCAGCTGGCATGGAGCAGCATTTGTTTTCAGACCCCACCTCAATGGCTCCCAATTGTGTTCATGTCCTAACATCTCATAGTGAACTATGTGTTTTAGTTTTATAATGCAAATATTTCATATACACTATTAGAAACTGAAATTGTACCCCATGATTTTAATATATGAGATGAAACAACTGGAAATGGGGCAGGGCATGTTGAAAGAATAAGCAGACTCTTCCCATCTGGGTCACATATCTATTCTCAGAGAATTGTCTCTGACTGTCATAGTCCATATTCCTGCCCTGTTTTTCTTATGTTTTATGTTTTATTTTTTTAAGCACTGATGTTTTCACACAGTCTCTGAGAATACACATCTGATCATGTCTCCAGTTATTTGGCTCAGTTGAGTGCTCTTTTCCCAAAAAACACACCAAGGGCCTCAGGAAATGTGACCTAAGGCCAACTTGTGCACACATCAGTCTTCAGGGCAGCACAAGAGCTCCTCACTGGTCAGAATTTATATATCCAATTGGAATGAATGAAAACAATGTTCCACTTGAGAAGGCTGCACTAAAAACTTAGTCCACAGAATGAAAAGGGGAGGGGAGGGGGGCAGTTGCAGGGGTGGTATAAACACTGCAGGGCTGAGACACAGTCCAGCAGCTTAATAAAAGCCCAGGAAGCAGGAGACTAGTTCAGAAATGGACTGTAGGGATGGATAGAAAAAAACTAGGAGGCTTCACAGTCTTTTATTCAAAATAGCTCAGGCCTGCTGGGATCAGCCCCACATACTTGATACCCATATATAAAAGATGCACAATTATCTCAAAGTAATTTCCTTCAGCAAACACATCTGCTTCAGGTCCAATGTTTAGGTACTAATGTGGGGTGTGGAGATAGGAATTAAAAGGAAAGGTCTAGATCAGGCATCAGGGGTTCAAATCTGGAATCCACAACTTTCAAACTGAAGGATTCATCTTGGGCAAATTAATCACCCTCTTTTACTTCATTTGGCAAATGGCAGGAATAGTAATAATAGCAATAACAATATGAGTGATTATCTCACAGATTTGCTGTATTAAAGGAGATAAATATTTTTTTAAATCTTTTTAATGTTTATTTATTTTGTTGAGAGAGAGGAACACAGAACACAAGTGGGGTAGGAGGTGGGAGCAAGGGAGACACAGAATAGAAAAACAGGGTCTAGGCTCCCAGCTGTCAGCACAGAGTCCGACGTGGAGCTCGATTCCATGAACCGTGAGATCATGACCTGAACTGAAGTTGGATGCTCAACTAACTGAGCCACCCAGGTGCTGCAAAAAGAGTGAATTCTTAGGAAATAATTAGAGTATTACCTGTTAAAAAGGATAGTCTCAGATCTCCATAAATGTCTTTTGACTAAAAACCAAAGAATCATGGGGCTCCTGGGTGGCTCAGTTTCTTAAGCATCCAACTCTTGATTTTGGCACAGGTCAGTGAATTAATACTTATTTTCTCACACCAATAAGCAAATGAGTTTTATTTTGAAATTTTCAGAGGCAGTTTTTGACAACTCTAGTTCAGAATTCAAACTCACCAAATTTTATATGTCAATTATGTGCAGTTTTGTATATCAGTTATACTTCAATAAGCTGAAAAAAAGAGTCAAGCTTTAAAGCTAGGTAAAATATATATAAATAATATATATATTGTATATATAATCAGTTTTAGGTGCCTTTGTGCAGTATTTTTTTCCCCTCACCACTTGTGATTGTGATGAAATTCTATGTGGAGCAGGACTCTGTTATCTCAGTCTATGAATGGGTGGGCTATTTTGAGGAATTCATATCTATTCATCATGAATGAATAGGTAATAAGAAAGTTACTCAAAAATGCCTTTCTGATTCCATACTTCAATACTATATTTAAAAAGGTGTACATACTCCTCAAGCAACTCAATTATAGTATCATAAAATCACTCTCATTATAAAATTACACCAAATTATCTGTATCATAATTAAGCACTGAAAATTTAAGAAGTTTTCTGGATGCATTTCTATAAGTGCTAAGAATTCATGTATGTGTATACTTTAGCATGGGTAACAAAATTTTTTTTAATTTTCATATTGATATATTTTACAGATCTGAAACATACTTTGTTTCTTTTTTATATTAAATATAATTTATTTCCAAATTGGTTTCCATACAACACCCAGTGCTCATCCCAATAGGTGCCCTCCTCAATGCGCATCACCCTTTCCCCTTTCCCCCACCCCTGTCAACCCTCAATTTGGACTCAGTATTTAAGAGTCTCTGATGGTTTGCATCCCTCCCTCTCTGTAACTTTTTTTCCCCTTTCCCCTCTCCCATGGTCCTCTGTTAAGTTTCTCAGGATCCACAAAAGCACACTTAAATTTCAATTTCTAACCAGATTAAATAGTTTACATAGGCCAATATTTCCATCCACAACAATGATAGAAACTGGACAAACATATGAAGTAAGTACTTGAGGGACTTAGGAAACAGCTAATGTGTCCTTTTTTTTTAAATTTTAATTTTTTAGTTTTTAAAATTTACATCCAAATTAGTTAGCATATAGTGAAACAATGATTTCAGGAGTAGATTCCTTAGTGCTCCTTACCCATTTAGCCTATTCCCCCTCCCACAACCCCTCCAGTAAGTCTCAATTTGTTCTCCATTTATCCCCCTCCCTGTTTTTATATTGTTTTTGTTTCCCTTCCCTTATGTTCATCTGTTTTGTCTCTTAAAGTCTTCATATGAGTGAAGTCATATGATATTTGTCTTTCTCTGACTAATTTCACTTAGCATAATACCCTCCACTTCAATCCACGCAGTTACAAATGGCAAGATTTCATTCTTTTTGATTGCTGAATAATATTCCATTATATATATATATATATATATATATATATATATATATACACCACATCTTTATCAATTCATCCATCAATGGACATTTAGGCTCTTTCCATACTTTGGCTATTGTTGATAGTGCTACTATAAACATTGGGTGCATGTGTCCCTTCAAAACAGCACACCTATGTGCCGTGGAGAAATGCCTAGTAGTGCAATTGCTGGGTTGTAGGGTAGTTCTGTTTTTAGTTTTTTCAGGAACCTCCATACTGTTTTCCAGAGTGACTGCACCAGCTTGCATTGTCACCAACAATGCAAAAGAGATCCTCTTTCTCTGCATCCTTGCCAACACTTGTTGTTGCCTGAGTTGTTAATGTTAGCCATTCTGACAGGTGTCAGGTGGTATGTCATTGTGGTTTTGATTTGTATTTCTGTGATGATGAGTGATATTGACCATTTTGTCATGTGTTGGTTGGCCATCTGGATGTCTTCTTTGGAGAAGTGTCTATTCATGTCTTTTGCCCACTTATTCACTGGATTATTTGCCTTTTGGGTGTTGAATTTGATAAGTTCTTTATAGATTTTGGATACTAACCCTTTATATGATATGTCATTTGCAAATATCTTCTCCCATTCTGTCAGTTACCTTTTAGTTTTGCTGATTGAGGAAACAGCTAATATGTCTTAACACATTATTATTTAGTAACCTAAATAACCCATGAATTACAAAAAGAAATCACAAAGGTGCTTGAGTGACTGAGTCAGTTGATTTCAGCTCAGATCATGATCTCAGGTTTATGAAATCGAACCCCACATCTGGCTCCATGTTGAGCATGGAGCCTGCTTAAGATTCTCTCACTCCCTTTCCCTCTGCCTCTCTCCTGCTTTCTTTATCTCTTTCAGGAAAAAATCACAAAGAAAATTGGTAAATATTTTCAACTGAACAACAATGAAAATATGGCATATTAAAATATTTAATATGCAACTAAAGCCATGCTTAGAGGCTAAATGTATAGCCTCATAAAGGAAATTTTTAGCCTCAATAAGGAAAGAAAAGCTTCATTTCCAGAAGTTAAAAAAAAAAAGTCAACAAGAAGACAGAGAAGGGGAGAAAATATCCCACAGTAATATTGGAGTCTTCTCATCACCTTCCACTTTAGGAAAAGGGAATAGACACTGTGCCATAGGTATACTCAGACCTACAAAACGTGGCCACTAGGATAATAGGACAGAATTCATCTAACTTTTGGCTTCTTAGAGGAATGCTTTTTATTTTTTTAAATATAAAAATATTCATATAATTTTCAAAGTTTCTTACCCTGTTCCTTTCCTCCTCCAAAACATGTAGGTAGTTTTAAAGAGAATTGTGAACAATCATACCTAACTGACCAGTCGATGTCATTGGTCTCCCACATACAATTTTAAGAAAGCACATTAATATTTCTGGGCACTAGAGAGCAGATATGTAATTGATTAAATAAGCAAAAGGGAGAAAACCCAGCAAGGCTTTAGAGATTTTGATACAATATACTGACCTAATGAATGTTTATGAAAGCATTATATCTATCAAATTTAGTCTGTGAAAATTACACACCAGGCACCTCTGAGAATTAACAACTTATTGGGCCTAAAGAATACCTCAATAATTTCAAAGGATTGAAATAATTCAGAATATATTTCCCTACTCCAATATAAATTTGATCCAGAAATCAATAACAAAATGTAACTAGAAAATGATTTCTATATTGAAATATTGATACCTATATTTCCAAATAACCCCAAATTCAAAGAAAAAAATCACAAAGTAAATCAGAAAACACTATGATTTGATTAACAATGAAGTTGCCTATATAAAAATTTGTCTATGATTTATGGAAATCAGTACTCCTTAGAGGAAATTCTATACCTTAAAAGGAATACATTAGAAAATGAGAGGGGCGCCTGGGTGGCTCAGCCAGTTGAGCGTCCGACTTCTGCTCGGGTCATGATCTTACGGTTCGTGAGTTCGAGCCCCGCGTCGGGCTCTGTGCTGACAGCTCAGAGCCTGGAGCCTGCTTCGGATTCTGTGTTTCCCTATCTCGGCCCCATCCCCACTCATGCTCTTCTCTCTCTGTCTTAAAAATAAATAAAAACCTTAAAAAATTAAAAAAAAAAGAAAATGAGAAAGTCTGGTTATTTCTGATATATTCACTCTCTGGGTAGTAACAACAACAATAACAAAAAAGTAATTTTAACCAAAAGAAAATAGATGGAAGGAAACAACAAAAATAAGAACATAAATTAATAAAAGAAAACAAACATATAACAAAGAGAATAGCCAGAGGTTGATTATTTAATAGGATTAGTAATGTGACTAAACCTCTGGAGTGCTTCACTGAAAACAAACAAACAACAACAACAACAACAACAACAATAACAAAAACACACAGGGATTACTCAAGTATCCAATATGAAGAATTGATAACAGTGATATTTCCACTGTTCATATATACTTTAAGGAGATGATAAAGGCCATTAAATATGAAAACGTAGGTGAAATGGGCAACTTCCTAGAAAACACAGATTATAAAAGTAAAATCAGAGTAAGTGTGAAATAGGAATAGCCTGCTAGCTGTTAAAGAAAAGTAATTGTAATTAAATGCCTTCTTACAAAACTTTAGGCCCAGATGGATTCACAATAAATCCCATTAAATATGTAAGAAGAAACATTAGAGACCCCTGTTGCTCATAAACTTTGATGTGAATTAATAGAAAATTAACAGTAAAGTCCAATGGTCTATAAAAGGATAATACATAACAGCAAAGAAGGGTTAACTCTTTTGATTTAAGATAATGTCTATATTTGAAAGCAAATTTTAAAAACTCCACAGATACAGAGAACAGGTTGGTGGTTGCCAGAGGCAGCGGGTGGGGAAGGAGCAAAGTAGGTGAAGGTGGTCAAAGGTACAAACTTCCAGTCATAAAATAAATAAGTCCTGGGGATGTAATGTGCAATGTGGTGACTATAGTTAATAATACTACAATATTGTATTGTATATTTGAAAGTTGATAAGACAGTTCTCATAAAAAATTATAACTGTGTGTTGATGAATGTTAACTAGGCTTATTGTGGTAATCATTTTGCAATGTATACAAATATTGAAGCAGTTTGTTTGGCGGAAACTAATATAATGGTGTGTGTGTGTTAAGTGTATCTTAATAAAAAGAATTAAAGAGCTTATTTGCATACACAGATATTTCTCAGAACACCAACTGCAAACTGCACTTAAAATAGTGTTACATCAGTGAAAGAAGTATATAGCCCTTCTGTAAAGCACTTAGAGAACTTTTAAAGAACACCTGCAGTAAAGATGTTCCTAATATACTGCATACAAGCTGCACTGAGAACAGTGTTATATTAGTGCATGGAACTTATGCCCATTCTGTAATCATGTAAATTAAGACATTTCTAACAACAGAATTCACATAATGCATTTAGGACACTGTTATATGAGTAAATGTAAGTGATGTCTGTTCTGAAATGCACATAGAGAATTGTTTGAGAACACTTGTAGTAAGTATGTTTCTAAGAAAGCTACTTGCAAACTGCATCGAGAACAGTGTTACATCAGTGAATTAAGGCTATATCCATTCTATAATGCACATAAATAAGTATTTAAGAATGCTTATAATAAAGGTGTTTCTAAAAGTGATTTAAAAATTTTTTAGTGCAATTAACTGCACTAGTACTTAAAGGGGAAAAATAAAATAATAAACTCCTCCACAAATCTATAATTTCTCTGTTAAAATAACATACATTTACAGTAAAATTCTTAAGACACTAATTATAGCAAATAAGTTTTTGTTCTAGCTCTGTGAAAAGTGCTGGTGTTATTTTGATAGTTATTAATTGAATGTGTAGATTGCTTTGGGTAGCATAAACATTTCAACATATATTTGTTAACATATAGTTTAACATATTTAGTTAATATAGATATTTACCAATGTTTATTCTTCCAATCCATGGGCATGGAATGTTCTTCCATTTCTTTGTGTCTTTCAATTTCTTTCATAAGTGTTCTATAGTATTCAGCATACAGATCTTTTACTTCTTTGGTTAGGTTTATTCCTAGGTATCTTACAAGTTTTGGTGCAATTAAAAATTGGATTGATTCTTTAATTTCTCTTTCTGCTGCTTCATTACTGGCATATATAAATGCAACAGATTACTGTACATTGATTTTATAACCTGTGACTTTGCTAAATTCATGTGTCAGTTCTAGAAATTTATTGGTGATTGATTTGCAGATATTGATCCACCCCTGCAGCCCAGGAATAAATCCCACTTGATTGTGGTGAATAATTATTTTAATGTATTTCTAGATTTGATTCTCTGTTACCTTGTTGAGAATTTTTACATCCATGTTCATCAGGGAAATTGGTCTGTAATTCTCCTTTTTAGTGGGGTCTTTGATTTTGGAATGAAGGTAATGCTGCCCTCATAGAATGAGTTTGGAAGTTTTTCTTCCATTTCTATTTTTTTTGGAACAGTTTCAAAAGAATAAGTATTAATTCTTCTTTAAATATTTGGTAGAATTCCCCTGGGAAGCTATCTGGCCCTAAAATCTTGTTGGGAGATTTTTTAATTAATGATTCAATTTCTTTACTGGTTATGGGTCTGTTCAAATTTTCTATTTATTCTTCTTTGAGTTTTGGTAGTTTATATGTTTCTGTGAATATATCAGTTTCTTCCATATTGCTCCATTTGCTGGCATATAATTGCTCATAATATTCTCTTAAAAATGATTGTATTTCTGCATTGTTGGTTGTGACCTCTCCTCTTTCATTCATGGTTTTATTTATTTGGGTCCTTTCCTTTTTCTTTTTGATAAGTCAGGCTAGGGGGTTATCATTTTTTAAAATTATTTCAAAGAACCAGCTCCTAGTTTCATTGGTATGTTCTTTTTTAATGTCAGTATCATTGATTTCTATTGTAATATTTATTATTTCCCTTATTCTACTGATTTTGGACTTTATTTGCTGTTCCTTTTCTAGCTCCCTTAGGTGGAAGATTAGGTTCTTTGAGACATCTCTCCCTTCATTTGGAAAACATAGATTGATATGTACTTCCTTCTTATGACCGCCTTTGCTGCATCCCAAAGGTTTTAGAATGTCATATTGTCATTTTCAGTGGCTTCCATGTACTTTTTTATTTCCTTTTTTTTAAATAATGTTTTATTTATTTTTGAGAGAGAAAGAGAGAGACAGAGACAGAGATGAGCGGAGGAGGAGCAGAGAGAGTAGGAGACACAGATCCGAAACAGGCTCCATACTCTGAGCTGTCAGCCCAGAGCCTGACGTGGAGCTTGAACTTGTGAACCACGAGATCATAACCTGAGCAAAAGTTGGACACTTCAGCTGAGCCACCCAGGCACCCCTTTATTATTTCCTTTTTAATTTCTTGATTAACGTATTCATTCTTTATTGGATGTACCTATCTCCAAGTACTTGTGGTCTTTCCATATTTTTTTCTTATGGTTGATTTCATGTTTCATAGCATTGTGGTCTGAAAATATGCGTGAAACAATCTTGATCTTTTTGTATTCGTTGAGCACTGATTTGTGACTCAATATGTGATCTATTCTGGAGAATGTTCCATGTGAACTTGAGAAGAATGTGTATTCTGCTGCTTTAGGATGAAATGTTCTAAATATATCTGTTACATCCATTTGGTCCAGTGTATCATTCAAAGCCATTGTTTCCTTATTGATTTTCTGCTTAGGTAATCTGTCCATTGCTGTTAGCAGGATGTTAAAGTCCCCTGATATTATTGTATTATAATCAATGGCTTTCTTTATTTTTCTTGTTAACTGATTTATTTATTTGAGTGCTCCAAGTTAAGGGCATACGTATTTACCATAGTTATATCTTCTTAGTGAATAGACCTCTTAATTATGATATAATGCCTTTCTTCATCTCTTGTTACAGACTTTGGCCTAAAATCTAGTATGCCTGATATAAGTATGGTTACTCCAACTTTCTTTTATTGTCCACTAGCATGATAGATGGTGCTTCATTCCCTCACTTTCAATCTGCACATATCTGGGTCTAAAATGAGTCTCTTATAGGCATCAAAGAGATGGACCTTGTTTTTTGATCCATTCTGATACCCTACGTCTTGATTGGGGCATTTAGTCCATTTACATTCAGAGTGATTATTGAAAGATACGAATTTAGTGCCACTGTGTTATCTGTAGATTTCATGTTTCTTTGTTCTCTGGTCTTTTGTAGTCTTTGCTGCTTTCCACTCATAGGGTCTCCCTTAAAATTCTTGCATGGCTGGTTTAGTGGTCATGAATTCCTTTAGGTTTTCTTTGGGAAACTCTTTATCTCTCCTTCTATTCTGAATGACAGTCTTGCTGGATAAAGAATTTCTGGCTGCATAATTTCCCCAATCAGCACATTGAATATATCCTGCCACTGCTTTCTGGCCTGCCTAGTTTGTGGACAGATCTGACGCAATCTGATTTGTATTCACATGTAAGTTATGTACTTTTCTTTTACCCTTGTGGCTTTCATGATTTATTCTTTGTCTGGTATTTTGTGAATTTGTCTATGGTATGCCTTGATGATAGTCAGCTTTTGTTGAATTTAATGGGATTTTAATTTAATTTTAATTGAATTTCTCTGTGCTTCTTAGATTTTGATGCCTGTGTCTTTCCCCAGATTAGGGAAGTTTTCAGCTATAATTTTCTCACATAAACCTTATCTCCCATTTTATCTCTCTTCATCTTCTGGGATTCATATGATATGAATATTATTCCTCTTTAATAAGTAGCTAAATTCTCTAAGTCTTGTTTCATTATCTTTTTCCTTTGTCTCCCTCTTCTTTTCAGCTTTATTATTTTCCATAATTTTATATTTTGTATCACTGATTTGCTGCTCTGCCCATCCTCACTGTCACGACATCCATTCGAGATTGCATCTCAGTTATAGCATTTTTAATTTCAGCTTCATTAGATTTTAGCTCTTTTATCTCTGGAGAAAGGGATTCTCTAGTGTCTTCTATGCTTTTTTCAACCCCACCTAATATTCTTATAATTGTCATTTTAAATTCTAGTTTAGACATCTTACTTATAACTGTTGATTAAATCCCTAGCCATCATTTCTTCCTGTTCTCTTTTTTGGGATGAATTCCTCCATCTTGTCATTTTGGAGGAAGAAAAATTAATAAAATAAAATAAAATAATTAAATTTAAAATTTAAAAACAAAACAAAACAAAATGAAATAAAGGAAACTAGATCCTAGGTGTTTTTTGGTCTTCTTGTTAAGAGAAGCTTGACAGAGGGGCACCTGGATGGCTCATTCAGTTAAGCATATGACTTCGACTCAGGTCATGATCTCACAGTCCATGAGTTCAAGCCCCACATCAGGTTCTATGCTGGCAGATCAGAGCCTCGAGCCTGCTTTGGATTCTGTGTCTCCCTCTCTCTCTGCCCCTCCCCTGCTCATGCTCTGTCTGTCTCTGTCTCTCTCTCTCAAAAATAAATTTAAAAAAATAAAAAAAATTAAAGAAGAGAAGCTTGATAGAAAAGAAAAAAAGACAAAAAGTAAAAAAAAAATTAAAAATTAATTTTAAAAATGACAAAGAAAATATAATAAAACATCTTTGTTTTTGCTGTATCCAAGAAAGAAAAAGAAAGGTAGGAAAAAAGTCAATACAGAAAAAAACATAAACAAAAATAGAAGCAAAGAAAATGAACAAAGAAAAAGAAACCTAAATTAAGCTAGATCCAGTTTCCGGTAGAGGTGAGACTTTGCAGCACACTATGGTCCATGGACTAAGTGGGTGGAAGGGATTTGTCCTGGTTTTCTGAGTAAGGGGCCTGCTCCTCTGGTTCTGAGGCTAATTTGCCCTGCTGAGATGTGCCTGGAACGCAGAAGTGGGTGCTGCTTGGTGTAAGTGACTCAGGCCTCCACTAGGCAGTGCTATGTTTCTCTCTGAAGTCTGACCATGCTGGTGGGCATGGGGTGGGTGGAAAATGGCGTCATCCTGCCCTCTTAATCCTCTGTGAAGGAAACTTGGGTCTGTCTCTATTCAGGAGACCCTCACAGAAAAGTATTCCAGGCTTTCATCAGATTCCTGTCCTTAACCTGTCTGTGCCTGAGAGCAGCCGAGTTCCACAGTGCTCCTGTGTTTTATCTCTGGCAGGCATCTCAGATTCAAAATTCCAAATCTTAAAGGGCCCAGGAAAATGCAGACCCACCTCCCTCCTCCGGAGGGAGACTCATGGAGCACCTTTCACCATTCTGTCCCAGAAAAGTAGTTGCATAGTGCACACCCAGTGGTTGGAGACTATTGTGGCACACAGTGAAAAGCTGTGACTAGGATATCTTCCATCTACACATGTCTCTGTTCCCTGCTGTTGAATAAGCTGCTCAATGTCTCTCAAGGACTTTTGTCCTTGGGGAGGCAAAAATCACTCTTCCAAATGTGTACCTGGAAGGGGAATGATCTCTCCCAGTGTGACCCAGGAGATCCCCACACCACGGAGTCTTGCACATATCCTACAGGTCACTCACTCCCTACCACTCTCACTCTCTCCCTGACCACTCTCCTCAAAAAGGTTTCCCTTCTCGCTGCAACACCGCAGCTTTTCTCTCCCTAATTCACAGCTCTGAAGCTTCCATCTGCCACATTCTGTCCCTCCAATCATGCAGGTTGTTTTCTTAATCCTCAGATTGATATCCTAGTTGTTCAAACTGATTTGATGTTGATTTAGCTGTGTTCCAAAGATTAGGCACAGTTCTTTATCCACTCATCAACTGATGGACATTTAGGCTCTTTCCATAATTCGACTATTGTTGATAATGCTGCTATAACAATCAGGGTTAATGTGTCCCATTCAAATATATATATATTTTTTTAATTTTTTTTTCAATGTTTTTATTTATTTTTGGGACAGAGAGAGACAGAGCATGAACGGGGGAGGGGCAGAGAGAGACGGAGACACAGAATCGGAAACAGGCTCCAGGCTCTGAGCCATCAGCCCAGAGCCTGACGCGGGGCTCGAACTCACGGACCGCGAGATCGTGACCTGGCTGAAGTCGGACGCTTAACCGACTGCACCACCCAGGCGCCCCTCAAATATATATTTTTGCATCCTTTGGGTAAATACCTGGAAGTGCAATTGCTGGATCATAGGGGAGTTCTATTTTTAACTTTATGAGGGACTGGCCTACTGTTTTCCAGAGTGGCTGCACCAGGTTATATTTCCATCAATAGTACAAGAGGGTTCCCCTTTCTGCACATCCCTTCCAACACATTGTTTCTTGTGTTGTTGATTTTAGCCATTCTGACAAGCGTGAGGTGGTATCTTACTGTAGCTTTATTTTCATTTCCCTGATTATTAGTGATATTGAGCATCTTTTTGTGTGTCTGTTAGCGGTATGTATGTCTTCTTTGGTAAAAGGTCTATTCATGTCTTCTGCCCATCTTTTAACTGGATTATATTTGGGGGGGTGTTGAGTTTTATAAGTTCTTTATATATTTTGGATATTAGCCCTTTATCACATATGTCATTTGCAAATATCTTCTCCCATTCTGTAGGTTGCCTTTTAGTTTTGTTGATAATTTCCTTTGCTATGCAAAAGACTTTTATTTTAATTAAATCCAAAAGTTCAGTTTTGCTTTTTTGGAGACAGATCTAGTAAGATGTTGCTACTGCCGAGGTCAAAGAGGATGCTGCATGTGTTCTTCTATAGGATTTTGATGGTTCCTGTCACTTATTCAGGTATTTCATCCATTTTGAATTTATTTTTATGTATGTTATAGAAAGTGATTCAGTTTCATTCTTTTGCATGTTGCTGTCCAGTTTTCCCAACACCATTTGTTGGAGAGATAGTCTTTTTGCCACTGGATATTCTTTTCTGCTTTGTCAAAGATTAATTGTTCATATAGTTGTGGGTCCATTTCAGGGTTTTCTATTCTGTTCCATTGATCTGTTTGTATGTTTTTGTGGAAGTACCATTCCATCTTGATCAGTATACTTTTGTTAGATAACTTAAAGTCAAGAATTAGGTTATCTTGTGCTTTTGTTTTCTTTTTCAACATTATTTAGCCTCTTGGGGTCTTTTGTGGTTCCATATAAATTTTAGGCTTATTTTTCTATCTCTCTGAAAAAATGATGGTGGTATTTTGATAGAGATTACATTAAATGTCTACACATTTACTGTATAGTTTTTGTTTTGGGTACTATAGACATCTTTAACAATTATTATTCCATTACATGAGCATATAATGTTTTTTCCATTTATTTTTGTCCGCTTCAATTTCCTTCATAAGTGCTCTGTAGTTTTCAGAGCACAAATCTTTTACCTCTTTGGTTAGGTTACCCTAAGTATCTTATGGTTTTTGATGTAACTGTAAATTGGATCACTTCCTTGGTTTCTCTTGCTGCTGTTTCATTATTGGTGTATAGAAATTCAATATATTTCTGTACAGTGATTTTGTGTTCTGCAACTTTACTAAATTTGTATATCAGTTACAGAAGTTTCCTGGTGGAGTCTTTTGGATTTTTCTATTCAGAGTATCATGTCATCTGTGAATAGTGAAAGTTTGACTTCTTCCTGGGTGATTTGGTTATATTTTATTTATTTTTGTTGTTAGATTGCCGAATCTAGGATTTCCAGTTCTATGTTAAGTAACAGTGGTGAGAGAGGACATGTCTGTCTTTTTCCTTAGAGAAAAAGCTCTCAGTTTTTCAAAATTGAGGATAATATTCACTGTGGGTTTTTCATGTATGGTCTTTATTATGTTGAGGTATGTTCACTCTAATCTTACATTGTTAAGATGTCTGGGTGGGTCAGTCAGTTAAGCATCTGACTCTTGATTTCAGCTCAGGTCATGGTCTTACAGTTTGAGAGTTCAAGCCCCACGTTGGGCTCTGCACTGGCAGAGCAGAGCCCACTTGGGATTCTTACTCTCTCTCTCTCTCTCTTTGTCCCTCCTCTGCTCTCTCTCTTTCAAAATAAATAAACATTAAAATTTTTTAAAAAGTTAAATTGTTGAGGATTTTTATTATGAATGAATGTTGTTCTTTGTCCAACGCTGTTTCTGCTTCTGTTGAGAGGGTCATATGTTTCTTCTCCTTTCTTTTATTAATGTAGTGTATCATGTTGATTCATTTTCAAATACTGAACCACCCTTGAAACCCAGGAATAAATTCAACTTGATTGTGGTATATAATCATTTTTTATAGGGTTACTTATTTTTGAGAGAAAGACAAAGTGTGAGCAGGGGAGGAGTAGAGAAAGAGACACAGAATCTGAAGCAGGCTCCAGGCTCTGAGCTGTTAGCACAGAGCCCAGAATGCCACTCAAACTGACAAGCCATGGGATCACGACCTGAGCCAAAGTCTGATGCTCAATTGACTGAGTCACCCAGGCATCCCCCCTCCCTTTTGTGAATGATCTTTTAATGTACTGTTAGAATTGGTTTGCTAGTATTTTGTTAAGAATTTTTGCATTCATGTTCCTCCAGGATATTAGCCTCTGGTTCCCTTTTTTTGTGGGAGTCTTTGTCTGGTTTGGGAACCAGGGTAATTATGGCCTCATAGAATGAGTTTGGAAGTTTTTCTTCAATTTTTCTTTTTGGAATTATTTGAGAAGAATGGATATTAACTATTCTTTGAATATTTGGTAGTATTCACCTATGAAGCCATCTAGCCCTGGAAGTTTTGTTGTTGAGACATTTTTTTTTATTACTAGTACAATTTCATTGCTGGTTATTGGTCTGTTCAAGATTTAGATTTCCCCATGTTTCAGTTTTGGTAGTTTATATATTTCTAGGAATTTATCCATTTCTTACAGATTGTCCAATTTGTTGGTGTATTGTTTTTCATACTATTCTCATAATTGTTTGTATTTCTGTGGTGTTAGTTGTTATTTCTATTCTCTTATTTGTGATTTTATTCGCAGAGTCCTTTTTTTGTTGTTTTTGATATGTCTTCCTAGAGGTTTATCATTTTTATTATTTTTTTTTCAAAGAGCCAGCTCCTGATTTCATTGATCTATTCTGTTTTTTTTTCTCGGTTTCTATATCATTTATTTATTCTCCAGTCTTTATTATTTCCCTTTTTCTGTGGCCTGTAGCCTCCATTTGTTGTTCTTTTTCTAACTCCTTTAGGTGTAAGGTTAGGTTGTTTATTGGAGATTTTCTTGCTTCTTGAGGAAGGCTTGTATTGCTCTCTTATGACTGTTTTTGCTGTATCACAAAGGTTTTTGGTTATTCATGTTTTCTTTTCTTTTTTTAATGTTTATTTATTTATTTTGAGAAAGAGTGAGAGAGAGAGCATGAGCAGGGGAGGGGCAGAGAGAAAGAGGAAGAGAATCCCAAGCAGGCTCCACAGTGTCAACACAGACCCTGATGCAGAGCTCAAACACACCAACTGTGAGATTATGGCATGAGCCAAAACCAAGAGTCCACACTTAATTGACTGAGCCACCCAGATGCCCCCATCATGTTTTCATTTTCATTTGTTCCCATGCACTTTTTAAAAATGTATTCCTTAATTTCCTGGTTGACCCATTCTTCTTTAGTAGCACATTGTTTTACCTCCATGTATTTGTGGTCTTTCCAATTTTTTTTTCTTGTGATTAACTTCATGTTTTATAGTGTTGTGGTCAGAAAATATTCATGGTATGATCTTGATCTTTTTGTATTTCTCGAGGCCTTATTTATGACCTAATATGTGATCTACTCTGGAGAATGTCTCATGTGCACTTGAAAAGTGTGTGTATTCTGCTGCTTTAGGATGAAATGTTCTGAATGTCTGTTAAGTCCATCTGATCCAGTGTGTCATTCAAAGCCATTGTTTCTTTGTTGATTTTCTGCTTAGATGATATGTTCCTTGATTTAAGTGGGTGTTATAGTCCCCTACTATTATCGTATTATTATCATCGAATTTCTTTATGTTTGTTATTTATCTATTTGTGTTCTCATATGTTGGGGGTATAAATTTTTACAATTATTATATCTGATGGATATATCATGATGGATAGACACCTTAATTATTATATAGTGCCCTTCTTCATCTCTTGTTACTCTCTTTGGTTTAAAATCTAGTTTGGGGGCACCTGGTGGCTCAGTCAGTTAAAGGGTTGACTCTTGATTTTGGCTCAGGTCATGATCTCACAGTTTGTGAGTTCAAGCCCCACATCAGGTTCTGCACTAACAGCATGGAGGCTGCTTGGGAATGTCTGTCATCCTCTCTCTGTCTGTTCCTTCCTGCCTCTCTCTGTCTCAAAATAAATAAATAAGTGACAAAAAAAAATCTAGTTTGTCTGAGGTAAGTATTGCTAACCCAGCCTTTTTTTTAATTAATTTATTTTTTTTTCAACGTTTATTAATTTTTTTGGGGACAGAGAGAGACAGAGCATGAATGGGGGAGGGGCAGAGAGAGAGGGACACACAGAATCGGAAGCAGGCTCCAGGCTCTGGGCCATCAGCCCAGAGCCTGACGTCGGGCTCGAACTCACGGACCGCGAGATCATGACCTGGCTGAAGTTGGACGCTTAACCGACTGCGCCACCCAGGCGCCCCCAGCCTTTTTTTTTTTTTAATGTCCATTTTCATGATAAGTGTTTCTCCATTCCCTCACCTTCAATCTGCAGGTGTCTTTATGTCTTAAATAAGTCCCTTGTAGGCAGCTTATAGATTTTTTTTAATCCATTCTGACATCCTATGTCTTTTGGTTGGAGCATTTAGTCTGTTTACATTCAGAGTAATTATTAACAGGTATGTATTTTGTACCATTTATAACTTGTTTTGTTGTTGTTACTGGAGATTTTCTCTGTTCCTTTTTAGTCTTTGCCACTTTGGTCTTTCCTTCCCTTTGAAAGAGTCCCCTTTGACATTTATTACAGGACTGGTTTAGTTGTTATGAATTCCTTTAGCATTTGTCTGTCTGGGAAACTACCTCTCCTTCTATTCTGAATGATAGCTTTGCTGAATAGAGTATTCTTGGCTGCATATTTTTCCCTCCAGCACATGAAATATGTCATGCCACTCCCTTCTGGCTTTCCAAATTTTGCTGAGAAATCTTCAGTTAGTCTTATAGGCCTTCCCTTGTAATTTAGGGACTTACTATGTCTTGTTGCTTTTAGGATTTTTCATTACCACTATATTTGGCAAATGTAACAATAATATGTATTGGTGTTGGCCTGCTTTTGTTAATTTTGATGGGAATTATCTGTGCCTCCTGGATTTGGATTTCTGCTTCCTTCCATAGATTAGGGAAGTTTTCAGTTATTATTTTCTCAAATAAACCTTCTGATCCCTTTTCTCTCTCTTTTTCTTCTGGAGCTCTTATGATACAATGTTACTCATTTGATGGAGTCACTGAGTTCCATTAAGTCTACTTCCATTATCCATCATTCTTTTTTCTGTTTTGTTCAGCTTCATTATTTTCTATTATCCTCCTTCTGGATCACTTATTAATTTTTCTGTTTCTTCCATTCTTGTGGTCATTACAACCAGTCTCTTTCAAATCTCAGTTATTATTATTTTTCATTTCTGCCTGAGTTTTTAACTCTTTTCTCTCTGTTGTAAGTGTACCCATGATGTCTTCCATGCTTTTCTAAAGCCCACCTAATACCCTTATGACAGTTGCTTTAAATTCTCCATCAGGCATATTATTTATATCTCTTTCAATTAGATCTCTGGCCATGACCTTTTCTTGCTCTTTCTTGGGGATGAATTCCCACTTCTTAGCATTTTGTTTATGTCTCTGTCTTCTATGTTTTAGAAAGGCCTTTTGTTTTTCCTTTTCCTCAGAGTAATGGCTTTATGAAGAAGAGATCATATAGTGTCCAGGGGCTGGTGCTTCAGGGAATGTCTGGTGTGTGCTTCATGTGCTCTGCTGCTGTGTTTTGGCTGCTGTGTCCCTCAGGTCAGTCATCTACAGAGGTTCTCCTTGTCTGCAGTGGACAGTGTTTGGATCTTGGCCAGAATTTGGTGAGTTTTAACTAAGTGTGTTTTGGTCTGCTGTTTAAAAGATACTTGATGCTATTTCCACTAGAACTGAAGATTTTCAGGACTCTATGGACAGTAGGCATGGTTTCTGTGTGTGTGGGGGGGGGGGGGGGGTGTTCTTCTGGTCTTCTGAGAGAATGTGCCAACTGTGCTGGTCCTTAGGCATATTTCCCCGAGAAAAACATTGTCAGCAGTGTGCAGGTAAGCAGGACTTGGTGTAAGCAGGTTAGTCAGCCAGTGTTGGTGCTGTGGTATTTACTGCAGTTGGTTTATGCTGAGGGGTAGGGGAGGGAAATGGCACCAGACAGCTCTTTTGTCTTCAGAAAGGGTACTTGTGCTTGCTCCTTTCAGGGAAGCACT
Source organism: Herpailurus yagouaroundi (assembly GCF_014898765.1). Classification (NCBI taxonomy): domain Eukaryota; kingdom Metazoa; phylum Chordata; class Mammalia; order Carnivora; family Felidae; genus Herpailurus; species Herpailurus yagouaroundi. The sequence continues at coordinate 23,165,456 of NW_024412416.1, read as the reverse complement.
CATGGAAGAACAAATAATTTCCTTTTGTGACTCCCAGTCATTTTTCAGCTCACTGTTTTCACTCTGTCTGTCTCTGCCTTGCTTGCTGCCTGGAGCAGCATAGTGCACTTTGGCTTCTATCAAGCCAAGCCTCCCATTTAAAACTCCAAACTTTATAAACCTTGTGTGGCAGGGACCTGTACTGGTTTTCTGGGGGAAAGTCTTCCCCTGTTGGGATCCATGCAAGTTTGACCAGAAAGGGCAGTCATGCCAGAGGGCAGAGGCATGGTATTTGGAGCAAAGCAGGCTAAACAGCCAACGTCAGATTTAGCCACCTTCAGCAGATGTCTCTGTGCCTATGCTAAAGGGTGGGTAATGGAAATGGTGCCTGAAGGCTTATTTTGTTATCAGAGAGGGGACTCTGAGAATGACACCTGTCATGGATTCCTTCCAAAAAAAGCAAACATTTCTCCCGGTGTGCCTTAGGTGATCCTTAGATCATGCCTTCTGCCCTAGGGTTGCTTGTGGCCCTTTTTTTCTGGAGTAGGGCAGTGCCCTCAGGGCTCTATCCCAGCCAAACTTGCATATCTCTAAAACTCCAATCTTTGAGTCCTACTGATGGAAAAAAAAAAATCGGCCCTCTCATTTTCCCAGCCAGTGGCTTTGGAGTAAAGTTCTCCTTGTGAGTATTCCTGTGTGCCCTTCTCTCTCACCTTTCTCTGTGATCAGGGCTCCCTCCCCTCTGCAGCACCTTCAATCCATTTCTCCCCCAAACCACATCTCTCAATTCCTGCCTTCCTAGATGTGGCCTCTCCTTCCCCTCTACTTGTGCAGTTTGTTCTTTCAGTCCTCAGGTTAATTTCTTGGGTATTCAGAATGATTTTGATAAATATCTACCTGTGTTCAAAGGAGAAGGCAAGCCTAAGGTCCTTGTACAATTCTGCCATCATAGCTTCCCCATAATTCCAATTATTTTAAAATGTTGTGTGCTACATAATGAACTATCATAAGATGTTTAATCAGTACCATTTTAATTCTTCTGTCATTCATGGACAGTTCTTTTTTTTTCACTCTGATGCTTTCATGAAAGCTTTTGCAATTGACTACAATCCAAAAGTGCTTCCTATCAAAGAAATTGATGGAAGAGACTCTGACAAGTACTCTAAAGTATAGGTTTCTAATAACTTAAAAACCATACCAGTAGGGGCGCCTGGGTGACTCAGTCAGTTGAGCGTCCTACTTTGGCTCAGGTCATGATCTCGCAGTCTGTGAGTTCGAGCCCCACATTGGGCTCTGTGCTGACAGCTCAGAGCCTGAAGCCTGCTATGAATTCTGTGTCTCCCTCTCTCTCTCTGCCCCTCCCCCACTCATGCTCTGTCTCTCTCTCTTTCAAAAATAAATAAACATTAAAAAAATTAAAAACATACCACTGAACTGAGTAAGAATTTCCAGAATCTTAATGGAAAACTGATAGATTCATAACTCAATACTGCTAACTCAAAATCAAGCAGAGCACAAATTAATTACAGGGGATTAAATGAACTGAGGAGAATGGTCCTTAAGAGTTAAGCTAATCTACTCTGTGATATTGCTGTCATGGCATTGGTGTGGTCTATCTGCAAGGGCCTCAGATTTACACTGTCCTCTCCTGGATAACAGACTGTAGAGTCACAAATAAAGTCCTGATATGACTTTTCCAAACAGCCTTATGATAAGCATTCTTCCTCACCTCTCAGGGCTCTTTGTGAGACCCTTAGATGAGACCTCTTTGAAGCTTACCAAAACCCCACTCTTTGAATTGACCAATTTAGCCTGAGCCTAGGAGCCCCAAATCCCTCTACCCACAAACCCTAATAAAAAAATGAGCTGTGGGTTCTGCTTTTTTCTCTCTGCAGCCTGCCTTGACCTTCTAGTGTGGCCCCAGGAGGTATACTGTGTACCCCCTCTGGGATTTATAAGTAATACACTTGTGTTTTAATCCCCTGTGGTCCTTTGTTGAACCACAGCTCACAACCCAACATGTGGGGGATTGCAGGTGCTGTAGAGTGGAGGGAGCCCTGATCACAGAGAAAGTTGGGGAAGGAGACTCTCCTTCCCTGACTGCTGTTTTTCTAAAGGCATGAGGACTCTGGATCCTGGCCAGTATTATTAGGGCACCCTCACTTGAGGAATCATGGATGCTGGGAAAGGCAAACATATGGGGGCTTTACTTAACAAATATTAATTTAACAAAGTCACAAATGATGTCAGGAACATGATGGATTGAATCACACTTGAGGTCAACTATGGGAAATGCCTTTTTAGCTGCAAATGGATTACAGACTGGCTTTCACAGGTGGGTAGTTCTGTCTGGGAGGAGTACCCTGCCTTTTGCCAGTTAGTTACACTGGTTTACACTACTGCATTCAGAGCTCTGCCACAGCTTTCTATCCCAAAGTTCAATCAAGCTCTAAAAAAGCAACCAGAGTTCTCCCAAACCTCAGAGAATTGTTCATTGGGTCTAGTTTGAGGTTCCGACTGTTAACACCCAGGGAAGGGTAAATTTCTCCAGCAGGTGTTAGACTTTCCATGTGTTTCCAACTCTAAGCATGGACCCAACTGCCAACTGTTCGGTGAACTGACTAAAATTTTCACAAAGTCCCATGGTGTTAGTTAAGGGCATAGACAAATGAGTGTCAACCCCTCTCTAAGTATAGGCTACCATATAAAGGTACAGGAAAGGAAAGGAGAAGATAAATGTGTCTTTGGAAGTTGGGGAAGGAGACTCTCCTTTCCCTGAATGTTGTTTTTTCAAAAGGCACGAGGACTCTGGATCCTAGCCAATGTGATTAGGGCACCCTAACTTGAGGAATCATGGATCCTGGGAAAGGCAAATGCAGCCAAAGCCTGTGGACCCTCTGTTGCTGTATATTGTTCTGCTGTTGCACCTTATCCCCAGATTCTATGGGATACATGGGCCCCACCTCTGGCACATGGTGGTACAAGATCTAATGGCCCTACATAAGCAGCCTGAGAACCTGGTGTCTGCACTGCTTAAAACACTGGAAAAAGTTAGCAGCCTCCTCACTAAATACAAATGCCCCATAGAAGCAGCCTGTTCATTACTCAGTGCTGCTGCACACCAACATGCCAAGGTGTGCTCTGTGCCAGCCCCAGTGATCCCGATAACCATTGTGTTAGTGGAGGCTGACCCCAATCCCATCGAGGTCTGTTCAAATCCCCTGGCAAAAAGAAGAGGCTGTGTTTGAGTCTGGCCACGGGGGATATCCATGACAGAATTTCGTGGTAACAATTTGTAAGGTCAAATCAGTGAGGGATAATAGAGAATTAGAAACTGAAACTCAAAATTGTATACATCTTGACATTCAAAATGGTTTAAAAGACTTTGTACAGCAGTAGGGAGAGAAATGGGCTGACTGGTTGTTAAGGGTGTTTAATACTGGCTCTGAACTATTACCACTGCAGATATAAGGCAACTAGCTGGTATTTATAAGGATCCCAAAATGTACAAACTTTTAAAAGACCCTCAGAACCTAAAAAATAAAATAAACAAGTAAAAAAAACCCTGGAAACAAAGGGCCAAATTCTTGAGGGGTATGGGTGACTCAAACATTCACCCAGGAGGGTCTGCCCATAATTAAGTCAACCAGAACTAGAGCAGAGGCTGAAGATCTCAATACCATAATGGAGGCTTCCAATGATGAGATAGATGGAGTCCAAACCCAAAGGAAAAGTCTCAAAGCAAAAGAATCTCTTGACCTGCATACTTGGATTTTTATGGTTTGATATCAATCCTACTCCTCCTATCTCATTATTACCCTAAAGGCTTAAATCCAGTGGAAAATATTAAGTGAATCCTGACACTTTTTTCATAAGATTGGTATGATCCAACGGGTCTATTACTTCTTTGAACATAGCAACCTAGATGACCTGGATTTTATCTTTAAAAGTTGGCCTGGTCCAGATAATTCTTCTTAAAAGGAGCTCCCCCTGAATTACAGAGCTGCAATTCTCCACTGTGATGGGACCTCCCATAATCTTTAGGAAGCCCTGGAAGGAATACATCCTCCCTTCCTTCAATCACGAAGGAGATGCTCATCCAGATTCTCAGACTTCAGAATACAAAGGTAGCCCACAACCTCCAGGCCAGCCCTCAGGTGGCAGGTCCACATTCCACCTAGCAGAGCACCTTTTGCACTTCCTGATTCCAGAGCCATGTAATCCTCATCAGGAAACAGCTGTCAGGATGGTTCTAAACAGCAGAGCATTTTAGAACTGGAAGCTCTGCCAGTTGGGGTTTTCCAATGAGTTTATATCTGGAGCAGTGGTATAAGTTCCTCTTTTTAAAACAAGTGATCACCTCACCATGGAGTCCAATTCCAATGGTTCAGAGGCCTTGAGAGGTTCCTGAGGCTTCTTCTGCCCCAAACAAGCCCCTTTGAGCTTGGCAGCCACCTAGAGCTTTACCCTAGGGAGTCAGTGGCTCCCTGGAGTTTGTCCCAACTCCTGGGGGCAATCACTGACTTATGAACTCTGGTGGCTTACTTAGACAAAGACAATTACCAGACTCTTTTGGATCTATTAGACAAAGTAATTCCAAGTAACACTTAAAAGTTCCCCAAGGGAACTATGTACAGTGTACAAAACAGAAGGTACAACTAAAAGAGAGAACAAATTAAGCTGAATGTGTCTGTCAGCACCATATTTCTAAGATAGGTGCCTGTGGTGGTAGCCCCCATGGCTCTCTCTTTTCCTGTCATAGGTATGGATGCTCTCATCCAGTGACACATCTGGTGAAATAAACCCCAATTTCTGGCCTTTCTCATAAGAGCTGTCAAAT
>NW_024412416.1:23143401-23155637 GCF_014898765.1 Herpailurus yagouaroundi | reverse complement strand
CATAATAAGCAGAAAAGAGAACCTAGCTTTAAACTAAGGCAGGGCTGCCATTTGGATTGTTCCTTTCAATTAGCCCTACCATCTTACCTTTTAATAGCTGCATCTGACCAGTCTTAAAATTGGCCACCAGAGGTGCCTGGGTGGCTCAGTGGGTTAAGTGTCAGACTTCAGCTCAGATCATTATCTTGTGATCTGTGAGTTCTAGTCCTGTGTCTGACTCTGTGCTGACAGCTCAGAGTCTGGAGCCTGCTTCAGATTCTGTGTGTCCCTCTCTTTTTCAGTTCCTCCCTTGCTCTTGCTCTCTCTCTCTCTCTCTCTCTCAAAAATAAACATTGAAAAAAACTGGCCACTACTACCCAAAGGAATCTACACATTCAATGCAATCCCAATTAAAATTGCACCAGCATTCTTCTTGAAGCTAGAACAAGCAATCCTAACATTTGTATGGAACCACAAAAGACCCCGAATAGCCAAAGTAATATTGAAGAAGTAGAAGACCAAAGTAGGAGGCATCACAATCCCAGACTTTAGCCTCTACTACAAAGCTGTCATCATCAAGACAGCATGGTATTGGCACAAAAACAGACACATAGACCAATGGAATAGAATAGAGACTCCAGAATTGGACCCACAAATGTATGGCCAGCAGGAAAGAGCATCCAATGAAAAAGACAGTCTCTTTAACAAATGGTGCTGGGAGAACTGGACAGCAACATGCAGAAGAATGAAACTAGACCACTTTCTTACACCCTTCACAAAAATAAACTCAAAATGGATAAAGGACCTGAATGTGAGACAGGAAACCATCAAAACCCTAGAGGAGAAAGCAGGAAAAAACCTCTATGACCTTAGCCACAGCAATTTCTTACTTGACACATCCCCAAAGGCAAGGGAATTAAAAGCAAAAATGAACTATTGGGACCTCATGAAGATAAAAAGCTTCTGCACAGCAAAGGAAACAATCAACAAAACTAAAAGGCAACTGACAGAATGGGAAGAGATATTTGCAAATGACATATCGAACAAAGGTCTAGTGTCCAAAATCTATAAAGAGCTCACCAAACTCCACACCCGAAAAGCAAATAACCCAGTGAAGAAATGGGCAGAAAACATGAATAGACACTTCTCTAAAGAAGACATCCGGATGGCCAACAGGCACATGAAAATATGTTCAACGTCGCTCCTCATTAGGGAAATACAAATCAAAACCACACTCAGATACCACCTCATGCCAGTCAGAGTGGCTAAAATGAACAAATCAGGTAACTATAGATGCTGGCGAGGATGTGGAGAAACGGGAACCCTCTTGTACTGTTGGTGGGAATGCCAACTGGTGCAGATGCTCTGAAAAACAGTGTGGAGGTTCCTCAAAAAATTAAAATTAGATCTACCCTATGACCCAACAATAGCACTGCTAGGAATTTACCCAAGGGATCCAGGAGTGCTGATGCATGGGGCACTTGTACCCCAATGTTTATAACAGCACTCTCAACAATAGCCAAATTATGGAAAGAGCCTAAATATCCATCAACTGATGAATGGATAAAGAAATTGTGGTTTATATACACAATGGAATACTACTTAGCAATGAGAAAGAATGAAATATGGCCATTTGTAGCAATGTGAATGGAACTGGAGAGTGTTATGCTAAGTGAAATAAGTCACACAGAGAAAGACAGATACCATATGTTTTCACTCTTATGTGGATCCTGAGAAACTTAACAGAAGACCATGTGGGAGGAGAAGGAAAAAAAAAAAGTTCTAGAGGGAGGGAGCCAAACCATAAGAGACTCTTAAAAACTGAGAATAAACTGAAGGTTGATGTGGAATGGGAGGGAGGGGAGAATGGGTGATGGGCATTGAGGAGGACACCTGTTGGGAGGAGCACTGGGTGTTGTATGGAGACCAATTTGACAATTTCATATTTAAAAAAATAAAAAAAAACCTAAAACAAAAAAGTATTTTATATTCTCTTGAAAAAAAAAAAAACTGGCCACCAATTAATGGAGATGAACAATTGGCTATCAAAATGGAAGTGTGTAATTTTTTCCATTAAAGCTCTCATTTCCAATATATAGAGATGATAGATGACATTAAAAATCTCAGGACCTCAGGGCGCCTGGATGGCTCAGTCGGATGAGGGTCCGACTTCAGCTCATGTCATGATCTCGCGGTCTGTGGGTTCAAGCCCCATGTCAGGCTCTGTGCTGACAGCTCAGAGCCTGGAGCCTGCTATGGATTCTGTGTCTCCCTCTCTGTCCCTCCCCTGCTTATGCTTTGTCTCTCTCTCTCTCTGTCAAAAATAAGTAAACATTAAAAAAAATCTCAGAGCCTCTACTTTGCTATCCTATTTCTAGTCAACATGTTGTACTTACAGCCTCAATTTGTTTTTAGTTTCAAGGGCACTCAGTATACCTTTAACTTGGCTGACCATGGATTATCTAAAGAGTTCTGCCACTGCACATAACCTATACAGACAAGATCTAAATTTACTCAAATTAATTCATTGCCACCTTTGACATTATATAGATGACACTGTACCATGGGGACCTTCTAAGGATGCCATGCAGGAAAATTTACACCTAGTAACAACTTATTGTCCCAAATAGGTTACAAGGACCAGACTTCCGTCAAGTTTCTTGACATAGTGTGGTCAGCTAAAGGCTAAGAAATTAGTCTCACTGTAAGACATCAGCTCCTTACAATCAAGTTTCCCACTACAGTACAGCAGGCACAGTACATATTAGGTCTCTTTACCTTTTGGAGGAAACACATTCTACACTTACTTATTCCAGTTAAGCCTTCTTATGGTTTTATACACAAATCAGCTTCTTTTTTCCACTGGGGAGAACCTTGACAAACTGCTTTGTGGCTGGCCCAGTGACCCATATGGCAGCTCCGCCACTTAGTACTGCAGGCTCAGATTTCTGAGTTGAATCACTGGATGCTTCTGATTCTGTCTCACAGATTTCTGAACTAAACACTGCTCTACTTGGCTGCCCATGGGTTTCTGAGCCAAATGTCTTCTCCAAAGAGGAGGCCAGCATATACCACTAGAATGCCAAATTTTGGCAGCCTGCTAAGCTCTTTTAGAAAGAGATGTACTAATGGGCTCATAGCCTGTGCTGCTTTGCACACAAGTTTCCTTTGTGCCTTGGTTCAGGAATTCAACCCAGAAGAGGCTTGGTTGGCATGGCCACTGAGGCTCCACTGAGGCTTCACTGCTAAAATGGAACTGATACCTCAGGAAAGGGCTAAACCTAATGTCAAGGGCCTCTCAGATTATAGGAGAATGTGGCTTCCCCCATACTCAGCCCATTGCCACTGACATGGAGGTTCAGCTAATGGCACCTCCACTGCCAGCCCCTCAACATTTGGGGGGTGCTTGGGACCAATTTTCTGACATGGAAAAGGAGTTTTTCTTTTTTTTTAAAAAAAAATAATGTTTATTTATTTTTGAGAGAGAGAGAGAGACAGCATGAGCAGGGGAGGGGAAGAGAGAGAGGGAGACACAGAATCCAAAGCAGGCTCCAGGCTCTGAGCTGTCAGCACAGAGCCCAATGCGGAACTTGAACACATGAACTATGAGATCATGAGCCAAAGTCAGATACTTAACTGACTGAGCCACCCATGTGCCCCTGAAAAGGAGTTATTCTTGATGATGGCAGGGCCACCACTTTACACAGTGCAGCCCTGCTGGAAGGCCATGGCATATCATCCTGCTAGTGTGACTTTCCTAGCTCTGCCCAACTAGGAGAATTGGTGGTAATGTGACTGGCTCTACAAAAGTCTTTTTGACTCCTGAGGACACACATTTTTACTGCCTTCTGGGAAGTAGCCAATGAGCTCACAGTCTGATTGGAACAATGGCAAAAGGATAATTCCATGATTGAGGGAACACCTTTCTGGGGTGCTATCATTTGGGAAAAAAAAAATCCAACTCACACATGCCAGTTATGGTCACTCATGTCTGTGCATACGTATGCCAACAAGTACCAAGAGCACACTATAACATTGCAGATTCCTTATTCAAATTACATACCTGTTCCAAGGACCCACAGGACCCACTTCTCAGAGTACTAAACACAACTATTCCTCCAGAGATGTCATCCCCACTAGCAGAAATGGGCCCATATTACATCAGGCCATAGGGGAGCAACTGCATTCACAGATAGGGCATACAGGTGTGCATCCCCTTCACCCTGACTGTAGCCAAAGTTGTGTTCAATAGTTACCCACTTTGTTCTCAAACAAAACTCTGGAAGGCACCCAGTTGGGGACAATTTGCCCAGGGCAACAGACCCTAGTCTAGATGGCAAATTGATTTTATCAGTTCTCTGCTGCCCTCTGCTGGAATTAGTAGGTATGCAACCACTATCATCAATGGCCATCGCTGAATTCCAGCAGGACACTCTCTCAAGAAGTGCTATTTCTCATCATGTAATCTCTTTTTTTTTTTAAGTTTTATTATTTGTTTTGATACATAGAGAGAGAGAGAACACGAGTGCATGAGGTACAGAGAGAGAGGGAGAGAGAGAATCCCAAACAGGCTCTGAACTGATAGTGTGTAGGCCCACACAGGGCTTAAACCCACCAACCTGGAGATCATGACCTGTGCAGATAGAGGTCTTAACAGACTGCTGAGAGGCTTAACAGACTGAGTCCTCCAGGCACCCCTCGTCATGTAACTTCCTTCTTAACCAGATATGTGCTGATCGCCTTTGGCTCACCAGATATTATAGATTGAGATCAAGGTACCCATTTCACTTCCCAAGCAGTTTAATCAAGGGCCCTACAATATTGGCACCTTGTGGAGTTTCCACCTAACTTATCAGCCCCGAGTAGCTGGCCTTATAGAGAGGCACAATAGCTTACTCAAGGAATGCTCCTCAAGCTTTTAAACAGTAAGTCATCCCCCAAATGGACAGAAATTTTATCCCAATACTGCGTAACTCCTTACTACTACACACAAACTACCAGTATTCTCCAAATACTTCCCTGCTGGTATTTATAGTGAAGACCTATTCCTCTGACCTTAAATAGGATGCCATTCACATCTCCTCACCAAGTGGATGTTTCCTTTGTCATTTTGATTTTTTTATCATCTCAGTGCCTTCCACATATGGAGGACCCAGTTGAGGGCAGACTGTGCAATATAACCCCCTTATAATAAAGAGCCCAAGAAACAAACCCCTGCAAAATTGCTTAGAGATCATGATTATTATACAGATTTTCTTGGCCCATATATGATGGCTCAGTACCAGCAGTGCTAACATCACCAACTCTGCCTCATTATCTGGGTCATAAAATCTGGTTAATTAAACCAAATTTGTCAAAAATTTTATAGGAGATGGAAATTATATCTTCAGGACCCACTAATGGAACTGTGTGAATCTCAGAGAACAGAAAAGAGGCCCTCCACCTAGTGGATGCCAGTCACATTAAGAAATGAAATCCGGGGCACCTGGGTGGCTCAGTCGGTTAGGCGGCCAACTTCGGCTCAGGTCATGATCTCGCGGTCCATGAGTTCGAGCCCCACGTGGGGCTCTGTGCTGACAGCTCAGAGCCCAGAGCCTGTTTCGGATTCTGTGTCTCCCACTCTCTCTCTGACCCTCCCCCGTTCATTCTCTGTCTCTCTCTGTCTCAAAAATAAATAAACATTAGAGAAAAATTAAAAAAAAAAACAAACAAGAAATGAAATCCACAGAGGAACCTTGGAATCCAGTGACAATCAGAGGTTGTCTGGGTCTCTAACCATCTTAGAGAAAGAGGTGAAAAATCTCTTGATCCAAAGCAACCAGAATCTGCCTTTGTTCAGCTTCCAGACTCTTTGGTCCAAAGAGGCCCCTTCAAGGTAGTCAAATGTATCTGCCCTCTTTTGTTGTGGTAGCTACTCTTACAGTGTAAAGCTTGAATAATAGGGTTTCTAGTAGATAACTTGCACCTAACCCTGTACCAGGAGATGTGCTGGAATAAAATCAGCCAGGTGCACTTCTGCACCACAGGATGGCTAAGCACCAGGTGCTGGCAGGCCCTGTTAGGATCTCACTTCTAACTACATTAAAGGGTTCCAATGGAAGTAATGTTCAAATGAGTCACTCCCTCCTCATTCTACACCTGAAATTGTATCCTGGCAAAATGGTCCTCCCAATGTTACCAAATCCTTTCCATCTAGATGGTAGGTTTGTACTCTAATGGCCTTACTGTACTTTAATGGGGGCATTCTAAGCATAACACTGCCATCCACAAAATGTATCTACAATGAGACATCAATGTGCACAAAATCTATATGCGTTGTGGATGGAGTCCCCACAAAGCTCACTTGCAAGCACCACCTGCTCCTTTGCAAGGTGTACCACTGGTAATCTGATGGAGCTCACTGAGATCTGCTCAACAGGCTATAGATATTATACTTGTATCTCCATTCTGAGCCAGGCCTCTAGCAAACATTCAGAATTACAACCAATCAGTCATTCTTACCCTTCATAGGTCTCCACCTGGGCAGTCCACCTTTCCTCAGCCTGGCCTCCCTTACCTCTAAGCACACTAACTCTTCAGACATTGTTGTCCTGGCTCAAGTGAGTGACAAAAGATAATACACTCCAACCTCACTGGACATTAGAATTTCCACCCTCAGATTGTTTTGTACCAGGAGGGAAATCACTGTCAACTTTAAGACCAAATGGCAAAAGTGGCTCCGGTTGATCAATTCTGGTAACCCTGTAGAGTCCTATTTTTCTAAAATAGCTAACTGTTGCACGAACAATACCTCTGTCAAAATGATTGCTAAACTGTAATTTCCCTTCTGACTTCTGGGAAGCACTAAAAATTATTTCACCTTTATGGCAAGATGAACAATGTTTTCTAACCTACACTAGTCACAATAAGATACTTCTTTATAACATCCTTAGCTTGACCTTCCTACACCTTATGGTCAGGGACCTCTTGCTACAGTGCTTGCTGTTCAGACTATTAGATTCTAGATTACCACTTTTTGTTTTCTGCCCCATGTATCCATGACAGACCCTCTCCCTCATTATTTCCATCACCACTGCCAGTACCACCTTCATACCCCAAAGTTCAACCTCTATTCTTGTCCACATCTTATTCATAAGTCTTTCCCTGTTGTACACCATGACCCTGCCTCATGCCACAGGCAAGTAGGCCAGATTGGACATGAAAATATATTAATACAAACCTTTGAGATAGCAGCCTAAGCATTACAAGTAAAATTATGTTGGATCTATTCCCATGCAGTGCCAGACCTACAGCCCCATGTCACTGTCTGTCCCACTGCTCTTAGTGATGATCCCTTGTGCTAATGCCTTCCAAAGCACACCAAGCCTCATTTAGACTAGACCAAATCTCTATTCAATACTCCAAAAATAGGGTACCTATGGGTGAGCATAAAACTAACCGCCCATGGAGGAAATTTATACTAACTATAATTGAGTACAAAGACTTGACCTCACTATGTGCACTCACTGACCCTTACTGGTAAATAATGTCTTATTTGATCCTACTGGGAACCTGACTCGGGGAAAGGAGCAAGTGCACGTAACCCTGCCCCATTCACAAGGTGTCCACAAAGATGACCCTTATTACACTATTTTGCTTTTACTATTCTCACCACCCATTATCCTCCTGTTACCTCACCTGGAGACATTTCATGCCCATTCAAAAAGGGATTTTTTTTTTTTTACATCTTTTGCTATTGGCACTGGCCATCATTACTGGACAGGCAAGCATAGGAAGAAGTGCTACCATCATAGCTCAATAAGATCAAATATTAAAAGCTATTCAGAAATCATCAGCCACTCTAACCTACCACATGTAGACACTATGCTATACTCTGAGTCTGACACAGCAATAGCATGACTCACTAGCACAAACAGTGATGGATAAGTATCTGGTGTTGGATTTCCTATTGAATGGGATGAAATCCGCTCTATATATAGTCCCTCTTGCTGCATGTACATTAACAATTCAAAACAGGTACAGGCCAGCCTCCAGAAAATATCTCAAGTTATAGAGGTCATGCATAAGATACCTAAAATACATCAACAAATTCCCACACTCTCTGAGGTTCCCAATTTGTTTTCATGGCTCTTGCCATCCACCTGGGGCCAATGATGAGAATGGGATTTGAAGTAGTAGTGAGTCTATTCATCAAAGGCTTCATCATTATTACTTTGGTCAATTGTGCTTTACAATGGCTTCAGAAAACAATGTATTATATCCTTTAACTCATCTGCTACACAAGCGGTTGCTATTCCTGATGGCAAGGCATCATAGGGTAGACTGTAGAGGGTTTACCTTAGCTACTCCATGGTATTGCTGCCTTGGCATCCATTTTGTGTGGCCTGGAGTGTTGTGAGTTGACACTATCCCCTTTCATGCAAGCGTGTGACTTACTTAACTGCCTGTAGAATCATGAGTAAATGTAAGGTCCCTAAATGACTTTCACAACAACCCTTGTGATAAATAGTCTCCTTTGCCTCCCTGGGACTTCCTCTTTTGTAGCTCTTGGATAAGACCTCTGGGAAGCTTACTAAAACCCTACTTTTTTGTTTGTTTGTTTGAATTGACCAATCCAGCTTTAGCCCGGAAAACCAAGGACCCTAATAGAATGATGAGCCCCAGATCTTGGCATTTTCTCTCTCTTCCAATGCCCTGCCTCGACCTCCCCACAGCATCCTTGAGGTATGCTCTGTGTAACTCCTCCAAGACCCATGAGTAATAAATTTTATATTTTTGTTTCTTTCACGGTCTTTTGTTAAACCATGGATCACGATCAGATACCGCAGAGCTCTACTTAACCAATGCTGTATTAGCAAAGTCACAGCAACGATTATAGTTTTTAATAACTTTTTGCTTGAAATATTGCTAGTCCTTTAATACTTTGTTTTTCAGATTTTTTTTAAATTTTTTTTTCAACGTTTATTTATTTTTGGGACAGAGAGAGACAGAGCATGAACGGGGGAGGGGCAGAGAGAGAGGGAGACACAGAATCGGAAACAGGCTCCAGGCTCCGAGCCATCAGCCCAGAGCCTGACACGGGGCTCGAACTCCCGGACTGTGAGATCGTGACCTGGCTGAAGTCGGAGGCTTAACCGACTGCGCCACCCAGGCGCCCCTGTTTTTCAGATTTAAGAAAACATTTGCACTCTTGAGATATCTATATCTTATAGCAATGTTATAGACCACATCTTTATAAGCAAAAATTGAATCATGTATCTTTTTCTTCCTGACCCCTTCAGAACTCAGAAACTCTTATTAAATATTCTTATTTCTTGGGGCGCCTGGGTGGCTCAGTTGGTTGAGTGTCTGACTTCAGCTCAGGTCACGATCTTGCGGTCCGTGAGTTCGAGCCCCACGTCAGGCTCTGGGCTGATGGCCCAGAGCCTGGAGCCTGCTTCCGATTCTGTGTCTCCCTCTCTCTCTGCCCCTCCCCCGTTCATGCTCTGTCTCTCTCTGTCTCAAAAATAAATAAATATTTAAAAAAAGTCTTATTTCTGTGGCAATACTGATATTCTATAATTTCAATAAGAATTTGTCTTCCCAGGGTGCCTAGGTGGCTCAGCCAGTTAAGTGTCTGTCTTCAGTTCAGGTCATGATCTCATAGTTTGTGGGTTTGAGCCCCATGTTGGGCTCTGTGCTGACAGCTCAGAACCTGGAGCCTGTTTCAGGTTCTGTGTCTCCCTCTCTCTCTTCCCCTCTCCCTCTCACACTCTGCCTCTCTGTCTCTCTCTCAAAAATAAATAAACATTAAAAAAAAAGAATTTTTCTCCCTTGTATCAGGCACAATTGGAAATATTTGTTATTTCCCATGACTTGACTAGAATATCGTATTTGAGCATGGTGTGCATGAAATCAGATATGATCAGACAGCTTTCAAGAACTAAGGCTGAACTTATGGAAATAATGCTTACAAAGCCTCTTGGAAAACCTGGCCTGGTGCATGGTTTACAGGGTTCCTAGCTATACAGGGGAGTAAGGAATTTCACTTCCATACAGGCCCAGGAAACACAATATATTGGGGACCTCCAGGTGAGAGTGATTCATCCATATCTATAAGCACCAAAAGTGAAGCCTGATGGTGAGTTATTGACTTGGCTCTCTGGCTGCTCAGGCTTTTAAATATCTAACCTGAGATTCCTCATGGAAAGTTCCAGGATAGCAAACTCCAAAAGACATATGTGTTTAATTAGCATTCTTGTTGTGTTTATGTAAATAATCAGTCCAAATCTAGTGAAACTGAAATTTTGTAAATGAGAATCAAAAGAAGAGTGACTGTAGAGATAAATTCTTGGTTTAAATGGAAAACTGTAGCATACTCTTGTGTGTGCTCAATTCTTGGTTTCTCAAATATTTTATTACAATTCTCCAAATTGACATTTCCAGTTTTTCTCCCACCCTTCTGATATGCCATCACCGAAGGTTGCAACTACCCCTTTTTCCAGGACCTACAAGCTGAGCTGGATGACTTGATATAATCTTCAAATAAATCACAACAGATCATATATGAGAAACTTTCATGACTACTCCAGTGTGGGCCCCGCAGAAAGTTGGAATACCTGATGCCATCACCACAGACAGGCTGCAAACCAGGACATTCATCAGATTCCTACTGCTGTTCTTACTCCATCATCTAACTATCCCTAAAGTTTAATGTATAGAAATCTTTCAACTGGCTGCCCTCTGGACTCACAAATAGGTTTCCTAACCATTAATCTTTTTTTTTCTTTTTATCATTTGTTAAATGCCTGGCTACTTGCACCATCCAGCAAATATGCTTTATATATCCTGAAATAGGGGCTGGATCAAAAATTTAAAAAGAACAGAAGTTTCTATGAATGGGTCATACAAAGTAAGTCCTTATATACATGAAAGCGTGATATATCTCTCTTTAAATGTTAAAAACAAACAAACAAACAAACAAACAAAACAGGGGCGCCTGGGTGGCTCAGTCGGTTGAGCGGCCAACCTCGGCTCAGATCATGATCTCGCGGTCCGTGAGTTCGAGCCCCGCGTCGGGCTCCGTACTGACAGCTCAGAGCCTGGACCCTGTTTCAGATTCTGGGTCTCCCTCTCTCTGACCCTTTCCCATTCATTCTCTGTCTCTCTCTGTCTCAAAAATAAACGTTAAATTTTTTTTTAAATGTTAAAAAAAAAAACAGACAAAATAGCTTTAAACAAGTTACTGCAAGGTGTGAGTCCAGACAAGGGGCTTTGAGAGATTAAGGACTGGGGTAAGATAGACCCTCATGTATGGATCCATTTGCTGGACTGGAATCTGAAAAAAAAGGAAAAAAAAGTTGTTTGAGGAGAACATTGTGTTTCACAATTAAACTGGCTATCTGGAACCTATCAGAAATATAACATTTCTATTGAATTTTTTTTTTGTTTTTTTTTGTTTGTTTGTTTGTTTGTTTTGGGGTTTTTTTTTGTTTTTTTTTGTTTTGTTTTCTTTTTTCTTTTTTTTTAATATATGAAATTTATTGTCAAATTGGTTTCCATTCAACCCCCAGTGCTCATCCCAAAAGGTGCCCTCCTCAATACCCATCACCCACCCTCTCCTCCCTCCCACCCACCATCAACCCTCAGTTTGCTCTCAGTTCTCAACAGTCTCTTATGCTTTGGCTCTCTCCCACTCTAACCTCTTTTTTTTTTTCCTTCCCCTCCCCCATGGGTTCCTGTTAAGTTTCTCAGGATCCACATAAGAGTGAAACCATATGGTATCTGTCTTTCTCTGTATGGCTTATTTCACTTAGCATCACACTCTCCAGTTCCATCCACGTTGCTACAAAAGGCCATATTTCATTTTTTCTCATTGCCACGTAGTATTCCATTCTGTATATAAACCACAATTTCTTTATCCATTCATCACTTGATGGACATTTAGGCTCTTTCCATAATTTGGCTATTGTTGAGAGTGCTGCTATGAACATTGGGGTACAAGTGCCCCTATGCATCAGTACTCCTGTGTCCCTTGGATAAATTTCTAGCAGTGCTGTTGCTGGGTCATAGGGTAGGTCTATTTGTAATTTTCTGAGGAACCTCCACACTGCTTTCCAGAGCGGCTGCAACAATTTGCATTCCCACCAACAGTGCAAGAGGGTTCCCGTTTCTCCACATCCTCTCCAGCATCTATAGTCTCCTGATTTGTGCATTTTGGCCACTCTGACTGGCGTGAGGTGATACCTGAGTGTGGTTTTGATTTGTATTTCCCTGAT
>NW_024412416.1:23121615-23138401 GCF_014898765.1 Herpailurus yagouaroundi | reverse complement strand
ACTTCAGGAGGGGCCCTGTGGCAGCAGGAGGGAGTCAGATCCGCTGCTGGGGGTTTGGCTCCACAGAAGCGCAGAGTTGGGTGTTTGCGCGGAGGGAGCAAGTTCCCAGGCAGTAACTGGTTCTCTTTGGGATTTTGGCTGGGGGATGGGCAGGGGAGATGGTGCTGGCGAGCGCCTTTTTCCCCACCAAACTGAGCTCTGTTGTCAGGGGGCTCAGCAGCTCTCCTTCCCTTTGCCCTCCAGCCTTCCCGCTTTCTGGGCAGAGCTGTTAACTTATGACCTCCCAGACGCTAAGTCGCGCTTGCTGTGGGAACACAGTCCGTCAGGCCCCTCCGCTTTTTGCAAGCCAGACTCAGGGGCTCTGCCTGGCCGGCGAGCCGCCCCTCAGCCCCGGCTCCCTCCCGCCAGTCCGTGGAGCGCGCACCGCCTCGCCGCCCTTCCTACCCTCTTCCGTGGGCCTCTCGTCTGCGCTTGGCTCATGCGACTCCGTTCTGCTAATCCTCTGGCAGTTTTCTGGGTTATTTAGGCAGGTGTAGGTGGAATCTAAGTGATCAGCAGGACGCGCGGTGAGCCCAGCGTTCTCCTACGCTGGCATCTTCCCTCTCCATTCTGATTTTTTTCTATTGAATATTTTTTAATGTTTATTTTTGAGAGAGGGAGAGACAGAGCATGAGTGGGCGAGGGGCAGGGAGAGAGGGAGACACAGAATTTGAAGCAGGCTCCAGACTCTGAGCTGTCAGCACAGATCCTGATGCGGGGCTCGAACCTGTGAACCATGAGATCATGACCTGACCTGAAGTCAGACGTTTAACCAACTGAGCCACCCAGGTGCCCCATCTATTGAATATTTTTCCAAGGGCCCAGAATTGTGTATTCTGAAAAGTATATGTGTGCACTTTGTTAATCTTGTGGACTGAATGTTTGTGTTCCCCCCAAATTCATATGTTGAAGCACTAACTCCCCAGTGTGATAGTATCTGGAACTGATAGTAGCAGGATGGTATACTGTAATTTGGTAGATAATTTGGTTTAGATAAGGTCATGAGAGTGGGAACATCAGGATGGAATCATTGCTTTTATAAACAAAGGAAGAGACATGACATCACTCATCTTTTCCATGTGTAAGAACTGAGGAAATACCATGTCAGCACCCAATGAGAAGGCAGTCTGCACACCAGTAAGCAGACTCTAACCAGATACTAAATCAGGTAATGCTTTAGTCTTGGACTCCCCAGCCTACAGAACTTTGAGAAATAAATAAATATCTGTTGCTTAACTCAGTCTATGGTATTTTTTTATGGTAGCCCATGGCCTTAGTACATGTAAAGTCATGTGTGACCTTGATTTATATTTTGTGTGTCTGTGAGGCAACAGATTCCTAGAGTATTTTTTTTTGTTTTTTGTTATTTTCCTTTTCTTCTCTTTCTTTTCTTTCTTCTTCTTCTTCTTCTTCTTCTTCTTCTTCTTCTTCTTCTTCTCTTCTTCCTCTTCTTTTTTAACTAGGCTTCATGTCTAGCACAGAGCCCAGGGTGGAGCCTCAAATCATGACCCTGAAATCAAGACCTAAACTGAGATCAAGAGTCAGATGTTTAACCAACTGAGATACCCAGGCACCCTTTGGTGTTTTCTTTTTTAACCTTGAAGGGAACAACTCTTCTGCAATGGTCCACCAATTTATAATAAATATGAAGATGGATTCATTAGGAGGTGAGGGCATCCAGTGCTGAGATAACTGCCTAAAATTTGGCCCAGTGTGTTGGCTTTTGGTTCTCAACTTTTATCAGGGACATCCTAGCTAAGTGATGGAAGGCAGCAATATTCCACTGAGTCCCATCACTTTTATAATAATTGGCAGTGCTGTGTGTATCATCTATGAACTCCCATTGCTGTTCACTCAGTTAATCCCACGGGGCTCCCTCTGTAGCCAAGGAACCTATGGGAGGCAAACTCCTGCTCTGGAACCATGGCATTTTGCAAGGAATTGGGGACAAATGTGGTTACTCACTCCTAGAGGTGTATTATTCCAGAAGTCCCAGGTTTGGTTCTATTAAGGAGATTTTGATAGCTGTGCTGATCTGTGAAGTATTATTTCCATGACCCAAACATGAGACAGGGCAGAGATTAGACTCAGGTCTCCTGACTATAAAAACCAGCATTTTCCTTGACAGCTGTATCTCCAGGCCTCTTGAGTAGCATATCTTGCAGGAATGCAGAACCAGGATACTTACCAAAGGAGGGACTCAACTACAAAGAATGGTGAGGACTAGACCAAACCAGTTTGTGTCAAGTTGGGCCCCAGTTCTGATCTTTTTCTGACTTTCTCTCTCATTACAGTACTAAAAGTTACAACCAGGGGTGGAGATTTAACACATTAATGAGATATGTGATCCATGACAAATTGTGTTCTGTCCACTGTGCCTGTACCCCCAACTTTCTGTGTCTCTCCCTGCCTTTACATGCTTGGACATTACTCCTTTATCACCTCAGTCTTTTAAAAAACTTTCCCTGGTAGGGGCACCTGGGTAGTTTAGTCAGTTAAGTGTCTGACTTCGGCCCAGGTCATGATCTCATGGTTTGTGAGCTTGAACCCTGCATCAGGGTGTGTGCTGACAGCTCAGAGCCTGGAGTCTGCTTTAGATTCTCTCTCTCTCTCTCTCTGCTCCTCCCCCACTCTTGCTTTCTCTCTCTCTCTCTCAAAAATAAACATTTAAAAAAATAAAAATAAAATACTTTCCCCTGACTTTGTTCAGAGATCCATCATGAAGGACCTTTTCCTTTGTGCTGTCTCCCTGGTGCTCAAGCAGAAGCCTGAATAAAATGCTTGCCTGGAAATTCCCATTTGGCCCAAGTCAATTTCTACTGCATGGAGAGCCCAAGAACCCAAGTCAGTAACAAATATAATGGGTGACTGGATATGGAGGGTCACAGGCTTTGGACTAGCAATTTTTTATTTTATTTTTTTAATGCTTATTCATTTTTGAGAGATAGAGCATGAGCAGGGGAGGGGCAGAGAGAGAGGGAGACACAGAATTCGAAGCAGGCTCCAGGCTCTGAGCTGTCAGCACAGAGCCTGACGCGGAGCTCAAACTCACGAATGGTGAGATCTTGACCTGAGCTGAACTCCAAGGCTTAACCCACTGAGCTACCCAGGCACCCCAAGCAATTTTTGTTTTAATGGTGTATAGCATGAGGCCAAGAGGAGCTTTAAAGCCTTTGGGCAATTTATGGCCATCATAGGTAGCTCAGAGATTCCAGGAAACACAAGAAAGTTTCATAAAGCTATAGTGGAGGAGCTTCTGAGGGTGCTGAGGGGAATACCTGTTGATTTTAATTTGGACGGATTTTAGACACTTTTGTTGGAGGTGGCCCCATTAAAGTTGGGCTGATTTGTAAGTAGCAGTATCAGTGAGATGAAGCAAACTTTGTAAATGAGGACTATATTGCCACTAGAACCCAAAAATGACTAAAACATGTTACACACACACACACACACACACACACACACACACACACGCATATATATATATATATATATATATATATATATATATATGATTAGTGTGTCAAATGAATACTCATCTCAGAAGAGCATGTAATGAATGCAATGTCATACCTGTGCTCCTGGAGAAAGGTGGATGCAATTAAGATCTTGTCTGCAAAGTTTGGGTACAATGGCAAAGCTGTTGAGGTACCCCATGAATATCCAGGTGAAGGCAGATTGTATCCATTTCAGAGAGGAAGGCAAAATTAGGCCAAGAGGCTGTTGAAATAGGCGCATATAATGTAAATGCCTGACAATAAGCTTTTTTATTGTAATGTAAGTGCCTTATGTTAAGTTTTTGATTGCCAAGGCATCCATTTCATAGACATTCACCTCAAACATACTGACAGCTCTGTGACAGAGTTACTAGCTATATAACTAGATAAGAATCTTGGCAACCCCACTCATAAAAGCTTCCTTTTCAAAAACCCCGTGTGCCCAAATAAAAGCAGAACCCCAGGTACAATTTCTCTCCCCGCCTCCTCTCTCTCTCTCATTCTCTCCACTTCAGGCCTTGATGTGTGGCCTGTAGAGGCTGCTTTTAGGTAGTAAACTTGAAAAATGGAAACCTGAGTAAGGTAGAAAGGCCCACAGTGACCACCTGGCTGAATACAAACAGGCCCATTTAGGTGACACACTTCAAAATATCCATAAGTCCTAGCTGATTAATGAGTTACTTACACCTGGACACATAGTTTACAAAAAAGGAAAATTCCATACATTTCCATACGTCCTCACCTTCCCCCTTTAACTATGGAACCCCCCCCATCACTGTTTTGTGGCAGTCTCTGTTTTTGCTGTCCTGCCCACCACTTCAAGGAAGTATTCAACAATAAATTTCTATTTCCTTTGTTCTGCCTTGGGGAATTCTTTCACTGCCCATGCCACTAACCTCCACCAGATTGGGTCGCCCCATATTTGGTGGTCCCATCTGATCAGGAGACTCCACATTTTATGGCCCATATGGAGAACATTTGCCTGCCCAGGGCTCTCCCCATATTCTCTGGAAATTTCTTGGGGCTGTCCTTCAGTGGACTAACTCTACAACTCCTTGGGAAACTGATAACCTCCAGCAGAGATGTTACTCCTTGGTGAAGATTGAAAGCTCCAGGGGAAACCAGCTGGACCACCTTTTCCTGAAAGGGTGAGGGATTCCTCTTTGCCCTTTGGAGGGATATTTCCCTCCCTCTCCTTTCTCTTTCAAGCCCTGCAGCAACTTAAACATAGTACTTCCCAGACAACTGGCCAAGGCAGCTCCCTGGTATGGTCTGGAGGTCTGACATTGAATGGATTGGACTGCCTGCCCCTGTGAGGGCAAAGAATCCCTTTCCTCTGCTATCTCACTCTACCCCTCAAGGTCTGTTCCCAACAAATGGCATATCTAGAAGGAGCAGTTTAACCAGGACGAATCTGAAAACGTTACAGATTTGGTTGGACCTTTTCCTGGCACTGGCTAATTCTCAGCCACCACCTTATATCTGTTGGTTCCCTTCCCTTTTTCCTTTGTTCCCATCGATCCAGGAGCCACTTGATCTATGGACAAACACATTCCTACACATAATAGTGGTGAGTTCTCCCCCTCCTTTTTCTGACTTGGTTCAGCCAATCTGTGTCTGCCTTTTGCTATTGCAGGAGACACCCCAACAGGAAGTGCCCCCAGGATTTGCCAGGTCCCTCTTCTTGGTGGGATGCCCCAGTAGAATCAGTCACCCCATATAAGGTCCAGTCCTTTTTCAGTTCAGTGGGATGTCCTGACTGAAATCATGATCATGAGTTGGAACCCCATTCCCTTTGGAAGGACACGGCTTTGGGAATTGGCAGCTGGTTTTTCTCACTGTGGGACAAACCCCCTGTACTCATTGGACTCACCCTTGAGGTGCATTCTTAAAAACTGGATTGGACCCCTGAAGCCTGAAGAAAAAAATCTCATCTTTTTATGTAATTTTTCCTGGCCTCAATACAAACTACAAGATCAAGATTTATGGTCCCTCCGTGGAACTCTTTCTTATAATACTATTTGCCAGGTTGAGTTTTGCCAGAACTCCTCCAAATAACCAGAGGCCTCATATGTGCAAGACTTCATGGCATTTTCCCCAAATCCTGACCTTCAAAAAAAAAAAAAAACTTTAGAATGTGTCTTGCTCTGTTTCATAGCCCATCTATCTGACACTGTGGACATTCTAGATGACCCTTCTTTTATTCTGCACCAGCATCTTCCCCTTCCTCCTGAAGACACAGAGACTCCCCTGGATTCTATTAACACCTTAGGGACATTGCCACCACCACAACACCACCCTATCAAGGCCTCCTGTCTCCATCCCATACTCAATCTGGCATTAAGGCTGAGCCTAAAGACCTGACTTGTGTTTCTCCACAAAACGTCAGGCCCTTCCAGAGGTAGTGAATGGGATGTGGGGAAAATTAGAGTACACATTCCCTTTCCAATGTCTGATCTGTTTCACATAGAAACAAATCTTCATTCCTTTAGCCAGCATTCTTCCCATTTAATTAAGGAATTCAAAAGCCTCATAATTGCTTTCTATCTCACCTGTCATGATGTTCAGATCATCTTTACTATGTACAGCAACCTGTACATAGTAAAGCAATCCTGACCTTGCTCCAGTGACAGTACAGGCAGTGCCAAATGCTGGCCATAGATTAAATTATCAGGCAAGAGACCCTGATAGAGTTAATCAGGATTACATGATAACCTGCCTAATTTAGGGTATGCAATAAGCAGTCATAAAACCTGTACATTATACAAGACTTAAAGAAATAATCCAAGACCCAAATTAAAACCCTGCTGTATTTGATTCCTGCCTAATAGAGGCCATGAGAAAATACACCAACCTAGATCCTAAAAGCCCAGAGGGCACAGCAATGTTAGCAATGAATTTTATCATCCAGGCCTCCCCTGATATCAAACAAAACCTTCAAGAGCTCAATCAGGGACCTCAGACCTACATCCTCACACTTCTGGGTATGGTCTTCAAGGTCTTCAATAACTGAGAGGTAGTCTGAAGGGCTGAAAGGGAATAGGAAAACAAATAGTAAAGCACAACATATAGCTGCAGCTATCGCTAGTTCCCCAACATTCTCTGGATCCACCCAGGGCAAAAGCCATTGAAGGTACAAGCTGCTAAGCATCCCTGTGCCCAAGGGGCTCATCAAACCTCCTTTCTTTGTCGCCAATTGGGACATCTGGCCCAGGGGTGTCAAATGCTCCCTCTCTCAGAGACTTGTCTGGCCTTCAAACAATCAGGGCATTGGAGGTGGGATTTCGCCTTCTTGTTATGTGTGGGAGGGTCATCCTGGGCCCCAAAGTCCCAAGCACAGTCCATCCTAGGTAATCGACAGCCTCAGGCAAAGGCCACTCTGTGCAAAGGCAGCTGCAATTAGCTCTCTACCTTGATTATGAGGAGCACAATGGAGCAGGAGCAGATGATCTCTCCTTTGGTTGATGGGGCCCACAGGCTGTGCAAGCACCCATGTCCTCCATCTCTTTGGCAGAGGATTGGGTAACCCTGGGTGTGGGAAGAGACAAAATTCAATATCTAATAGAAATGGGAGCCCTTATTCTGCCCTTATAAAATACTCAGGTGTCATCCTCCAGTCTTTGATTCTCACCACTGGCATAGATAGGCACCCAAAGAGGGTACGTTTCATTTCCCCTTTATCTTTGGGGAACGTTTCATGTTCCCCTTTTTCTTTGGGTAACAATAACTTTACCCACTCCTTCCTTTTTTTACTTGATTACCCCACACCATTACTTGAAGGGACATACTATAAAAGGTGCAAACTAATCTTTGTGTTTCTGAGATTGACCACCTCCTGCTATCATTTTTGTCTTCTTGAGCCCTCCACCCCTTCAAACAGCAAGGTCTTTATTTTTCAATAGGTGCCCCTCAGTTATGGAATACCTCCATTCTGGGGTGCTCCATTAGAAACCCTCGTAAAGATACAATGTGAAGATTCTCATTTCTTCCACAGTAAATCCCACGACTCCTTACGTCCAGAGGCCAGACAGGAATTACGGTCCCTCATACAAAAATTATTAGTGATAGAACTTTTGCATCTCTGAAATTCACATTATAATACCCCTATCTTGGCAATTAAAAAGTCTAATGGTTCATGTAGAATATTTCATGACCTAAGGTCTATCAACAAGGCTATAATTCCTATTTACCCAATGTTCCTACACTTATAAGCCTCCTAGGACAGATCCCTTAAGACAATTTTATTTGTTTGATTTTTGTTTTTCGATTTTTTTGAAACTTTTACTATAATTAGTGAACATATAGCACAACATTCGTTTCAGGAGAAATCAGTGATTCATCACTTACACACACACCCAGTGCTCATCATTACAAGTGCCTTCCACAACCATCTAGCCCATCCCCAACCCAACTCCCTCCATCAACTCTCAATTTGTCCTTTAAGAGTCTCTAATGGTTTGTTTCCCTCCCTCTTCCCCATCCATATGTTTATCTGTTTAATTTCTTAAATTCCACACATGAGTGAAATCATATGGTATCTTTCTCTGACAGATTAAATTCTCTTATGAAATACACTCTAGCTCCAGTGACATCCTTGCAAATGGTAAGATTTTATGGCTTTTTTATGGCTGAGTAATATTCCATTGTGTATGTGTGTGTGTGTGTGTGTGTGTGTGTGTGTGTGTATTCTATTCTTTATCCATTCATCACTTGAAGGAAATTTGGGTTTTCTCCATAGTCTGGCTATTTGTTGATAATGCTGCAATAAACTATAAACACTGGGGTACATGTATGCCTTTAAATTTGTATTTTTAATCATTTTATTTTATTTGTTTATTTTGAGAGAGAGAGAGAGAGAGGCAAACAGAAAAGAAGAGAGAGAGAGGGAGAGAGAAAGGGAGATAGAGAATGCCAAGCAGGCTCTGTGCTGTCAGCACAAAGCCTGACATGGATCTGGAACTCATGAAACATAAAATCATTACTTGAGCCAAAATCTAGAGTTGGAATATTTAATCAACTGAGCCACTCAGGTGCCCCAGCATTTTATTTTATTTTACAGAAACAGAGAGAGAGCACAAGCAGAGGAGGGCTAGAGGGAGGGAGGGAGAGAGAGAGAGAGAGAGAGAGAGAGAGAGAGAGAGAGAATCCCAATCAGGCTCTGTCAGTGCAGAGCCTGATGCAGGGTTCAATACCACGACTGTGAGATCATAACCTGAGCTGACACCAAGAGTTGGACACTTAACTGACTGAGCCACACAGGCACCCTTTTTGCTTTGTATCTTTTGGGTATATACACCTAGTAGTGTAATTGTTGGATCATAGAGTGTTCTATTTTTAACTTTTTGAGGAACCTTCATACTGTTCTCCAGAGTGGCTGAACCAGTTTGCATTCCCACTAAGAGTGCAAGAGGGTTCCCTTTTCTCCACATCCTCACCAACACCTGTTGTTTCTTGTGTTGTTAATTTTAGACATTCTGACAGGCATAAGGTAGTATCACATCAAGGATTTTGAGTGATGTTGAGCATATTTTCATGTTTGTGTTAGCTATCTGGACGTCTTCTGTGTAAAAGTGTCTATTCATGTCTTCTGACTATTCCTTAACTGATTATCTAGGGGATTTTTGGTGTCAAGTTTGATAAGTTCTTTATAGATTTTTGATACTAACCATTGATCAGATATATCATTTACAAATATCTTCTCCCATTCTGTAGGTTGCCTTTTGGTTTTGTTGATTGTTTTCTTTGCTGTGTAGAAGCTATTTGTCTTGATGAAGTCCCAATAATTCATATTTCCTTTTCTTTCCCTTGCCTTCTGGGACCTGTCTAGTAAGAAGTAGCTGCAGCCAATGCAAAGAGTTTGCTGTCTGTGTTCTCCTCTAGGAATTTGATGTGTTCTTATCTCACATTTAGATATTTTATCCATTTTGAATTTATTTTGTGTATAGTATAAGAAAGTGGTCCAGTTTCATTCTTATGCATGTTGCTTTCCAGTTTTCCCAACACCGTTTGTTGCATAGACTGTCTTTTTTCCATTGGATATTCATTCTTTCCTGCTTTGTTGAAGATTAGTTGACCATAGAGTTGTGGGTCCATTTCCATGTTTTCTATTCTGCTCCAATGATCTCTGTGTCTGTTTTGTGCCAGTACCACACTATCTTTATGACTACACCTTTGTAATATAGCTTGAAATCCAAAATCATGAGGCCTCCAGTTTTTTGTTTGTTTGTTTGTTTGTTTGTTTGTTTGTTTTTCAGAATTTCTTTGGCTATTTGGGGTATCTTGTGGTTCCATACATTGGAACCACTTCTTTGTGGCTAGGATTGTTTGTTCTAGTTCTGTTTAAAATGCTGGTGGTATTTTGATGGGCATTGCATTAAACGTATAGAATTGCTTTGGGAATTATAGACATTTTAACAATGTTTGTTCTTCCAATCAATGAGCCTGGAGTGCTTTTCCATTTTTTTTGTGTGTGTGTTCTCTTCAATTTCTTTCATAAGTGTTCTATAGTTTACAGAGTGGGGATTTTTCACCTCTCTAGTTAGGTTTATTCCTAGATATCTATTTTTTTGGTGCAATTGCAAATTGAACTGATTTATTGATTTCTTTTGCTGTTGCTTCATTATTGGTGTATAGTATTGCAACACATTTCTGTATCTTGATTTTATATGCTGCAATTTTCCTGAATTTGTGTATTAGTTCCAGCAATTTTTATGTCTTTTAGGTTTTCTACATAGAGTTTCATGTCATCTGGAATTAGTGAAAGTTTGATTTTTTCCTTTCCAATTTGAATGTCTTTTATTTATTTTTGTTGTCTTGTTTCTAAGGCTCAGACTTTCAGTACTGTTAAATAGTAATGATGAAAGTGGGCATCTTTGTCTTGTTCCTAACTGTAGGGGAAAGGCTTTTATGTGTTCCCCATTGATGATGATATAACTGTGGGTCTTTCATATATAGCCTTTATGATGTGGAGGTATGTTCCATCTACCCATACTTTGTGAAAGGTTTATATCAAGAATGGATGCTGTATTTTGTCAAATACTTTCATTCATTTATTGAGAGAATCATATGGTTCTTATCCTTTCCTTTATTAATGTGGTGTATCACATTGATTGATTTGAGAATATTGAACCAGCCCTGAATCCCAGGAATAAATCCAACTTCATCCTGATAAATAATTCTTTAAATATACTGCTGGATTTGATTTGCCAGTATCTTGTTGAGAATTTTCCATCCGTGTTCATCAGGGATATTCTTCTAATTCTTCTATTGAGTGGGGTCTTTGTCTGATTTTGGAATCAAGGTAATGTTGGCCTTGTAGAATAATTTTGGAAGTTTTCCTTCCATTTCTATTTTTTTTATAACACTTTGAGAAGAATAGGTATTAGATCTTCTTTAAATTTCTGGTAGAATTAACCAGGGAAGCCATCTGACCCTGGACTTTTGTTTGTTGGGAAATTTTTGATTACTATTTCAATTTCTTTACTGGTTATGGGTCTGTTCAGATTTTTTATTTCTTCCTGTTTTTAGGTTTCTAGTTTAGGTCATTTATATGATTCTAGG
Organism: Herpailurus yagouaroundi; assembly: GCF_014898765.1. Lineage (NCBI taxonomy): Eukaryota > Metazoa > Chordata > Mammalia > Carnivora > Felidae > Herpailurus > Herpailurus yagouaroundi. The sequence goes on along the minus strand of NW_024412416.1, from coordinate 23,127,305 downwards.
AATTTATTCATTTCTTCCAGATTCCCTAGTTTGTTGGCATATAATTTTTGTATAGTATTCTCTTACAGTTGTTTGTATTTCCATGGTGGTGGTGTGATCTCTCCTCTTTCACTTGTTATTTAATTTATTCAGATCTTTTCTCTTATTTTTGATAAGTCTGGATAGGGGTTTAACAATTGTATTAATTTTTTTTTGAAGAACCAGCTCTTAGTTTCATCGATCTGTTCTACTGGTTTTTGTTTGTTTGTTTCTACATCATTTATTTCTGCTCTAGTCTTTATTACTTTCCTTCTTCTGCTGGCTTTAGGCTTTATTTGCTGTTTCTTTTCTAGCTCCTCTAGGTGTAAAGTTAGTTTGTGTATTTGAGACCTTTCTTGCTTCTTGAAGTAGGTCTGTGTTGCAATGTAGTTCCCTCTTAGGACTGCCTTTGCTGCATTCCAAACATTTTGGAGTGTCATGTTTTCATTTTAATTTGCTTCCTTGTACTTTTTTTTAAATTATTTCTTTACTTTAATGGTTAATCCATTCATTCTTTAGTAGGATATTCTTTAACCTCCATCTTTTGTGGGGTTTTTTTCTAATTTTTTTCTGTGGTTGATTTCAAATTTTATAGCATTCTGGTCTAAAAATATTCATGATATAATATTAATCTTTTTGTACTTATTTAGGGCTAATTTGTGACTGAGTACATGATCCATTCTGGAGAATGTTCTGTGTACACTCAAAAAGAATGTATATTCTGCCGCTTTAGGATGGAATGCTCTGAATATATATGTTAAGTATATCTGGTCCAGTGTGTCATTCAGTCATTATTTTCTTGTTGATTTTCTGCATAGATGATCTGTCCATTGCTGTAAGTTGGATGTTAAAGTCCAGTCTTACTACTATATTATCATCAATGAGTTCCTTTATGTTTATTTTTTTAATTTTTTTAACGTTTTATTTATTTTTGAGACAGGGAGAGACAGAGCATGAACAGGGGAGGTCAGAGAGAGGGAGACACAGAATCTGAAACAGGCTCCAGGTTCTGAGCTGTCAGCACAGAGCCCGATGCGGGGCTCGAACTCACGGACCACGAGATCATGACCTGAGCCGAAGTCGGCCACTTAACCGACTGGGCCACCCAGGTGCCCCATTTTTTTTAATTTTTTTTAACGTTTTATTTATTTTTGAGACAGGGAGAGAAAGAGCATGAACAGGGGAGGGTCAGAGAGAGGGAGAGTTCCTTTATGTTTATTATTAACTGATTTATATATTTGGGTGTTTTCAAATTTGGGACATAACTATTTATAATCATTAGATCTTCTTGATAGGTAGACCCCTTAATTTTAATACAATGACCTTCTTCATCCCTTGTTACAGTCTTTGGTTTTAAATCTAGTTTGTCTGCTATACATATGGCCACTGCAGCTTTCTTTTGGCATAAATTAGCATAATAGATGATTCTCTATTCCCTCAATTTTTATTTTTATAATTAAAAAAAATTTTTTTTCAACGTTTATTTATTTTTGGGACAGGGAGAGACAGAGCATGAACGGGGGAGGGTCAGAGAGAGAGGGAGACACAGAATCGGAAACAGGCTCCAGGCTCTGAGCCATCAGCCCAGAACCTGACGCGGGGCTCGAACTCACGGACCGCAAGATCGTGACCTGGCTGAAGTCGGACGCCTAACCGACTGTGCCACCCAGGCGCCCCCCTCAATTTTTATTTTTAATGTTTATTTTATTTATTTTGAGAGAGACAGAGAGAGAGAGAGAGAGAGAGAGAGAGAGCATGGAAGGGCCAGAGAGACGAAGAGAGAGAGAATCCCAATGAAGCTCACCACTGACAGCTTGAACTCACAAACTGTGGGATTATGACCTGAGCCAAAACTAAGAATAAGACACTTAACCGACTGAGCCACCCAGGTACCCCATCCATCCCCTAACTTTCAATCTGCTGATGTTTTTAGGTTTATAATGAGTCTCCTGTAGGCAGCATATGCATGGATCTTGGTGTTTTTATTTTTTATTTTTTTATTTTTTTTGGGGGGGGGGGGTTAATCCATCCTGATACCCTATATCATTTGACTGGAGTATTTAGTCCATTTATGTCAGGGTGATTATTCAAAGATATAAATTTAGTGTTTTGTGTTACTATGCAGTTGGTGTTTTTGGTGATGTTCTTTGTTCCTTTCTACTCTTTTTTGCTTTTAATCTCCCCATCCCACTCAAAGTGCCCCCCCTTAACATTTCTTGTAGGGCTGGTTTAGTGGTCACAAACTCTTTATGTTATTCTCTGGGAAAGTCTTTATCTCTCCTTATATTATGAATAACAGCCTTCCTTGCTTGATAAAGTATTCTTGGCTATATATACCTTCCCATTCAGCACGTTGACTATATCCTGCCATTCCCTTCTGGCCTGACAAGTTTTTGTGGACAGATCTGCTCCAAACCTGATGATTTGTCTTCCTTTGTTCCCTTGTTCCTTTTTTTCCCCCTTGCTGCTTTCAGTATTCTTTCCTTGTCTGTATTTTGTCAGTTTGACTGTGATATGCATTGGCAGTGGTCGGCTTTTGTTGAATTTAATGGGTGTTCTCTGTTCTTCTTTTTTGTTCACATAACCCTTCTGCTCCGTTTTCTCTCTCTTCATCTGCTTTGACTCCTGTTATACAAATGTTTTTATGTTTTAGTAAGTCATTGAGTTCCCTAAGTGTACCTTCAGGACCTATTACCTTTGTTTCCCTCTTTTCAGCTTCATTATTTTCCGTAATTTTATTTTATATATCACTCATTCATTCTCCTGCTTCACCCATCTTCTCTGTGATGACCTCCTTTCAGGTTTTCATCTATGTTATAGTACTTTTAATTTAAATCTAGATTTAAGCTCTTTTATCTCTGCTGTAAGGGATTCTCTAGTGTCTTCTATACTTTTTTCAATCCCTGTTAGAATCCTTATAATTGTTGTTTTAAATTCTAGTTTCGACATTGTGCTTATATCTATGTTGATTAAATCCCTGGTCATCATTTCTTCCTGTTTTTTTTTTTTTTTTTTTTTTTACCTTTTGGGTGAATTCCTCTGTTTTGTCATTTTCATGGGAAATAATAAAAATGTAAATTTAAAATATTTAAAAAAATAAAGGAAGCTAGATCTTAGGTGTATTTTGGTCTGCTTGTTAGGAGTATCTTGGGAAAAAATTAAAAATAAATTAATTAATTAAATGTATAAAAGAAAAAAATTGCTATCTCTGTATTCAAGAAAACAAAGAAATAAAAACCAAAACAGAAAGAAAACAAACCCAAATAAAGCTAGGTCCAGTTTTCCTTAGAGATGAAGCTTGGCAGCACCCTGTGAGCAGTAGACTGTGGGTGGAAGGGATTTGTTCTGGTCTTCTGTGGGAGGAGCCTGCTGGTCTGATTTTCAGGCTGACTTGTCCTAGTAGAAATGTGCTTGGAGAGTGCATGGGGGCTAGGTTTGGTGTAATGACTCTATTCTCCACTTGGTGGTGCTGTTTAGCGCACTGAGGTGGATCAGTGCTGGTGGGCTAGGGGTGAAAATAGTTTCACGTTGCTCTCTAGACTCTGGAGTGTCAAGTTCACACCGTCACAAAAGCGCAATCACCCTGTCTGTGTCAGAACTGTCCACCTGCCAGGTGGTGCTGCCCTCCTGGGTTTTAGCTCAGGCACAGCTGTGTTTCAAAGCTCCAAACTTCAGAGGCCCCTACAACTTGGACACACGCTGATCCCCTGGGGGGAGGGTTTTGCTGTGCCTTGGCTGGTGTCAGCTTGTCACAGGAAACAGTCACAAAACCACGCAGTGGCATTGGCTTGGAGTTTACGATAAACCACTACACACATCTGTCACCAGAGTTTGCTGCCCTCAACTGATGTCTTTGTTCCTGTACTGGTAAACAGAGCCTCTCAATAGTGCCCACAGGGTCTTTTGCCTGTGGACAGGCTGTGTCACCTCTACCAAGTGCACTCCAAGCAAGGGAACTGCTTCTCCCCATGTGACCCAAGGGATCCTCAGACGGTGCTACTGTTTCCGGGGGCTCTGCCTTGCTTCCTTGCTGGAGCACCACCGGGAGCTGATCACTGAAACTTCAGATTCTATGCTCTGCTGTCAATAAAAAAACTTGAGATGTGGAAACCATCCCCTTTTCCCCCATTAATTGCTTTGGGGAACAGTGTTCTTGTGAAGTCCCTTGTGTGTGTTTCACTCTCTCTCTTTAGCTCACCTCTCTGCAATAGGGATCCCTCCCCACCATTGCACCCCAGATTCTTTTTTCCTAGAAATCAACTCTCTGCATTTCCTACTATCCCGTGGTCATTTTTTTTTCTGTTTGTAGACATGCAGCTTTGTTCTCTAAGACTGCTGATTGACTTCTTGGGTGTTCAGAATGATTTTATATTCATCTAGCTATTAAGGGGATGAGGTGAGTTTAGCGTGACCCTATCCCTCTGCCATCTTAAACCTCTCCTCTTGGACATTCCTAGGTACACTGTGCTGTATGTAAAATATGCTTTCTTCTGCATCCCAGTGAACCCAGATTCCCAAGTCCTTTTTGCCTTTCAGTACCAGGACCCTCCACCCAGGTTACTAATAGTTAACTTCAACTGTCCTCCCTCAGGGCTTTAGGGACAGTCCACATTTATTTGGACAGGCCCTATCCAAGCATATGTCCACTCTTCAGCTCTCCAGAGGCCGTGACTTACTTCAATATGTTGATGATTTGCTTATCAGCATCCCTAATGAGAATACCTCCAACACAAATTGTTCTTTGGAGCTTGGATTCCTGGGACTATAAGCTCTCCCCTTCAAAGGCCCAAATTTAGTCTCAGAAAGATCAGTTCCTGAGACGAATATTGACTCTTGGGACTAAGAGCTTCTTTGACCACCATAAGTCTCATTTTATTTTATTTTATTTTATTTTATTTTATTTTATTTTATTTTTATTTATATCTGAAATTTATTGTCAAATTGGTTTCCATACAACACCCAGTGCTCATCCCAAAAGGTGCTCTCCTCACTACCCATCACCCACCCTCTCCTCCCTCCCAACCACCATCAACCCTCAGTTTGCTCTCAGTTCTCAACAGTCTCTTATGCTTTGGCTCTCTCCCACTCTAACCTCTTTTTTTTTTTTTTTCCTTCCCCTCCCCCATGGGTTCCTGTTAAGTTTCTCAGGATCCACATAAGAGTGAAACCATATGGTATCTGTCTTTCTCTGTATGGCTTATTTCACTTAGCATCACACTCTCCAGTTCCATCCACGTTGCTACAAAAGGCCATATTTCATTTTTTCTCATTGCCACGTAGTATTCCATAGTGTATATAAACCACAATTTCTTTATCCATTCATCAGTTGATGGACATTTAGGCTCTTTCCATAATTTGGCTATTGTTGAGAGTGCTGCTATGAACATTGGGGTACAAGTGCCCCTATGCATCAGTACTCCTGTGTCCCTTGGATAAATTTCTAGCAGTGCTGTTGCTGGGTCATAGGGTAGGTCTATTTGTAATTTTCTGAGGAACCTCCACACTGCTTTCCAGAGCGGCTGCACCAATTTGCATTCCCACCAACAGTGCAAGAGGGTTCCCGTTTCTCCACATCCTCTCCAGCATCTATAGTCTCCTGATTTGTGCATTTTGGCCACTCTGACTGGCGTGAGGTGATACCTGAGTGTGGTTTTGATTTGTATTTCCCTGAT
>NW_024412416.1:23064900-23121605 GCF_014898765.1 Herpailurus yagouaroundi | reverse complement strand
TTTAAAGCGTTTTTCAGCTCCTCGTGACTGTTCCTTAGTCCCTTGATCTCTGTGGCAAGAGATTCTCTGCTGTCAGCTATACTGTTTTCAAGCCCAGCGATTAATTTTATGACTATTATTCTAAATTCACTTTCTGTTATATTATTTCAATCCTTTTTGATCAGCTCATTAGCTGTTGTTATTTCCTGGAGATTCTTCTGAGGGGAATTCTTCTGCTTAGTCATTTTGGATAGTCCCTGGCGTGGTGAGGACCTGCAGGGCACTTCCCCTGTGCTGTGGTGTATAACTGGAGTTGGTGGGCGGAGCCGCAGTCAGTCCTGATGTCTGCCCCCAGCCCACCGCTGGGGCCACAGTCAGACTGGTGTGTGCCTTCTCTTCCCCTCTCCTAGGGGCGGGATTCACTGTGGGGTGGGGTGGCCTGTCTGGGCTACTTGCACACTGCCAGGCTTGTGATGCTGGGGATCTGGCGTCTTAGCTGGGGTGGGTAGGCAAGGTGCGCAGGGGCAGGAGGGGCAGGCTTAGCTTGCTTCTCCTTAGGTGATCCACTTCAGGAGGGACCCTGTGGCAGCAGGAGGGAGTCAGATCCGCTGCCGGAGGTTTGGCTCCGCAGAAGCGCAGAGTTGGGTGTTTGAGCAGAGTGAGTAAGTTCCCTGGCAGGAACTGGTTCTCTTTGGGATTTTGGCTGGGGGATGGGCAGGGGAGATGGTGCTGGCGAGTGCCTTTGTTCCCCACCAAACTGAGCTCTGTCGTCCGGGGGCTCAGCAGCTCTCCTTCCCTTTGTCCTCCAGCCTTCCCGCTTTCTGAGCAGAGCTGTTAACTTATGACCTCCCAGACGCTAAGTCGCGCTTGCTGTGGGAACACAGTCCGTCAGGCCCCTCCGCTTTTTGCAAGCCAGACTCGGGGGCTCTGCTTGGCCGGCGAGCCGTCCCTCCGCCCCGGCTCCCTCCCGCCAGTCCGTGGAGCGCACACCGCCTCGCCGCCCTTCCTACCCTCTTCCGTGGGCCTCTCGTCTGCGCTTGGCTCCGGCGACTCCGTTCTGCTAATCCTCTGGTGGTTTTCTGGGTTATTTAGGCTGGTGTAGGTGGAATGTAAGTGATCAGCAGGACGCGCGGTGAGCCCAGCATCCTACTACGCTGCCATCTTCCCTCTCCTCCATAAGTCTCATTTTAAATAGGAAAGCTCACTCTCCAAAACTGCAGCTACATTCCTTTTTGGGTATGGCTGGGTTTTGTCAAATATAGATACCGCAATTTGGATTAATATCAAAGTCTCTTTGTGAGTCCCTGAGGAGACCTGAGGAGAATCCTTTTGCGTGGAACCCTGAAATTACAAAAGCTTTTGGGGCCCTAAAACAGGCACTTACAATGGCTCCAGTTTAAGCTCTGCCAGACCTCCTGAAGCCCTTCCCCTTATAAGTGCATGAAAGGAGGGGAATGGCCTTTGGAGTCTTGATACAAATGCTGGGATCCTCTGAATGTCCTGTTGCATACATATCTAAGAATCCAGATCCTATAGCATAAGTATGGCTTCCTTGCCTCTGAGCACTGGGGTCTGTGGCCCTACTGGTTGAAGAAGGCTCAGAGAAGGCATAACTGTTTATATACCCCATCTTGGACACCCTCAATTCTAGGGCATTTCATTGGATCTCCAATAGTAGAACTACAAAATACCAAACCCCTTTATTAGAAATACCTGAACCAAATATCTGGTCAAGTCAGACCCTATATCCTGCCACCTTACTGCCAGATCCCACAACAAATCCCCCTTTGGAACATTCTTGTCTAGAAAACCTAGATTTGACTTGCAGTGACAGGCCAGATCTTCAGGATATACCTCTATACAACCTAGAGGCTATATGGTTCAGGGATGGCAGCAGCTTCATAGTTGGAGTATGGGTCTCTGGTACGCTATTGTTAGCTTAACCAAAGTCATTGAGTCCGGACCTCTGACAGGTGCCACTACCTCAGCACAAAAAGCAGAACTAATTGCTCTTACCCAAGCTTTCCAACTGGGCACAAAAATGAAACTAAACATATATACCTATTCAACTTATTCCTTCCACATCGTCCATGCCATGATTCTACTTGGAGAAAGAGCCTGCCACCCCTCCCCCCCAGCCCAAAATACCCTGGTTAAACATGCCTCTGAGATTTTGGCCTTGCTAGAGGCAGTTATGCTCCATGCCCAAATAACTATTATCCATTTCAAGGCCCATATAAAATATAATGATTTGGTCTCCTTTGGAAACAACAGAGCTGACAGATATGCAAAAGCAGCCTCCAGGCTGCTCCTTCAAGCATCTCTGGTTCCCAATGTAAGTCCCTTTTCTCCACAATATATTCAGGAAGAAACCCAAAAGGCACTGAACAAGGTCTTTTCCTTCACTTCAGAGTGTTGACTGCAAGACCCCAATTGCAAACTGGTACTGCCAGGAATGTTACAATGGAAATTTCTTAATAACTTACATTAGACAACCCATATCAGGGCCAAGGCCCTTCAATACCTAGTGGGACCTCTTTTCATTCACTGGCAAGGACATTCCCCAAACCCCGTTGGCTGTCTCCCACGTGTGTTCTACCTATCATGGCATTTACCCGGAGGGGGCCCACAAACCTCCTTCACTTATTCAACCTATCCAAGGATGAAGGACTCCACCATAGGAAGACTGTCAGATAGATTTTATGCACATGTCTCCTTGTAAGGAGTTCAGGAATCTATTGGTCTTTGTAGACACCTTTATGGGATGGATTGAAGCCCCCTTGGCTTTTTCCTGAAGAGGGAAAAATCAAGAAACATGGAAAGGCTGACTGGATATAGAGGTTATGGAGGCATCTACTGAATTTAAAGAGGGGAGAAAGTGTTTCCAGTTGAACTGGGGAGAACCCGAGGCCCTGAGACCTCCACCCAACCTGTCTCTGAGATGTCCCAGGAGGATAATGGTCTCCTGGGAAGAAAGAATTCAAGGATTGACCAGACACAAAGGTTGAACAGTGCAAGTGGGGAGGTTTGTTAAAGTCAATGCACACTCTGGAGATGTGAAAACAGGTGAGCACAAGGGAAAACTGCACCCAAGGCATGGGTCTCTATCCTTTATTGACAGTTGTTAACTTAGGAATGGGAGTGGGATACTTATTACTTGGTGAGGGGATTTCTTTGGAAGATAGGTTTCTTTTTCTTCCTTACTTGGTCAGTGTTTCTGGCTTTCTTTGTCTTGGGCATGCCTGGTTTGATCTGGCTTCTTGTGGCTTTGTTTTTGGAGTGCTGCCAGGATAGATCTCTAACTTTCCCAGTAGTTGGCCATGACTCCCTTGTTTCTGGTCTCCAGGAATCCTCTTAAAGCCTAACTAACCACCATTCCCCATAAAATACTTTAGGCCCTTAAAATATTTTAGGGAAAAAGGGTGATGGTCCATCTTTCGTAACAAATTCATCCTGGTGTAGGACATTGACCCTGCCTGAGGTCTTCAGAAGTACTTGCTTGTTATCTAAGTTTTAGGAAATCTGGATGGACAGATAGGAGTAAAGGGAAGTCATGAATTAGTCCAGGGAGTGTTGGTAAGTTTCATCTTCACAGTTATAAGTAAGTTATAACTTCACAGTTATAATTCCTGGAATATCATAACTGTAAATGAATTTGTTGGAGTATGGAAGAGATAAATTTTACAAGAAAATTAAACAAGGTTCAAAAAACAAAAGTAACAATATAGCCAATATTGGACCTAAAAGCAACAACAACCAGGTTACAGATGGAAGTGCCTCACACACGGCCTTCAAAATACTATTAGTAAGGTCAGTCCCTTTGGTATTTGATAGAGCCATTTGTCTTGGTCATAATTTTTAGATGTTTTCTTCCACCTGTCCTGTGGTGTTGATATAGGTGCAACAGGTTCTGTTAATCAGCACAAGCTTCACCTTGTTCAGCCAATAAGTAATCCAAAGCCAGCCATTGCCCATAACCACACTGGTCAAAGATTGGTGTGACTTGGAGAGATCTGAGAAAGTGGATGTGGTGAAAGTGAAAGCTAGTCTATCTTACACTGCTGTAAGATTTTGTAGCGTGGTTTCATTATGTGCAAACCCTTCCAAGGTGCTAACACAGCATGGTACCTGGTATTGCAGACATTAAGGCTTATTGCCCTCCAGGCTTTAGGGTGAGGTCAGGTAGAATTATTTATGCATACTCCTGGGAACTACATGCCTCAGGGTGCAACTGCCCAATGTTCAAGGTTATCAATCCATAAAAACCCTCAAGCCATTGGGTAAACACTGGCCCCTGTATGTTGTGAGAAGGATGTCTACAAATAAGAAGATGGTTGAGAGGGGCACATAGAATCATGGGATAAGTCACTGTTCCAGTGGAAATTTGGGCCTGTGTTGGGGCAACCCTATGCACTTATTCTCCCAGGAGGTTTAGAATCAGGATGGTGTTTTTATCTGATATTTCTTTGGAGGGGCTATGGATTGAGTATATCATCTACATATTGTTAGAGAACTCCAGTGGCTAAAGTGAACTTTCTGAGTTTTCTGGCAAGAGCATTACCAGATAGGAGGGTACTGTCCCTAAAGCTCTGTGGTGGGACTGTCCAGGCATACTATTGAGTTACATTGATAGATGTCAGTACATTCAAAAGCAAACAAGTATTGAGATTCTAGATATAAGGGTATGCAAAAGTAGGCATCTTTAAGATCCAGGACTGTGAAACAAGTGATACCTTCAGGTATCTGGTCAGGAGAGTGTAGGCATTAGGCACAATAGGGTGTATGGGAATGACAGCCTCATTTATAGCTTGGAGGTCGTGGATCATCTGGTACTCCCTACTTGGTTTTAAAACTGGTATGATTGGATAATTACAGAGAGACTGACATGGAACTAGGAGGCCATGTTTTAGGAACTTTTCTATTAAGGGCTGGAAACCTTGTTGGGCTTGAGGTTTAATGAGGTACTGGTGTTTGCAGGTGTAAGTAGTTTTGTTCTTTAAGGTAATTTTTGCAAATGTTGCAAATACTGCTTTCCCTGGAATTCCTTTGTCCCACATGTAGGAATTGACTCAGTCTTAGATTTATGGTGCAATATTATCAAAAGGGTCTTCCTGGGGGTGGGGACACAAGCTAACTAGGAAGAGGCCCTTTGTTTCTGGGAGGTTGATAGTATCTCCAAGGGTGGATAAAAAATCCTTTTCCAACAGAGGGCTTGTGCATGTTGGTATGGCCAGGAATTTTGAGTTATGAGATAATTTACCCATAAAGAAGGTAGGGTTTCAGTGAGATATTTTGATTTTGGCTTTCCCTCTCCCCTAACAATAGAACATGATTCAGAGTTCAAGGATCCAGAATGGGAAGTAAGGACTGAATATGCAGCTAGATCCCATGTTATTCAGAAATCTGACAAGTTTACTTGCCACATCAAGAGTTACCTATGGTTCCTCCCCAAAATGGTGATGCTTTTCGTGGGAGCCAGCAGGAAACTCAGGCCCCATCAGTCATTCAGGGCAATAACTGGTAAGGAATCATATCTTGATTGCCTTCAGACATGAGGTCAGTCCCTCTTCCAATGCCCTTTGCACCCAAATAGAGGGCAGGACACTTTACTGGAGGATAGTTTGGAGGGCATTCTTGTCTACAGTGGGCTGGGATCCCACAGGAGAAACAAGCTCCTTTACCTTGTGCTCTTCTTTGGGGTTGGTTTGGGTGGCTGTGAGGTGGTCAGGCAGCCTAATGGCAGTGGCTAAAAGCCTTAGTCTGTCTTCATTGCCTTTGTTCCTTCCTTTCTTCTTCAGCCTGATCTCGATTTGAAGACAGAGAAAGTCACATATACAAGCTGGTTAAAGGTAGTTGGGGCCCTAAAGCCATCTTTTGGAGCTTTCTAAAAATATCTGGGCTGATGGGCTTATGAAGAGGGTCCCCAGGATAATTGCTTTTCTGGAGTGTCTGGGTCTACATTAGAGGATTTTTGTAGTCTTTCCACCAAGCAAGACTAGAAAAGGACAGGATTATTGCATGGGTTGTTGTGCCCAGAATTTGCGATCCCCAAAGACCACCAGGGAGCCAAGTCTGATGCAAAAGCAAAGAGCCTTTATTCAAGCTAGCTCGAGCTCAATCCCCTACCTGCACTGATGCAGTGGTGAGATGCCAGAGAGAGCCAGTGAGTTTCAAAAGCACAAAGGTTTTATAGGGTTCTAGGGGCAGTTGGTGAGGTAATGGCTGTGGCCTCAGCTGATTGGCTGGGGAAGGGTCGGAGTCCCAATACACAGGTTGCCGGGCGTGTTTTGATAGGGAAGTTTGAATGGGTGAGCGGGAGGTTACTCAAGGGGAGGAGGCATGGTCTGAGGTTTCTGCGATTTTCCTGGAAAGGGGCCATGTCGGGGACATAGTCACTCAAGGTGGAGGACACAGAACAAGATGGAGTCGGCTGGCGTAGGTCCGCTCTTTCATTCCCTCCCTTGTCATGTAGCTTGTGGACCCAATCATGGGATGACTGCATTTCTATTTTGTTCTCTTCTGTTATTAAGTGCTCGCACTGAGCACAGAGGACCATTAGTTGGAGATGGCCTCCATGCAGTCCCTGACAAACCGGACCAGTATGTTGATTAACAGGGTCCGAGGGTTACTAGTAGGAGCAGGATGGCAAGGGGTCCAGCAAGGGCCCGAGATGAGGGTAGTTAACCAGGGAGACCAGTTGTACAAAGACTCATACCAAGACTGAGATTGTTCTCTCTCTAACTTCCGTTTTTGCAGCCCTTCCCTTATGAGGGCGATAGATTCTTTTACAACCCCCGAGTGATCAACATAGAAGCAACATTCTTCCCTTAGGGCTGCACATAGTCCTCCTTGCTGCAGGAATAATAAATTTAATCCCCTTTTGTTTTGGAGTACTACTTCTGATAAGGAAGTAAGGGATTCCTGTAAATGAGAAATTGATTTTTCAATTCTTTCTATGTCTAAGTCAATGGCTGCCCTTAGCGTTCCGTAGTTTTTGTCCTGAATGACGACTGAGGATATTCCGGTCCCTGCCCCCGCTAATCCCAATCCCAAGAGCACAGCCAGAGTTAAGGTTGTAATAGGCTCTCTTTTACTTCGGGGGTTAGTAGAGCCTAACCTGTTAAGTATTTCTCCCCCCAAATGGTATACCAACTTGGGGATCAACTCCACGAGTATGCAGAAGCTTTCTTTTGAGGAGTTAAGGACCTGGGAGTGGACACAGGGAGTAAGGCCTCTGGAACAGGCCCACCATGCATTTTTGGGAGGGAGTAGATACACTGTCTTCCTGGGGACTGTTTGGGTTTCATTACAGAGATGTGACTGCTCGGGGGGTACGTGGCCTATACAAGTGCCTTGCCCTGTTACCGCCTGGAGGGTTAGTCTTGCAGTAGTAGCCTGCTGCCATCTTCAGGAGCTAGAGTTGGAGGCTGTTGTATAATTGCCTTTAATGGCAATACCTTCGTAATATGGGGACCGGACATCTAGACAGAGCCAACAGGACTTGGTCAGGTTGGGCCTAGAAGTGTTTATTATGTGGTATGCTCCAACAACTGTGCTCCACAGGAGGTTTGCACCAGATAGTAAATTGTGACCTGGGGCAGGAGATGCAGGTGATGCTCTGGTAGGGACAGGGGATGTGGAGGGCCGTATGGCTGGGGCCTGGGTGTTTCTGGGCATGGCCATCTGGGCAGGGGCAGGTCAGGGAACTAGTACTTGGTTGGGTCCTACCCTTGTGGGGGACTGCTGGGTAAGGGAAGTCGCTTGCATTCGGAGAGTAAATAACACTCCCTTGTCTTTGGCTCCCGGCCTAACCCGGTCATATCTCCTGAGTCCCCAGGTTTTTCCACTCTCCCATCCTGTTGTTTTTTTACCTTGACTTGTAAAGGATATAACTATGGGATTACTGCGCCCCCAGACATATGGTGGTCAGGGCCACTGGGCCGCTTTACCACAATGAGCTCTGTTGCATGGTGGGGTCCACCAGATGTGCCCCATTGAGACACATGACCAGGAGGCACAAAAGTAGTCAGCCGTGTCCCCGCATGTGCTCAAGCAAGAGTGGCCAGGGCAGACATAGAAATAAAGGTTCTGCGCATGGAATCCGGGGGTGTATGGTGACAAGGGGAGCAGAGTTTGGAGGTCTACGCAAAGTTCTGGGAACCAAGTGTCCCTGGGGTGGCTCTGGGAAGTTTGATTATGTCCCCGAGCTGGTTTCTATGATCTGCCAGGTGATGTTCTGGGGGGCATGGGGACTCTCAGCAGCATGAGCAGTGACAAGCAGAGCTAACAGAGTTACCAATATTAGGTGGGTTGAATGCGCTGTAGCTTGAGCTTGAGCGGGTTGTGTTGATCCCGATTGACGGCCCATCGCATGACAAAGTCCTTCCGGATTGAGGAGGGGTCTGCTGGCTGAATGTGGGTGTGGACCCAGGTCAGGATGCCTTCTACTTTGAGAGTGGTGGGGGTTGTCAGCACCATGATGTGGGTCCCTTCCAGCACGGCTTGAGGGTCTCTCGGTGGCACAGAGGCGTGGCCAAATGTCCTTGTGCACCCTCTGGAGCCCTCTCAAGGAAAGAAAAAGTTCTTGATCTTTAAACTCAGCAAGAAGTTCAGCTTGAAGGTTGGGAATAATAGGGGGTGGCCTGCCAAACATGATCTCATAGGGAGTAACACCCAAGGTGTAAGGAGTGTTCCTAACCCGGTAAAGGGTGTACAGTAGGAGAGTTACCCAGTCCCCACCAGTCTCCATGGTTAATTTGGTAAGGGTCTCTTTTAGAGTTCTATTCATTCTTTCTACCTGTCCTGAGCTCTGGGGCCTATAAGCACAATGTAATTTCCAGTTTGCCCCCACCGCCTTGGCTACTGCCTGCATTACCTGCGAGATAAAAGCTGGTCCATTGTCTGATCCTATCATGGCAGGAAAACCATACCTGGGTAAGATGTCTTCCAGTAGCTTCTTAGCCACGCCTGAGCTGTACCATGATTGGTTGGGTATGCCTCCACCCAGCCAGAGAAGGTGTCTGTAAATACTAAAAGATATTTATAACCATAATTTCCTGGTTTGACTTCAGTGAAGTCGACCTCCCATTGGGCTCCCGGTATGGTGCTTCTGAGCCTGGTTCCTTTTTAATTTGATGTGGCTCTCACGTTGGTGAGTTGGCAGGTCTTGCAGGCAGATACAACTTGCTCTATTTTGGTGTCCTGTTGATGAATCTTGATTCCAGCAGGTCGCATGTCGGATTAAGTCTTTTAATTTTCGGGCCCCCATGTGAGTAGACCGATGCATGCACTCTAATACTGAGACTCTGAGCCAGTCTGGCAGCACTAGCTCCTTGTTAGGTGTATACCACCATCCCTTTATCTCCTGGGCCATGGGGAGTTTCTTGATCTGCTGTAACTCCTCCTGGGAGTATTTGGGCTGGTCTGGTAAAACTGGGTCCCCGGGTCTGGTAATTGTATGGTTATGGTGGGGACTGAAGTAAGGGCTACTGCCTTGGCTGCCTGGTCAGCTTTTTGATTACCTCTAGCTACCGGGTTATCAGCTTTCTGGTGACCTTGGCAGTGGATAATGGCTAGCCTGGCAGGAAGCCATAATAAGGCCGTAAGCAGGTCAAGTATCTCCTGCTTATTTTTTATAGTCCGTCCTTCTGCCGTCAGTAACCCCCTCTCCTGATAAATTGCCCTATGAACATGAGCTGTGGCAAATGCATAACGTCTGTCTGTGTAGATGTTAAGCCATTTTCCAGCTCCCAGCATCAGCGCCTTGGTGAGGATTATGAGTTCTGCTCGCTGGGCTGACATTCTGGAGGGTAAAGCCTCCACCCATATGGTGTTCATTTCGGTGACCACCGCTGCACCCACATACCTGTGTCCATCCCATACAAAGCTGCTGCCATCAGTGAACCAAGTAGCCTCAGCATTGGGGAGGGGCCAGTTGGTCGATCTGTCTGGAATCCATGTGCTTTCTCCAGTATTCCAACAGTCATGTAGTGGAGCACTTAGGTCAGGTCGGGCAGCAGGGTTGCAGGATTGAGGGCCGTACTGGGGTGGAACCACACCCATGGAGGGTTGAGTAGGAGGCTCTGGTAATGAGTCATATGTGTGTTGCTCATCCATCTATCAGGAGGCAGTTTCAGGACCCCTTCAATGGTGTGTGGGGTCGTGATCCAGATCTCCTGTCCTAGGGTCAGTTTGTCTGCGTCCTTGACTAGGAGTGCTGTCACTGCAATAATTCTTAGGCATGATGGCCAGCCGACAGTCACTGGGTCTAGCTTCTTGGACAGGTAAGCCACTGGGCGGTTCCAGGGGCCTAAGGCTTGAGTTAGAACCCCTTTTGCTATTCCCTTATGTTCATCTACAAAGAGGTGGAAGGGCTTCGTAATGTCTGGCAGGCCCAGGGCTGGGGCACTTAGGAGGGCCTTTTTTAACTGATTAAAGGCAGTTTCTTCTTTTTCAGCCCATTTAAATGTTTTCCCCTCTTTGGTAGCTTCATATAAGGGCCTGGAGATCCCAGCAAAACCTGGAACCCAGAGGCGGCAGTAGCCAGCTGATCCTAGGAATTCCCTTACTTCTCTTTGGGAGGTGGGAGTAGGGATCTTTAGGACAGTTTTTTTTTTTTTTTCTGGCATCTGATAACCACCGCTGTCCGCCCTCCAGGATATATCCCAGGTAACTTACCCTCTCCCTGCATATCTGAGCCTTCTTCGTGGATGCCCGGTACCCTAAGGCCCCCAGGGTAGCCAGCAGGTCCTGGGTCCCTCGCTCACAGTCTTTGTCCATGTCAGCAGCAATCAGGATGTCATCTATGTGCTGTAGGAGGGTGAGGCCAGGGTGCTCCCTTCTGTACTCACACAGGTCCTCGTGTAGTGCCTCATTGAAGATGGTGGGTGAATTTTTGAATCCCTGAGGTAGCCGTGTCCAGGTGAGTTGCCCACTGTAGCCCTCCTCCGGATCATGCCACTCGAAGGTGAACAAGGGTTGGCTCTGGGGTGCCAGCGGCAGATTGAAGAAGGCGTCCTTTAAATCTAGTATAGTATACCAGACCCTGCAGGGCGCCAAGGAACTCAAGAGAGTATATGGGTTGGGAACAGTTGGGTGTATGTCCGTGACCCTCTTATTTACTTCCTGGAGGTCTTGTACCAGTCAGTAGTCATTTGTGTGAGGCTTTTTGACCAGCAGTAGGGGGGTGTTCTAGGAAGAGTGGCAAGGAACTAGTACCCCTAGGCTTCGTAGTCTCTGGATGTGTGGCTGGATCCCCTTCTTCTGAGACATGGGGTATTATTTGATCCTTACCGGACTCTCTCCTGGATTGAGCTCTACCAGGACCGGGGTTCTGTGAGTGGCTAGTCCCTTCCCTGCCCCCCATCCCCCCTCCCCGTCTCTGCCCAAACCGAGGGGAATTCTTGTAGGCATCTGTCTATATTATCCTCTCTTGGGAGCGCCTCCTGGTGGAGGCGGTATTCATCCTCCAGTTTCATGGTCAGGACCTGGATGGAGTGGTCCCTGTCATCGGTGACCTGAGGCCCCCCTTGTCTGAAAGTTATCTGAGCTCCATTCTTGGTCAGTAAGTCCCATCCTAACAGCAGGTAGGGGCATTCTGATATTACCATAAAGGAGCAGGATACCCGGCCCAGCCCCAAATCTACCTTTCTTTGGGTAGTCCATGAATACTGGCTCATACCAGTTGCCCCTTGTACCCAGGACTTCTTGCTGGCTAGTTTTCCTTGTGGAGTGCGGAGGACCGAATGTTGCACTCCGGTGTCAACGAGGAAGTCAACAGGGGTCCCCTCCACCCTAAGAGTTACCCTGGACTCAGGGAGAGGGTCTGAACCCCGACTCCCCTAATCACTCAGTTCATCTAAGTCTAGGACTTTTACTCGATCAGTCTTGCTTCCCTTCCTGCTGGCCTTTTTCGGACAATCTCTGGCCCAATGCTCTATCATCTCCTTGCAGTATGCGCACAGATCTTTCTGCAGCCTCTGCTTTCCCCCCCCCCCCCCGGTGGTTCCTTTACCTTTTCTTGCGTCGTCTGCCAGCTGCCAGAGACGGCTGTCTTGTTCCTCGGGGGAGTCAGCAGTGGTAGCTAGTATTATCTGGCCAGGTCTCGAGTCTGCTAGCTGCTGGCAGCTGCCATGGTGCGAGCCTGCTTGTCCTCAGGAGGCTCCCGGTTATTATATACCTTTTTGGCTACCACCAGTAAGTCCTGCAGACTTTTATCTCCTATTCTATCTATTCTCTGCAATTTTCTCCTAATGTCTATGGCCAATTCGTTTACAAAGGCCATGATAACAGCTGCCTTGCTTTCCGGAGCTTCTGGATCCATGAGGATACAGGTACGGAATGCCTCCATGATCCGTTCTAAAAAGGCAGCCAGAGATTCATCTTTTCCCTGTTGTACATTTCCTACCTTGGCCAAATTGGTTGGCTTTCTAGCAGCCACTTGGAGAGCCCCCCCATCAGAGTCTGGCTGTAGACCTGGAGCCTCTCCTTACCTTCTGCCATGTTGAAATCCCACTGGGGCCGAGTTAAGGGAAAGGAGGCATCTATCTGACCCTGGTTGGTGGTGGGATTCCCGTCTGCACCTGGAACTAGTTTTCGGGCCTCATTGAGGATTCTTTCTCTTTCCTCAGTCATGAACAGGACCTGCAAAAGCTGCTGGCAATCGTCCCACGTGGGCTGATGAGTAAAAAGAACAGAATCTAATAAATCAATAAGCCTTGCCGGTTTCTCAGAATACTTAGAATTCTGAGCTTTCCAATTGTAGAGGTCACTAGTGGCGAAAGGCCAATAGTGATGGGCTGATTCCCCTCCATGTCTGGGGGTCCGGTGGCTCGCAGGGGCAGAATAGTGGAGTCAGTGGTGGAGGCGGACTGCTCCCTCTGAGCCCTTTGTCTGGTAAAGGGCGGGCTTCCCACTAGAGCGTTTCCGCCTCCCGCTCTCGGAACAGCGTCTGCCTCCCCCCGAGGGGGAGGATGGTGTTCTTCTGGCATCCTAGGGGGATTATATGGGGGAGGAAAAATGAGTTCTTCTTCAATCCCCCCCCACGTAGGACAGGGTAGAGGGGTGTTAAAGGCTGGTAAGACTTTTCTTGTTGTCCTTCTTCTCTGTCCCCTGAAAAGCAAGAATGCGTTTTGGCTCTGGAGGGCGTGGGGCTAGGAAGGGCTTAAGCCAAGAGGGTTGGTCTTCTACAAGGTCCTGCCAAGTGATAATGTAAGGGAGCTGATCAGGATGGCCCGTCTTAGGCCTAGAGATGATACTCCTGACTCGGTGGATGGTAGGGAGGTCGAAGGTCCCCTCTGGTGGCCATCCGACATTGAAAGCTGGCCACTCGCTAGAACAAAACACCTGCCACCGACCCTTTCAGATTTCCACACTGAGGTTGTTATTTCTTCCCCTGACATCCTTAAAGTGATCAATCATAATACTTAGAGGAGTAGTCTGAGTCTGTCCCATAATGTCCGTCCAGTAAGTCCACAGAACAAAACAGAGAAACACAGAAACAGACAAACAGAGGGCCCCTAGAAACAGTCTTCCAACTCCGTGGAAGCAAAACTGAAATCTAGATGATGGGCTCACGCTGACCAGAGGGAGCGACCCGCCTCATGTCAGACCTTTGAGGGGAATCCACGTCCCTCCAGAAGGGAGCATCAGAACATCTTCCGAAACTCCCGGCCCGTGGTCCTCCAGTGTGTCCACTTAGACCACGCTGGGCTCTACCAGAATTTCAGAAATGAGCTCACACAGAAAAGACGGAAGGAACATACACTAACCGTGGCCAGTCAGGCTGTCCGGGTTGGGGGTCTTTCAGGGGTCTTGGGGATCCTGGGACAAGCCCCCAAATGTTATGCCCAGAATTCATGATTCCCAAAGACCACCAGAGAGCTGAGTCCAATGCAAAAGGGAAGAGCCTTTATTCAAGCTAGCTCGAGCTCAATCCCCTACCTGCACCGACGGAGCGGTGAGATGCCAAAGAGAGCAGCGAGTTTCAAAAGCACAAAGGTTTTATAGGGGTCTAGGGGCAGTTGGTGAGGTAATGGCTGTGGCCTTAGCCGATTGGCTGGGGAAGGGTCGTGGCCTCAGCCGATTGGCTGGGGAAGGGTCGGAGTCCCATTAGGCAGGTTGCTGGGTGTGTTTTGATCAGGAAGTTTGAACAGTGAGCGGGAGGTTACTCAAGGGGAGGAGGCGTGGTCTGAGGTTTCTGCAATTTTCCCGGAAAGGGGGCATGTCGGGGACATAGTCACTCAAGGTGGAGGACACAGAACAAGATGGAGTCAGCTGGCATAGGTCCACTCTTTCAGGGTCTTGGGTGATTTCCTTAACCTTGTAATAATTCACTGGCTTGATTATTGCTGGGAATGGCCAGCAAACACTGAAACAGTGGATGAAACATTACTCCACACTTTGCTACGAAAGAGAGGAGAAGGCATGGGGGTCAACGTTTGCAGATGAAGAAGACCCATTAGCCTCACTCATATTCTCACTTATTGCAGTGCCGGGACAGTCACAAATCTCAGTTGGCTTGTTGTGTACAGAGGGCATATAACTTTTTAGGCATGCAGAAATAAAGGGTGTATGACTTAAAGGTGAGCAATTACAAGAAACTAATCAAATCAGAGCCAAAGGCAAGTGTCTATATGTCCTATTGTTTTGCTAAACTTTGTACACAATGTATAGATAACCGAGTTCCCCAAGGACTGCAGAAACTTCTGGGAGGGCTGGCCCCTGGGCATTCTGCAATCAGGGAAGTTACAAGCCTCTGACATTCCAAGAGACCCAAGCCCCTCCCAAGCTTAAATGTAGCCCATCAGAAATTTCTGTGTTACATTTTAGCTAGCCAAGCATTGTGTATAAGCTCGTCATCCTCAGTAATGACCCCAACAGATGATAACATCTTTCATGCCCTCCAAAAGGCATAGACCATGTGGTCCCTGCTGCCCAAGCTGATAATTCAAATAGGGGTATATTTGAGGTACTTCCATCATTCCTATTGGATAGGCTAGGAAGCATGAAGGGCATCTGCAAGGTTCGTGCTTCTGCCAGGATGTGGAATTGCTCCTCTGTGTTGGCAGCAATGAAAGAGATTGACCATAAAGTCCTTCCAGGTTAATTCAAAAGACTGAGTCAGGTTCCTGAATTCCTAGTACATTTGCTGGGATCCTCAGAAAGCTGGCCTAATTGCTCACGGCACTCCCTGAAATCTGACATTGAAAAGGGAACATATACTCTTGTGGTCACCTGAGGTCCACCCACAACTCCATGTAGGGGGCAGAAGAGGTCTTTCTCTTGGCATGAATATGGTAAAGGAGAATAGATTGGTTGATGTGGTTGATGTGAGTAGTTGCTTCTGATGGAGCTGATGGATCTGGGGTGTCACTCTTGGTCTTGGGTTGTTCCTTGTGGGGAGCAACTGTGAGAATTCCTTTCTTGGGACCAATTTCTAAATGACCCCTCCTCACTGTGCATGTTTTATACTTATTAGGGTCATCCCTGAGGACCATAAAGGCCTGGTCATAAGTGATTTCTACCCATTTTTCTAGTTGCTTACAGAAAAGATCACGTTGCAATATAGTGTCATAGTTAAGACTACCATTTTCCAGCCAGATTTCCCCATTCCCTAGCTTATACTGAAGCCAAACAGTGTTACAAAAGAAGATAAGAATTTTCCATGTTAGGCTTTTTAATCAGAGCTGATCTTAGTATGTCAAAATGTATCCCGGGAGTATTTGGGGATAGAGGTGGAAATTCCCATTGTCTTCAGGGAGAGAGTTGACTCCTGTAATAAGAAAAGGAGCAAGTGAATAAGGGCTCCCATTAATAGAAGACTTGAGTTCTATTCTTCCAAAGAGAGTTATATCTCTATCATGAACTTGGTAGGATCTCAGGTGGGATCTCTTTCAGAGAGTTCCACTGATGAGTGGACCATGGCTGTCCTTAACCTGCTGTCCACACATCACCCTGTAATCACAGCTGTGTTTAGCATGCTGTGTGATGGCCCTGCCAGTCCTGGAATCCCAAAGTCTGTGCTTTATCTTAACACCTTCTGGCCCTGAGAGAAGAAGGCTTCCTGAAGACCTCAGTATAGATGATGCTGAACAATTATCCCTGACATGCTGGGGTAAATCCCTCAGGAATGGGCATCATCATGACTCTAAGATCTCTGAATGTCCCATTCTCCTTGTTCTGATCAGGTGTTCAACAATTGGTGGCAAACAACTGCCACCAAAAGGCAGGGGTCTTTTTGATTGTTTAAATATTTCTTACTTTTCTATTGGTATCTTTTGATCTCTCCCACTTTGCAGTCAGTTCTGGTGAAATTAACCTCTATCTTCCAATTCTCTCTTTATCCCTGAATTATTTGGGTTGCATTACACTTAATTAAGTGCGAACTAAGACAGACCCACAGGGATAAATCTCAATAAGTGGGGTCCTTTTTCAGGGAGTAAAACAGTTTATAGCCTGTTTTACATTATCTTACACAGATACAACAGTCTGACTTGGCCCTCTTGCAAGACCTTTGTTATAGGTGGCAAAACATCTCACAGGTCCTAGTGGCCCACCTTCAACAAAGGATAGTTCAGAAAGGTATGAGAGGAAATGGCTGAAGCTAGACCCAGGGTCAGCATCTGGGTGGTCAGAGTGTCCCATAACTAAGAGAGATTTTTGCAGAGATAGAGATAGACTGGGAATATCAAGAGTCACCTAGGGATCAATGTGATGGATCTCAGGGTGCTTTTTGTAAGCATCACTCATATGAATGGCCATGAATCACTCTTTTATGTGTCTCAGTTTCTCCTACTGGAAGTCTGAAATAAGCAGGGGGGCTTGGAGTACTGGAGTACTCAGAGTGTGTGTGCATGCCTGGGTCACCAGAAATTAATTACCATGAGAGGGAGTTCCCCATGGGACTAATGCACTTCTGGAGGAATGACCTTAGATACTTCCCCTAGGTTCTTAGTTGCTCAAGAAAACCTTTCTGTGGGAAGGAACAGGTGCCCCTTATTCTTTAGGAGTGAAAATAAGTGTCCCATAAATACTAACAGACTACTATTGTTCCCAGTAGATCAGGAAGAGAGAGTAGAACAAAGAAAATATGGTTCCTAAGCAACTCTCAGCACAAGGGAGGCAAGAGTTGAAGACTCGCCAATGAAGAGTGCTGCTCAATGTACGGTTATCTGGTCCTTTTGTGGTCACAAAAAAGATATTGCTGGGTGGACTGGGGAGGCTCCCAGGCCCTGAGCTCTCCACCCAATATGTCCCCTGGGACAGAGTATATACATATACACATACATATACGTATACATATACATATGCATATACATGTATATGTATATGTATACGTATATGTATATACATGTATATGTGTATGTATATGTATATGTATACATATATATATATACATGTATACATTACACACACATATATATCACATCTATCTATCTATCTATCATCTATATAATATAGATAATGAAGATGTGATATATCTATCCATATATCTATATCTCTATATATCTATCTATATCTTACTATTTTCAATAACATGGATGGAGCTAGAGAGTATTATGACAAGCAAAATATATCAATCAGAGGAGCAACAAATACCACATGATCTCACTCATACACGAAATTTAAGAAAAAAAGGAAATGAGCAAAGGGAGAGAGAGAGAGTTAAGACTCTTAACCATCAAGAATAAGTGGCTGGTTACCAGAAGGGAGGTTGGTGGGGTAATGGCTTAAATAGGTGATGCAGATTAAAGAGTGCACTTGTTGTATGGAACAACATATTGTTGTTGTATGGAACATACATATGGAAGCGTATGGAAGTGTTGAATCACTATATTGTACACTTGAAACTAATATTACACTGTTAACTGGAATTAAAAACTTGAAAAAAAAAACAAAGATGTGGCACACACACACACACATACACACACACACACACACACACACTGGAATATTAGTTATCCATAAAAATAATAAAATCTTGACACTTGCAATGACAAGGATAGAACTAGAGAGCATAATGCTAAATGAAATAAGTCAATCAGAGAAAGACAAATAAGATACAATTTCACTCATGTCTAGAATTTAAGAAACAAAGAAATGAGGGGTATCTGGGTGGCTCAGCCATTTAAGCATCTGACTCTTCATTTTGTCTCAAGTCATGATCTCACAGTTCATGGGATTGAGCCCAGCATTGGGCTCTGCACTGACAGTGTGTATCCTGCTTGGGATTCTCTCCCCCGACACACCTCTCTCTGCCCCTCCCCAGCTCGCCCTCTCTCTACATCTCTCAAAATAAAGAAATAAACTTAAAAAAAAAAGAAACAAATGAGACAAGGGTATTAGAGAGAGAGAGAGAGAGAGAGAGAGAGAGAGAGAGACAAACCAAGAGACAGACTCTTAATTATAGAGAACAAACTGATCGTTACCAGAGGGGAGGGGGTGAAGGTTGAGTTAAATAGGTGATGGGGATTAAGGAGTACACTTATGTTGAGGACTGGGTGATTTATGGAAGTGTTGAATCACTATACTGTACACCTGAAACTAATAAAACACTGGCAATTAACTGGATTTAAAATAAAAAAAAATAGAGAGGATCTTTGGGTCACTATGGTCATAGAAGTAATAAACTCATTGGACCATGCCAAATTTGCCAATAAGAGATATCCAAATCTAATGTTTTCCATTCTCTGTGAGCCTTAGCAGGAATCGCTGTGATGGAAGGATGGGCTCAGTGGCAGGCAATAAATACCCAGGTAAGGGGAGAGTGAACCCTGGTACAAATATATGGCTCTACAGGATTTTCCTTCCTGTCATTAAAGCAAGAAGTTAATTAGGCTTTAACAGGACGCCTGAAGCCATCAAAAGGTCAGTCAAGGCCCGTTATTAGGAAAGTTAGCAACCTGTGTTTGCCACATTCCACAAACAATCCTACAAAAAAGCCAGATGAAACTACCCAGGCCAATTCAAAGAAGGGCAGAAACCCTGACCAAGTAATGGAGAAAAGGAAAGAAACCTTGCTCTCAAAGTAATCCTCTCCTCAAATAATAATTGTTTTACCTCTGAGTTAACAACTGTAATACAAGATACAAGACCCAAACCCCGGGCACAGCTCTCCCTTAAGCTCGCCTGCTCTCACATCTCTAAGTGTGCCCTCACTTTAATAAACTTTCTCACTTGCACTGCTCAACCATTGTCTGGTCCATTCTTGAATTCTTTCTTGCCAGGAGACCACAATCTTCCAATGAAGTCCCAGGGAGCAGATTGGGTGGAGAGCTCAGGGCCTGAGAGTCTCCCCAGTCCACCCAGCAATAACTTTTTTTGTGACCACAAGGGATCAGATAACTGTATGTTGAGCAGCACTCTTCATTGGTGAGTCTTCAACTCTTTCTTCCCTTGTGTTGAAGAGTTGCTTAGGAACCATACTTTCTTTGTTCTACTCTCTCTTCCTGATCTACTGGGAACCAGGCTGGTAGCATTTATGAGAGACTGATTTTCACTTCTGAAGAACAAGGGACACTTGTTCCTTCCCACAGAACTGTCTTCTTGGGCAACTAAGAACCTAGGGGAAGTATCTAAGGCCATTCTTCAAGAAGTGCTCTCAGCACTTGCAATGATATCAAGGGACAAGATGACCTTTTCTTCTATCTTGTAGGAGATAACAGACCTAAACAGATTAAAGATGATATAGTCTTCACCAAATTCATACCTGGAATTTAGTAATTCAAGGGCAATGACAGATGCATCTCCAATCACAGGAAGTTTTCTTCCCACTTCTTTTAAGGTCACCACAAACTTGTCAGAGTGAGTCCTATGAAGTATATTGGTGATTTTACCACAAATTCCAACAAGTGTAACTTCTTTCTCCGCTGCTGTGAATGTGGCCACCTCAGTTTTCATCTGTTTAGGAACTGAGGAATGAATACTACCACAGAACCCTCAATCTGAGGACATATCAATAAGAAGGTGTTTCTTCTTGTCTTCAGGCACCTTAATAAGTATCAGCTTTTTCATAGAGGGCCAAAGATCCTACTTCAATACACTTGAGCTGGTTTTAGCTCCCTATCTGCTTGGGTATATGTTGCTGCTGGAACCATTTTCATAGACTTGGTAATTTTCTGGATGCTTTTGATTGACTTTAATTACCTGGCAATGTTGCATCCACACAACTCCTGAAACAATGCTACGGGTACCAGTGACAGTCACAGCAAAAGTTTATTGCAATGAGAGGCAAGGCCGACCGATCGGGACAGACACTCTTAATAAGAGTGCGGCCTGGAACAGCCTGTGTACAGAGTTTTTATAGCCAACCACCTCGTCTTATCATCACCTGGGAACAGAACAAAGAAATAGTTCCCAGATGGGGGTGGAAACAGTT
Organism: Herpailurus yagouaroundi; assembly: GCF_014898765.1. Classification (NCBI taxonomy): domain Eukaryota; kingdom Metazoa; phylum Chordata; class Mammalia; order Carnivora; family Felidae; genus Herpailurus; species Herpailurus yagouaroundi. The sequence continues at coordinate 23,101,249 of NW_024412416.1, read as the reverse complement.
CAGACCTTCTGCCGTTAAGCCACAACCAGTTGACCTCCTTGACCCTGCCTCCGGTGCCACTTTTTCAAAGTTCTCAACATGCCCTTGCCCCAATCCAATCAAACTCTAATCCAGTTGATTTTCCTTGAACTTTTGTCCCCTTGATTGATAGGACAAGGCTGTTATCTCTTAACCTATCGTGTCAAAACAAAGCTGTTCTTTCTCAAGGCTACAGGTTAGCCCTACAATTTAACCCTACAGGCAGTACATTTTAAAGTTGCCATTTTGAACTTGGATCCATTGCATCTACACAGCCCAGGCCAATAGCCCAGTGATGCTCATCTGAGAGAACATGGTCGTACCAGACATGATGAAGGTCATTCAGATAGGCCTCTGTGGTTCTCTTTTTTAGTGGTGTTGTTATCTGCTTTTGGTATCAGGGCAATGCTGGACTCAGAATGAATTTGGAAGTTTTCCTTTCTTTTATGTTTTTTTTTTTTGGATTACTTTGAGAATAATGGCATTAACTTTCTTTAAATATTTGGTAGAAATAATCTGTAAAGCGATTTGGCTCTGGGTTTTTGTTTCATGGAAGTTTTTTGATTACAGATAGAATGTTTTTTGCAGGTTATAAGCCTAAGCTTTCATTCTTTTCTTTCTTTCTTTCTTTCTTTCTTTCTTTCTTTCTTTCTTTCTTCCTTCCTTTCTTTCTTTCTTTCTTTCTTTCTTTCTTTCAATTTAGATACAAGTTAATTACCATATAGTGGAACATTGGTTTCAGGAACAGAATTTAGTGATTCATCACTTACATATAATACTCTGTTCTCATCCCAAGTGCCATCTTTAATTCTCATCACCCATTTAGCCTATCCCCCCCACCCATCTCCCTTTCATCAACCCTCAGTCTGTTCTCTATACTCAAGAATGTCTTATGGCTTGTCCCTCTCTCTGTTTTTTTTTTTTAAGTTTATTTATATATTTTTGACAGAGAGAAAGCTCATTGGGGAGGGGCAGAGAGAAGGAGATAGAGAATCCCAAGCAGGCTCCGCTGTGCTGTCAGTGAAGAGCCAAATGTGGGCCTTGAACTCTGGAACCATGAAATCATGACCTGAGATGAAGTCAAGAGTCAGACACTTAACTGACAGAGCCATCCAGGCACCCTTCCCTCTCTTTTTTTTTTTTTTTTACCTTGATTTATTTTTCCCTCCCCTTCCCTATGTTCATCTGTTTTTTTTTTTAAGTTCATTTATTTATTTTAATATATATAATGGAATATTACTCAGCCTCTTGGTGTAGGCAAGTTGCTTGGCTGGTCTTCTGGTGGAGGGCCTGCTGCATGGATTCTCAGGCTGATTTGTTTCAGTGGAAATGTGCCTCCAGGGTGCAGGGTGTGGGTTTTAGTGTAAGCGGCTCCAGCCTCCACTAGGTGGCGCTGTTTTGTTTCCTGAAGTTTTTCAGTGCTAGTGGGGAGGATGAACATGGATGCCCCCCCCTCCAGCTCTGGAGAGTGGCCCCGCCCCGCCACTCTCTAGGAAATGGTCACAGAAGAGAAATCAATCACCCCTCTTGTATCCCCAGTTCTCATCAGAACGCTGCATTCACCTTGCCTGTATCCAAGCTTTTTTTTATTTATCTCAGGTGCACTACTGAGTTTCAAAACTCCAAATTTTAGGGATTGCCTGGTGTGGATCCACTCTGTTCCTTTGGGGGAGGGTCTCAGCACGTTTTTGCCAGCCCATGTGAAGTAAGTGGTCACAGGACTGCCCAATAGTTCACGGTTTATGTCAAAAACAGAGCAGAAATCTGGCCCCCCTGTGGGCACCAGTAACCCACTCCTATGCCTAGAAACAGCATAGCACATTGGGGCCACCTGTCTTTCTTGTGATACAGGGGATCCTCAGACCACGCTGTCACTCCTGGGATTCCTCCCCACTTCTCCACCTGAGCACCTTTAAACTAGATACATCCCCTACTGTAGCTGACTTCTAAAAGTTCAGATTTTGTGCTCCACTGCTTATAATACTTTGTGGTAGCCTCCGTAAGCAGGCTTCCTCAATGCCACCATACCTGCAGATTTCTCTCCCACAAATCAACTCTCCACACCTCCTACTTTCCAGGAAATGCTCACCTTTTTACATGCAGACTTGCAGTTTTTGTTCTCTCAAACCTCTAATTGAGTTCTTTGGTGTTCAGAATGATTTGATAACTATCTAGCTGTGTTCAAGGGATGAGACAAACTTAGGATTTCCCTGCTTTTCTGTCATCTTAACTCCCCACCTCCCAGCCCTTCTGGCTTTTAAAGCCAAATGTTATAGGGATTGGTCTTCCACATGTGAGCTCCATGATTCAAGTGTCCATTTCTCTGCCTTCTTCACTCATAGCTAGCTCCTTCCCTCCTTCACACAGCACTCTTATACCTTTCTGACCTTCATAAGGTTTCAGATGCAGATTCTTCTCTGTATTTACTCGTGTAGTTCTGCCAGTCTTTGGATCACTCCTAAGGTTATTGACTTGAATGTGGATGATATCTAGTTGTAAATATGGGATGGGTTGTGCTCAGGGTTCTCCTACTCTGCCATCTTTGCAAGCTCAATCATTTCTCTTATTTTTATTTTTATTTTGGTTTTATTTTTTTTCAATATATGAAATTTATTGTCAAATTGGTTTCCATACAACACCCAGTGCTCTTCCCAAAAGGTGCCCTCCTCAATACCCATCACCCACCCTCCCTTCCCTCCCACCCCCCATCAACCCTCAGTTTGTTCTCAGTTTTTAAGAGTCTCTTATGCTTTGGCTCTCTCCCACTCTAACCTCTTTTCTTTTTTTTTTTTTCCTTCCCCTCCTTCATGGGTTTCTGTTAAGTTTCTCAGGATCCACATATGAGTGAAAACATATGTTTTCTGTCTTTCTCTGTATGGCTTATTTCACTTAGGATCACACTCTCCAGTTCCATCCACGTTGCTACAAAGGGCCATATTTCGTTCTTTCTCATTGCCATGTAGTACTCCATTGTGTATATAAACCACAATTTCTTTATCCATTCATCACTTGATGGACATTTAGGCTCTTTCCATAATTTGGCTATTGTTGAGAGTGCTGCTATAAACATTGGGGTACAAGTGCCCCTATGCATCAGGACTCCTGTATCCTTTGGGTAAATTCCTAGCAGTGCTATTGCTGGGTCATAGGGTAGGTCTATTTTTAATTTTCTGAGGAACCTCCATACTGCTTTCCAGAGCGGCTGCACCAATTTGCATTCCCACCAACAGTGCAAGAGGGTTCCCGTTTCTCCACATCCTCGCCAGCATCTATAGTCTCCTGATTTGTTCATTTTGGCCACTCTGACTGGCGTGAGGTGATATCTGAGTGTGGTTTTGATTTGTATTTCCCTGATAAGGAGCGACGTTGAACATCTTTTCATGTGCCTGTTGGCCATCTGGATGTCTTCTTTAGAGAAGTGTCTTTTCATGTTTTCTGCCCATTTCTTCACTGGGTTATTTGCTTTTCGGTGTGGAGTTTGGTGAGCTCTTTATAGATTTTGGATACTAGCCCTTTGTCCGATATGTCATTTGCAAATGTCTTTTCCCATTCCGTTGGTTGCCTTTTAGTGTTGTTGGTTGTTTCCTTTGCTGTGCAAAAGCTTTTTATCTTCATAAGGTCCCAGTAATCCATTTTTGCTTTTAATTCCCTTGCCTTTGGGGATGTGTCGAGTAAGAGATTGCTACGGCTGAGGTCAGAGAGGTCTTTTCCTGCTTTCTCCTCTAGGGTTTGGATGGTTTCCTGTCTCACATTCAGGTCCTTGATCCATTTTGAGTTTATTTTTGTGAATGGTGTGAGAAAGTGGTCTAGTTTCATCCTTCTGCATGTTGCTGTCCACTTCTCCCAGCAGCACTTGTTAAAGAGACTGTCTTTTTTCCATTGGATGTTCTTTCCTGCTTTGTCAAAGATAAGTTGGCCATATGTTTGTAGGTCTAGTTCTGGGGTTTCTATTCTATTCCATTGGTCTATATGTCTGTTTTTATGCCAATACCATGCTGTCTTGATGATGACAACTTTGTCGTAGAGGCTATAGCCTGGGATTGTGATGCCTCCTGCTTTGGTCTTCTTCTTCAAAATTACTTTGGCTATTCAGGGCCTTTTGTGGTTCCATATGAATTTTAGGATTGCTTGTTCTAGCTTCGTGAAGAATGCTGGTGCAATTTTGATTGGGATTGCATTGAATGTGTAGATAGCTTTGGTTAGTAATGACATTTTGACAATATCTATTCTTCCAATCCATGAGCAGGTAATGTCTTTCCATTTCTTTATATCTTCTTCAATTACCTTCATAAGCTTTCTATAGTTTTCAGCATACAGATCTTTTACATCTTTGGTTAGATTTATTCCTAGGTATTTTATGCTTCTTGGTGCAATTGTGAATGGGATCAGTTTCTTTGTTTGTCTTTCTGTTGCTTCATTGTTAGTGTATAAGAATGCAACTGATTTCTGTACATCGATTTTGTATCCTGCAACTTTGCTGAATTCATGTACCAGTTCTAGCAGACTTTTGGTGGAGTCTATTGGATTTTCCATATATAGTATCATGTCATCTGCAAAAAGTGAAAGCTTGACTTCATCTTTGCCAATTTTGATGCCTTTGATTTCCTTTTGTTGTCTGATTGCTGATGCTAGAACTTCCAACACTATGTTAAACAACAGCGGTGAGAGTGGGCATCCCTGTCGTGTTCCTGATCTCAGGGAAAAAGCTCTCAGTTTTTTCCCATTGAGGATGATGTTAGCTGTGGGCTTTTCATAAATGGCTTTTATGATCTTGAAGTATGTTCCTTCTATCCAGACTTTCTCAAGGATTTTTATTAAGAAAGGGTGCTGGATTTTGTCAAAGGCCTTTTCTGCATCGATTGACAGGATCATATGGTTTTTCTCTCTTTTTTTTTTTTTTTGTTAATGTGATGTATCACGTTGATTGATTTGCGAATGTTGAACCAGCCCTGCATCCCAGGAATGAATCCCACTTGATCGTGGTGAATAATTCTTTTTATATGCCATTGAATTCGATTTGCTAGTATCTTATTGAGAATTTTTGCATCCATATTCATCAGGGATATTGGCCTGTAGTTCTCTTTTTTTACTGGGTCTCTGTCTGGTTTAGGAATCAAAGTAATACTGGCTTCATAGAATGAGTCTGGAAGTTTTCCTTCCCTTTCTATTTCTTGGAATAGCTTGAGAAGGATAGGTATTATCTCTGCTTTAAACGTCTGGTAGAATTCCCCTGGGAAGCCATCTGGTCCTGGACTCTTATTTGTTGGGAGATTTTTGATAACCGATTCAATTTCTTCGCTGGTGATGGGTCTGTTCAAGCTTTCTATTTCCTCCTGATTGAGTTTTGGGAGAGTGTGGGTGTTCAGGAATTTGTCCATTTCTTCCAGGTTGTCCAATTTGTTGGCATATAATTTTTCATAGTATTCCCTGATAATTGTTTGTATCTCTGAGGGATTGGTTGTAATAATTCCATTTTCATTCATGATTTTATCTATTTGGGTCATCTCCCTTTTCTTTTTGAGAAGCCTGGCTAGAGGTTTGTCAATTTTGTTTATTTTTTCAAAAAACCAACTCTTGGTTTCGTTGATCTGCTCTACAGATTTTTTAGATTCTATATTGTTTATTTATGCTCTGATCTTTATTATTTCTCTTCTTCTGTTGAGTTTAGGCTGCCTTTGCTGTTCTGCTTCTATTTCCTTTAGGTGTGCTGTTAGATTTTGTATTTGGGATTTGTCTTTTTTCTTGAGACAGGCCTGAATTGTGATGTATTTTCCTCTCAGGACTGCCTTCGCTGCATCCCAAAGCGTTTGGATTCTTGTATTTTCATTTTCATTTGTTTCCACACATATTTTAATTTCTTCTCTAATTTCCTGGTTGACCCACTCATTCTTTAGTAGGGTGTTCTTTTTTTTTATTTTTTTTTCAACGTTTATTTATTTTTGGGACAGAGAGAGACAGAGCATGAACGGGGGAGGGGCAGAGAGAGAGGGAGACACAGAATCAGAAACAGGCTCCAGGCTCTGAGCCATCAGCCCAGAGCCCGACGCGGGGCTCGAACTCACCCACCGCAAGATCGTGACCTGGTTGAAGTCGGACACTCAACCTACTGCGCCACCCAGGCGCCCCAGTAGGGTGTTCTTTAACCTCTATGCTTTTGGAGGTTTTCCAGACTTTTTCCTGTAGTTGATTTCAAGCTTCATAGCATTGTGGTCTGAAAGTATGCATGGTATAATTTCAATTCTTGTATACTTATGAAGGGCTGTTTTGTGACCCAGTATATGATCTATCTTGGAGAATGTTCCATGTGCACTCCAGAAGAAAGTATATTCTGTTGCTTTGGGATGCAGAGTTCTAAATATATCTGTCAAGTCCATCTGATCCAATGTGTCATTCAGGGCCCCTGTTTCTTTTTTGACCATGCGTCTAGATGATCTATCCATTTCTGTAAGTGGAGTGTTAAAGTCCCCTGCAATTACCACATTCTTATCAATAAGATTGCTTATGTTTATGAGTAATTGTTTTATATATTTGGGGGCTCCAGTATTCGGTACATAGATATTTATAATTGTTAGCTCTTCCTGGTGGATAGACCCTGTAGTTATTATATAATGACCTTCTTCATGTCTTGTTACAGCCTTTAATTTAAAGTCTAGTTTGTCTGATATAAGTATGGCTACTCCAGCTTTCTTTTGGCTTCCAGTAGCATGATAAATAGCTCTCCATCCCCTCACTCTCAATCTGAATGTGTCCTCAGATCTAAAATGAGTCTCTTGTAGACAGCAAATAGATGGGTCTTGTTTTTTTTATCCATTCTGATACCCTATGTCTTTTGGTTGGTGCATTTAGTCCATTTACATTCAGTGTTATTATAGAAAGATATGGGTTTAGAGTCATTGTGATGTCTGTATGTTTTATGCTTGTAGTGATGTCTCTGGTACTTTGTCTCACAGGATCCCCCTTAGGATCTCTTGTAGGGCTGGTTTAGTGGTGACAAATTCCTTCAGTTTTTGTTTATTTGGGAAGACCTTTATCTCTCCTTCTATTCTAAATGACAGACTTGCTGGATAAAGGATTCTCGGCTGCATATTTTTTCTGTCTAGCAAACTGAAAATCTCGTGCCAACTCTTTCTGGCCTGCCAAGTTTCAAAAGAGAGATCAGTCACGAGTCTTATAGGTCTCCCTTTATATGTGAGGGCACGTTTACCCCTTGCTGCTTTCAGAATTTTCTCTTTATCCTTGTATTTTGCCAGTTTCACTATGATATGTCGTGCAGAAGATCGATTCAAGTTACGTCTGAAGGGAGTTCTCTGTGCCTCTTGGATTTCAAGGCCTTTTTACTTCCCCAGTTCAGGGAAGTTCTCAGCTATTATTTCTTCAAGTACACCTTCAGCACCTTTCCCTCTCTCTTCCTCCTCTGGGATACCAATTATGTGTATATTATTTCTTTTTAGTGTATCACTTAGTTCTCTACTTTTCCCCTCATACTCCTGGATTTTTTTATCTCTCTTTTTCTCAGCTTCCTCTTTTTCCGTAACTTTATCTTCTAGTTCACCTATTCTCTCCTCTGCCTCTTCAATCCGAGCCGTGGACGTTTCCATTTTATCTTGCATCTCGTTTAAAGCGTTTTTCAGCTCCTCCTGACTGTTCCTTAGTTCCTTGATCTCTGTAGGAAGAGATTCTCTGCTGTCTTCTATACTGTTTTCAAGCCCAGCGATTAATTTTATGACCATTATTCTAAATTCACTTTCTGTTATATCATTTAAACCCTTTTTGATCAGTTCATTAGCTGTTGTTATTTCCTGGAGATACTTCTGAGGGGAATTCTCCCATTTGGTCATTTTGGATAGTCCCTGGAGTGGTGAGGACCTGCAGGGCACTTCCCCTGTGCTGTGGTGTATAACTGGAGTTGGTGGGCGGAGCCACAGTCAGCCCTGATATCTGCCCCCATCCCACCGCTGGGGCTACAGACTGTTGTGTGCCTTCTCTTCCCCTCTCCTAGGGGTGGGATTCACTGGGGTGGGGTGGCCCATCTGGGCTACTTGCACACTGCCAGGCTTCTGGTGCTGGGGATCTGGTATATTAGCTTGGGTGGGTAGGCAAGGTGCACGGGGGCAGGAGGGGCAGGCTTAGCTCACTTCTCTTTAGGTGATCCACTTCAGGAGTGGCCCTGTGGCAGCCGGAGGGAGTCAGACCCTCTGTTGAGGGGTGGCTCTGCAGAAGCACAGCTTTGGGTATTTGTGAGGATCAAGCAAGTTCCCTGGCAGGAACTGGTTCCCTTTGGGATTTTGGCTGGGGGATGGACGAGGGAGATGGCGCTAGCGAGCGCCTTTGTTTCCCGCCAAACTGAGCTCTGTCCTCCTGGGGCTCAGCAACTCTCCCTCCCTTTGTCCTCCAGCCTTCCCATTTTCTGAGCAGAGCTGTTAACTTACCACCTCCCAGATGCTAAGTCGCGCTTGCTGTCAGAACACACTCCATCCGGCCTCTCCACTTTTGCAAGCCAGACTCGGGGGCTCTGCTTGACCGGTAGTCCTCCCCTCCACCCGGGCTCCCTCCTGCCAGTCCGTGCAACGTGCACCGCCTCTCCGCCCTTCCTACCCTCTTCTGTGGGCCTCTCATCTGCGCTTGGCTCCAGAGACTCCATTCTGCTAGTCTTCTGGTGGTTTTCTGGGTTAGTTAGGCAGGTGTAGGTGGAATCTAAGTGATCAGCAGGACGCGCGGTGAGCCCAGCGTCCTCCTACACTGCCATCTTCCCACAATCCATCCATCTCTCTTATTTTTAACCATGAAGAAGACCCACTTTACTCTCAGTACAGAGAACTATTTTTACAGGGTTCTACTCTTAATTATAGGACATCAATACTGGGTTTTATTAGGACTGCCAAAACCATCCAAAAGGTACTGGAAGACATTGACATGGCTGCCAGATGTAGAGGAGATTCTTATCCAGACACCCAGTTACTTCAGCCTCTTGCCCCTCCATTACCACTTCCCCAGGAAGGTCCCTCCAACAAAGTTCTCTCAGTGGAAAGGGGTCCCCATTCTTTTTCCAATAAACCTCTAACCTAATTTTGCCCCTTATGAGAACACACAGGCAACCTTTACTGAGTTACAAAATTTTGAGTTACTGGTCACTGAATTTCTAAACAGCCAGTCTCTTAACTCCAGGCTCTGAAACTAGCATTCTAACAGCTTATAACCCCTTCTGCCATACATTCTCTTGTCCCACAGCCACCCACTAACCATTCTGGGTCTAACCCATCCACTGCCACTTCCTCTGACCCCTTCCATAACCTCCAGGATTGTTAGCACCTATGTACCTATTCTAGGAAATTAGTAGCTCCCTGGAGCCTGTCCCATGTCCTGGGGATAATCACCTTTATACTACACTGGTGGTTCAGTGGGACAATAAAAGTGCACAGTGCTTTTTGGCCCTATAAGACACCAGGGCTCAAGTTATTGCCATTCCAGAAAATTTCTGTAGCTCCCCCAATAGAGATCTCTCTACCTACTCCAGTAAAACAATCAAAGATGAACACACCCATTTGGATGTAACTTTTTAATGGATACCTCTGGTGATGTCTACCTGGCTTTTTCTTTGTCTTAAGTTTGTTTGTTTGTTTGTTTGTTTGTTTGTTTGTTTTTGAGAGAGAGAGACAGAGACAGAGACAGAGACAGAGACAGAGAGAGAGATTCAAAAACTGGCTCCACTCAGAAAGTGCAGAGCCCAACTCGGGGCTTGATTCCATGAACTTTGAGATCATGACTTGAGCTGAAACCAAGAGTTGGACACTTAATCGACTGAGCCACCCATATGGCTCTTTTATTTTTTAATTATACATACGGATACATTGACATGATGCCATACCACTCAAACAAGCCCAAGTTCTTGGCTTTCCTGGTGGGATTTGCCAAATGGCCTCTGGTATCTCATCTTCCCCTGGTCAAGATCGTAAACACTCCACATTACCAACTTAAATTCTTTTTTTTTAATGTTTATTTATTTTTGAAAGATAGAGATAGAGCATGAGCAGGGTAGGGGCAAAGAGAGAGAGGGAGATACAGAATCCAAAGTGGGCTCCAGGCTCTGAACTGTCAGCACAGAACCCAATGCGGAGCTTGAACTCATAAGCCATGAGATCATGAGCTGAGCCAAAGTTGGACAATTAACCAACTGAGCCACACAGGCACCCCTCAACTTAAATTCTTAAATAAAGCATTGAAGATCTACACCCTGTCATTAAAAATATGCTTGAAGGAATTATTAATCCCACAATTTACCATTTCAATGGCTCTATTTAGCCTATAGTTAAGCCAGCCATTAATGAATGTCACCTGACTACTGACTATGGAAATCTCAATGCTCAGATTTCCCAAATCAAGGTTCCAACTCTTAATATCATAGAATTGATTGAAAACATATATTAGGTCCAATAAGCATCCTTTGTGGTCACTGACCTTGCTGATATATTCTGTTTATATCATAAAGGTATCTCAGGCCCTATTTGCTTTAATTTTTGAAGGAGCTCAATATACATTTACATAGATCCCAATAGTATATTTAAACCACTCTGCAGTCTCACATAAATTCTTCTATCAGGATTTGAATATATCACAATTTGAAAAGTGCCATTTTTGGCATTATATTGATGACATGATGTTTGGAGATCCCTCAAGGGAAGTGGTATAGCCCTATTTGCCCAGTCTCACTAACCACCTACATGAATGTGGTTGGGCAATAATCCCCTCTAGATCCAAGTCTAGTCTCATCTGTCAAGTTTCTGGGTATCATCTGATCCTCTAGGGGCCCTAAATTCCCCTACCAAAATTTAAAAATCAGTTATGCGCCATTAAACCATCCACTGCACTTAGATAGGTATAATGGCATACTAGGTCTTTTCCTGTTCTAGAGCAACATCTCTCATCTCTCACTAATTATTTGCTCTATATATGCAAGCACATGCAAGTCTGCCACTTTCAATTAGAGTGAAGCCACAATTAGTGTGTTTTGGAAGCTGCCCAGCAGGCAGTCTAACAGGCCCAACTTTTAGTCCCACCTGTCTCCATATTCTGAGCAGTCCTTGTCCATACCATAGAGTCTCTGGAACAAACATGAGTTTACCAGCTTCTTAAGGAATTCTGGACTAAGCATCTAACTCCAGGAGAAACTTGATAAACTCCCTTTGAGTCAATTTTGGCATTCTATTGGGCTCTTTTCTTTTCTATTTAAAGAGTGTATATATGTGTGTGTGTGTATGTGTGTGTGTGTGTGTGTGTGTGTGTGTATATGTTTTAATTTAAATTCCAGTTAGTTAACATACAGTATAATATTAGTTTCAGGTGTAGAATTTCCTAACTATAATTTCTTGTTACTACTTACTCCCTATAAAAGTTCCTATAATGCCATAGGTTAGAGATACTTCCCAATGTAGTTCATCATGGCCACTGATGACTCTTTGCTAAAATGGAAATGGTACCTTCAAGACAGGGATAAACCCCTTACCAAGACTTTTCCAAATATAGGAGGGTGTGGCTTCCCTCATGCTGAGCCCCTTTCCTTAGAGACTTAGGAAGCTTCCTTAGGAGGCATTAGGGAACTCCAACTTCCTCCTCCTCTTGCTACTTGGGTATCTCATTGAGACCAGCTTCTGAAATTTTCAGGAAGTTGTTGTTCTTCACCAATGATAGTGCCATCATTGTACACAATGAGGCTTGCTGCAAGACCATGGCATTCCACAAGGCCTTGGTCACCTCTAGTCAAGGACGACCTCCTCCTTCCCATCCTGGCTCAGTCTAATTGGCAGAACTTGTAGCTATTCACCTAGCCTTTAAGAAGATCATAAAAAGGGGTCTTTTGAAGGTCCACATTTTCACAGAATCTTGGGTTGTGGTTAATGACCTTTTGGTTTGATCTGGTCAATAAGGGGGGATTACCTATGCAAAGCAAGATCATTTCGTAAAAGACAGGTTCACATGAAGGGCACCCAGATATAGAAGGAATAAGAAAATTGCCCATTCCTATCATTGTTACTCATATTTCTATTCACACTAACTGCTTTACATTGGAAGCCATTGTCAACAATATCGCAAATTTCATCACTATCCTGCTACGATCTGCCTGGCACAGACTTCTAAGGGTACCAACCCTTCCTACCAGCTTACAAAATGGTCCCACACAACCGGGAGTTACCAGGAAACCCATACCTTAACAGGGCACAAGCAAGGTCCTTCCCCTCTCCTCAGGGGCAGGCAAGGTTGTGACAAATTAGTCTATTCTCTACTCCCAAACCCAATGACGGAGACTATCTAAATAGAGACACATTCCCTAGGGAGAATGACCATACAACAGCTGGTAAATTGATTTAATCAACCCACTGCCCCCTTCAGCTGAGGCTTCCAGGTATGTAGGCACAATCATCAATTTTTACATAAGACTTATTTGGTAAACCTTACACAGAATTCCTCCTCAAAGGAAATAATAACTTTCTTTACTAAATTTATTCTTGCTTGGTTTGAATTTTTTAAGGTTTGTTTATTTTGGAGAGAGAGAGAGAGAGAGAGAAAGAGAGAGAGAGAGCATGAGCAGGGGAGGGGCAGAGAGAGACATACATACACAGAATCCAAAGCAAGCTCCAGGCTCTGAGCTGTCAGTACAGAGCCTGACATGGGGCTCAAACCCACAAACCATGAAATCATGACCTGAGCTGAAGTTGTATGCTTAACCAACTGAGCCACCCAGGTGCCCCTATTCTTGCTTGCTTTGTATTACTAAAAATTATTGCCTATGACAAAGGCACCTACTTTCCCTCTTAGGAAACTCAATAGTGGGATGTCAAATTTAATATTCTTTGGACTTTCATCTAGGCTACTGCCCCCAGGCAGCTGGCATGATTGAGTGTCATAATGGCATCCTTAATGAGACTCTCTTTAAATTACTTCTGCACAAGTGGTCTCTGAAATAAATTAAACTTTCTCAAGCCCACATCTTATTTAGCTCTCAACCCCAGGGCCTTTAACCCCACATATTAATTATTACGTATACCTCAAAATTCCACTTTGGGTCATCTCTGGAAAGCCTCAAGCTTTTATTATCCAATACAATGTCCTTTTTATTTTATTCTCTGACTCCACTACCCCCTTCTTCTCTGATTTCCCAATTATCTTATATTCTGCTTCATGGTTCATAACCTGATTAAGACTAGATAACCCAATATCATCCACTTATTATTGGATGCCTCCAGGCCAAAAGCCCACCAAGTTAATGTCATATAATTTCTTTGGAAACACTGAAAATGATGAGGACTCTCCAGAGGGAGCCTTCTTCATGCCAGCCACTCTCCCTAAATATAGTTACAAGGACTGACTAATGACACTAAATTCCCTTACAGATTTACAGAAAGTGGACTACCCTGGGATCAACAAGTGGTACAGTTGTCTAAAGAGGGTGCCTTTAGGGTGTCTAAAGAGGGAAAGAAACTCTCCATATTTGGAGATGAGAGTGTGCAAGAAAGCTACAAGCCCTGCAAGTCTTAACTCACACTGAATGAGGTAACCCATGACTTTCTCCCTGAGAGCAACCACACTCATCCTCAATCAACATACAAATAGCTCAGCCAGAAGGGAATCAACCCAAGCTCATATAATGCCAATACTTGATTTGGTTTTGGCTATTCTTACTGCTTTATGTGGCCTGGGCGATAGGGTTGTTGGTAAATACCTCAGGCCTAACCATCACACAGATATAATGCTGGAACAATACCATTCCAGCCCACAATTGCACCCACTAGGTAGAAAAGTGGGGAATGTTGGAAAGCCCTGTTAGAAGGTCTGAGGGGGTGCCTGGGTGGCTCAGTCAGTTAAGTGTCCAACTTTGATTCAGTTCATGATCTCACAGTTTGTGGGTTTGAGCCCCATGTCAGGCTCCGTGTTGACAGGCTCAGAGCCTGGAACCTGCTTCAGATTCTGTGTCTCCCTCTCTCTCTGCGCCCCCCCCCCCACCGAGCTCAAAAAAAAAAAATTAAAAAAATAAAACAAAGAAGGGCTTAGGAAAGTATACAACTGAGTATGAGAGCAGTCAGTTAAGTGTCTGACTTCTGCTCTTGATCTCCTGGTTCATGGGTGCAAGCCCGGATCAGGCTGTGTGCTGACAGCTCAGAGTCTGGAGCCTGCTTCTGATTCTGTGTCTCCCTCTCTCTCTGACCCACCCCTGCTCATGCTCTGTCTCTCTCTCCCTCTCAAAAATAGATCAACTTTAAAAAAAATTTAAAAGAATGTTTTGAAACAAAATACATTATCAGTAATACTGTCTATAAAGTTATAAGGTAAAAAACATGAATTTGGATAAGAATCTAGAGTGAATTAATAATCAAGATGAAAGAAAAGCCTTTGTGAATTCTGAATATTTTAACCCTTTATAAGAAAGGAAGTAAAAAGATTACTTGGTCATGGGATTATGATGAGGCTATTTCTGAAAGGTTTCAATGAAAGGAAAAGGTTTCTCCTTTTACGGTGTTTGGTAAATATGGACAAGGGCATGGTCTTTCCACAAAAGAGAGAGAGTAGAAGCAACAGTGGAAAAAAGGTACACAAGCCTGGTTCACGCATTTTGGGAAAGCTGTCTTATCAGATGTTGTCTGCTCCAATTCCAGAAAATCTTTACTTTTAGATCACAAGATGGTGTGCATGCCCAGTTTGGTGCTTTCTTAAATGTGTCATGTGAATCTAAGAGTATACTCCCTGGAGATTTGTAAAATAAGGGCTGGTTACCAAGACTTATAAGAGAAATTTTAGCAAGGTTGAAGAGTCTTTGTGGAGCTGTGTTTTTTTTAATCTTTTTTTTAATTTTATTTTAACATAGTTAACATACAGTGTTATATTAGTTTTGGGTGTACAATACAAGGATTCGATAGTTTCATGTATTACTCCATGCTCATCAAGAGAAGTGTACTCTTAATCCCTTTCACCTATATTATCCATCCCTCCACCCACTTCCCCTCTGGTAACCACCTATTTGTTTTCTATAGTTAAGAGTCAATTTCTTGGTTTCTCTCTCTGTGTCTTTTCTTTTTTTTTTTTTTTCCTTTGCTTGTTTTCCCCCTGAAATTCCACATGTGAGTGAAATCATATGGTATTTTCCTCTGACTTATTTCACTTAGCATTTTATTATCTATATCCATCCATTTTGTTGCAAATGAAAAGATTTCATACCTTTTTTGTGGCTGAATAACATCCCTTTATGTATTACATCTTCTTTATTCACTCAGCTGTCCATGGACACTTAGGCTGCTTCCATAATTTGGCTAAGGTAAGTAATGTGGCAATAAACACAGGGGTGCATCTATCCTTTCTAATTAATGCTTTTTTTTTTAATTCTTCGGGTAAATAGTGTAATTACTGAATCATATGGTAGTTCTATTTTTAATTTTTTGAGGGACTTCCATTCTGTTTTCTAAGTGGCTATATCAGTTTGCATTTTCACTAATAGCACAAGAGGGTTCCTTGTCACCACATCCTCACTACCTGTTATTTCTTGTGTGTGTGTGTGTGTGTGTGTGTGTGTGTGTGTATTTTGCCATTTTGACACGCATGAGGTGATATTTCATTGTAGTTTTGATTTATATTTCCTTGATGGTGTGCAATACTGAGTATCTTTTCATGTATCTTTGGCCATCTGGATGTCTTCTTTGGATAAATGTCTGTTCATATATTCTGCCCATTTTTAATTGGATTATTTGTTTTATGTTATTGTTGAGTTGTATAACTACTTTATATACTTTGGGATACTAGCCCTTTCTTGGATGTTACGTTTGCACATACCTTCTCCCATTCGGTAGGTTTCCTTTTAGTTTTTCTGATTGCATTCTTTGCTGTGCAGAAGTATTTTATTTTGATATAGTCCCAATAGTTTACTTTTGCTTTTGTTTCTTATGCTTCAGGAGACATATATAGAAAAATGATGTCAAGGCTGATGTCATAGAAATCATTGCCTGTGCTGTCCTCTATAATTTTTATGGTTTCAGGTTTCACATTTAGGTCCTTAATTCATTTTCAGCTTATTTAAAAAAAAATAATGTTTATTTTTTAGAGAGAGACAGAGAGGCAGAGAGACAGAGAGACTGAGATAGAGAGAACAAGTAGGGGAGGGGAAGAGAGAGGGAGACACAGAATCTGAAGCAGGCTCCAGGCTCTGAGCTGTCAACACAGGACCCAACTCAGGGCTCAACTTCATGAGTAATGAGATCATGACCTGAACCAAAGTTGGACACTTAACCAACTGAGCCACCCAGGCACTTCTTTTCAGCTTTTTTTTTTTTTTTAATGTGTGGTATAAAAAAATGGAAATGTTTCATTCTTTTTCATGTAGATGTCCTGTTTTCCCAACATTATTTCTTGAAGAGACTGTCTTTTCCCATTGGATATTCATTCCTGCTTTGTCAAAGAATAGTTGACTATATATTTGTGAGTCCATATTTGGGTTCAGTTCTCTATTCTGTTCCATTGATCTTTGTGTCTGTTTTTGTGCCAGTACCATACTCTCATGATGATTACAGGTTTGTAATACATCTTGAAGTTTGGAAATGTGATGCCTCCAGCTTTCCTTTTTCTTTTCCAACATTACTTTGGTTATTCTGGGTCTTTTCTGGTTCCATATATATTTTTTTAATTGTAACAGCTCTATGAAAACTGTTGTTGATACTTTGATAGAGATTGAATTGAACGTGGAAATGGCTTTGGGTCAGTATTTGATCTTCCAATCTATGAGCATGGAATGTTTTTCCATTTCATTCTGTCTTCAAGTTCTTTCATAAGTGTTCTATAACAGATCTTTTACCCCTTTGATTCGGTTTATTCCTACGTATCTTATGGGTTTTGGTGCAATTGTAAATGGGATTGATTCCTTGATTGCTATTTCTGCTGCTTCATTATTGGTGTACAGAAATGCAACTGATTTCTGTACATTGCTTTTGTATCCTACGACTTTGCAGTATTCATGCATCAGTTCTAGAAGTTTTTAGGTAGAGTATCTTGCATTTTTTCCATGTAGCACATCTTGTCATCTGTGAAGAGTGAAAAATTTGTTTCTTATTTGCCAATTTGGATGCCCTTAATTTTTTGTGTTGTCTAATTGCTGAGGCTAGGACTTCCAGTACTATGTTGTACAAGAGTGGTGAGAGTGGATATCCCTGTTGTGTTCCTGACCTTAGGGGAACAGCTCTCAGTTTTTCCCCATTGAAAATGATATTAACTGTGGTTCTTTAATATATGATGTTAAGGAATGTTTTTATTCCTACTTTCTTGAGGGTTTTTATCAAGAAACGATGATTTTTTTTTTCCAAATGCTTTCTCTGCATCTATTGACAGGGTCATACGTTTCCCATCCTTGATTTTATTAATGTGGTGTATCACACTGATTGATTTGCAGACATTGAACCAGCTCTGCAGTCCAGGAATAATTACCACTTGATCATGGTGAATATTTCTTCTAATGTAATGTTAGATTTTATTTGCTGGTATCTTGTTGAGAATTTTTGCAACCATGTTCATCAGGGATATTGGTCTGTAAGTCTCATTTTTACTGGGGTCTTGGCTTTGAAATCAAGGTAATGTTGGCCTCATAGAATGAGTTTGGAAGGTTTCCTTCCATTTTTATTTTTTGGAACAGTTTAAAAAGAATAGGTATTAATTCTTTAAATGTTTGGTATAATTCCCCTGAGAAGCCATCAGGCCCTGTACTTTTGTTTGTTGGGAGATTTTTGATTACTGACTCAATTTCTTTCTGGTTATGGGTCTGTTCAAATTTTCTATTTCTTCCTGTTTCAGTTTTGGTAGTTTATATGTTTCTATGAATTTATTTCTCCCATATTACCCATTTTTTTGGCATATAATTGCTCATAATATTATCTTACAATCATATTTCTGTGATGTGGATTATGATCTCTCCTCTTATATTCGTGATTTTATTTATTTGGGATCTTTATCTTTTCTTTTTGATATGACTGGCTAGGAATTCATCAATTTTGTTATTTTTTTAAAAGAACCAGACCTTCTAGTTTCGTTATTCTGTTCTATTCTGTTTTTTAATTGCTATTTCATTGCTTTCTGCTCTAATCTTTATTATTTCCCTTCTTCTGGTGGTTTTGGGCTTTACTTGCTGTCCTTTTCCAGTTACTTTAGGTAAGGTTAGTTGTGTATTTGAGACTTTTCTTTTCCTTGAGTAAGGCCTGTATTGCTATATATTTCCCCCTTATGGTCACCTTTTTTGCAGCCCAAAGGTTTTTTTTTTTTTCTTTTTCTTTTTCTTTCTTTCTTTTTTTTTCTTTATTTCTTGATTTCTTTTTTTTACTGTTGTCTTTTCATTTTCATTGGATTACCTATATTTTTTCATCCTTGAATTTTCTGCTTAACCCATTCGTTCTTTAGTTGGGTGTTCTGTAACCTCCATGTACTTGAGGGATTTCCAGATTTTTTCTTGTGGTTGATTTCAAGTTTCATAGTGTCGTGATCTAAAAATATGCACGATGTGATTTTGATATTTTTGTACTTGTAGAGGGCTGATTTATGACCCAGTATGTGAACAATTCTGGAGAATGTTCCATGTGCACTTGAAAAGAACATGTATTCTAGGGCTCTGGGGCTCAGTTGGTAAGCATCCAACTTCGACTCAGGTCATGATCTTGTGGTTTGTGGGTTCAACCCCACTGTGCTGACGGCTCAGAGCCTGGAGCCTGCTTCAGATTCTGTGTCTCCTTCTCTCTCTGTTCCCCCCCCCTGCTCATGCTTTGTTTCTCTCTGTCTCTCAAAAATAAATAAACATTAAAAAAAAGAATAAAATGACATGTATTCTGATGCTTAAGGGTTAAATGTTATGAATATATTTGTGAAGTCCATCTGGTCCAGTGTGTTATTCAAAGCCATTGTTTCCTTGTTGATCTGCTTAGATGATTAGTCCATTAGTAGACTGTTAAATACCTCTACTATTATTGTATTATGATCAATGAGTTTCTTTAAGTTTTTATTAACTTATGTATTTGATTATCATAATTTTGGGGCATAAATATTTATAATTGTTAGATCTTGTTAGATAGTCCCTTTTATTTTGATTTAGTACCTTATTTATCTCTTATTACGGTCATTGGTTTAAAACCTAGCTTGTCTGAGATAAGTATGGGTACTCCAGCTTTCTTTTGATGCACATTATCATGATAAATGGTTCTACACCCCCTCACTTCCAATATGGTGGTGTTCTGGGGTCTAAAATGAGTATCTCGTAAGCAGCATATCAATTGATCCTTTTTTTTATCCATTATGACATGCTATGTCTTTTGATTGGAGCAATAAACCCACTTACATTCATAGTAATTATTGATATGAATTTAGTTCGACTGCATTACCTATAAAGTTGCTCTTCCTGTAGATTGTCTCTCTTTCTTTCTAGCCTTTTTGTGCTTTTGTTCTTTCCCGCTCAAAGGGTCCCCTTTAATAATTCTCACATAGCTGGTGTAATGTTCACAAACTTCTCTAGTTTTTGCTTGTCTGGGAAACTATTTATCTCTGCTTCTATTCTGAAACACTGCCTTGCTCAATAAAGCATTCGTGGTCGCATATTCATCCCATCCAGCACATTAAATGTATACGCCACTCCATTCTGGCTTGTCAAGTTTCTGTGGACAGGTCTGCTGCTAACCTTATAAGTCTACCCTTGTAAGCTAAGAACCTTTTGTCCCTAGCTGCTTTCAATATTCTCTCTTTATCTTTGTATTTTGCAAGTTCACTTTGATATGTCTTGGTATTGAGGGGTTTTTGTTTGTTTGTTTTTGTTTTTGTTTTTGTTTTCTTTGAAGGGAGTTATCTTTTCCTCTAGGACTTGAATGCCAGTTTCCTTTCCCAGATTAGGGAAGTTCAACTATAATTTGCTCACATAAATTTTCTGTCCTTTTTTCCCTCTCTTCTTCTGGGACTCCTATGATATGGATATTATTGTGATTTATAGAATCTCTGGTTTCCCTAAGTCTATATTCATGGTCTATTAGTTTTATTTCACTCTCTTTTTCAGCTTCATTACTTTTCATAATTTTATCTTCTATGTCACCTATTTGCCTTTCGATTATCTGCTTCTTCCATTCTTGTGATTATGTCCAGTCAGTTTTTCATCTCAGTTATAGCATTTTTTATTTCAGCCTGACTAGTTTTTAAGTCTTTTT
Organism: Herpailurus yagouaroundi; assembly: GCF_014898765.1. Classification (NCBI taxonomy): domain Eukaryota; kingdom Metazoa; phylum Chordata; class Mammalia; order Carnivora; family Felidae; genus Herpailurus; species Herpailurus yagouaroundi. The sequence continues at coordinate 23,081,033 of NW_024412416.1, read as the reverse complement.
TCTCCACAGCAAGGGTTTCTCTGGCATCCTCTATGCTTTTTTTTTTCAAACCCAGATACTGTTCTTATGACTGTTGTTCTAAATTCTTCATATATATTATTCTTATCTGTTTTGAGCAAATCCCTGGTTGTGGCTTTTAATCTTTCTTTGAGGGAGAATTCTTTAGTCTTGTCATGTTGTCTAGGTTTCTGTCTTTTGTGTGCTATGAAAGCTTGTTACATTTTCTGTTTCTGAGAGTAATACCGTATTAAGAAGGGGTTATACAATGTCCATGGCATGGCACTTTACTGTTTCTTGTGTGTGCTATGTGCACTTTGCTACTCTGCTGTTGTGCTTTGGCTACTATTTCCCTAAAGTCAGTCCTCTGTAGAGTTCCTTCTTGCTTGCAGTGAGGAGTGTTTGGACCTTTAACTAGGTGTCCTTTGATTTGTTTGGTAAAATAAGCCTTTTTTTAAAACAAAAGAAAAAAAAGCCTGGTTCAAAAAAAGAGAGAGAGAGAGAAAGAGAGAGAGAGGGAGAGAGAGAGAGAGAGAGAGAAAGGAAAGGAACAACAAAAACAACAACAACAAAAAAACAAACAACAAACTATAAGCCTGATTCCAAAGGAAAATAAAGAAAAAAAAGAAGAAGAAAAAAAGAAAAGCCAAAGAAAGAAAAAGCCAAGCCAAGAAAAGAAAAGAAAAGAAAAGAAAAGAAAAAGCCTTATCCAACAAAGGAGAAAGTTAGCCAAAGAAAACCCAAATGAACAAAGAATTATAAGCCTGATGAAAAAAAGAAAGAAAAGAAAGAAAAGAGGGAAAGAAAGAAAGAAAGAAAGAAAGAAAGAAAGAAAGAAGAAAAAGTCTGGTCCTATTTCCACAAGAATTGAAGCTGATGCTTTAGAGTGCTCTATGATCAGTAGACTTGAGGCATGTGGTGGAAGGATGTGTCCGTCCTCTGTAGGAGAGGCCCTCTGTGCTGGTTCAAAATCAGACCTGCCCTTGTAAAGATGTCCATGTAGGGCCCAGGAAGGGTGAGGTTAGGGGTAAGTGGCCCCAGCCTTGACTGGGGTCTCTGTGTTGCTCGCTGAAGTTCCACTGTGCTGGGGAGTAGGGGAAAATGGTGTCACACTGCTCTTTCATCCTGGGTAGGGGAGCTGGCATCCACTACTGTTCAAGTAGCCTTCACAAACAAATGAATAATTTTCCTTTCTGTGTCGCAAGCTTCCATAAGATCTCTTCCCTCAACCCTTCTATGCCCAGGCTGTTGACACACCCAGTGCCATAGCTCTCTTGTGTTTTATCTCTGGCTCCCCACTGACTCTAATTTCCAAATCTTAAAGGAACCAGCAAAGGGCAGACCAACTCCCCTCCTTCAGAGGAGAGTCTCAAAGCACTGTTTCTGGAACTGTTTTGTCCCAGGAAAGCAGTAGCCCAATTCCATGCGGGTGCCTAGAGCTTATAACGAAGCACAGCAAAAACTGTGACCACTTTATTCGCCCTCTGTATGTTCCTCTGTCCCCTGCTGTTGAATGGCTGCTCAAAGGTGACAATCAGGTCTTTTATCCTCGGAGAAGCAACATGCCCTCTTCCAAGTGCATTCCATTAAGAAGAATGCTCTCTTCCAGAGAAACCCAGGATATTCCCACACTGTGCTGTTTTCTATCCACTCCCAGACCTCCCCTGCTTCTCTCCTGGGACGCTGCTGCCTGCCAAGGTCTACTCCAGCAAATGGTGCAGACTTCCAAAGACTCAGAAGTTCAGCTCCACCTCACGATTCCCCCATCAGTGGTTTTGGAGGAGTGCTTTTCTTGCATTAACCTGACCTGCTGCTCTCTCTCTTTATCCTCTGTGGAAAGGACTCCCATCCCTCTGAAGCACTGTGGCTTCTCTATCCCCCAATTCTCCTCTCTACACCTCATACCTGCCATGTTCTCTCCCTCAGATTATGCGGATTGTTCTCTTAATCCTCACATCAATATCCTAGGTATTCAGAATGGTATAATGTTGATCTGGCTGTGTTCAAGAGATGAGACTAGCCAAAGGCCCCCCTACTACTGTGCCATCTTAACTCCTCTGAAGTCTGATCAAATAAATTTTCTGCCCCTTTTTTCTCTCTTCTCCCAGAACTCCTATAATATGAATGGTATAATGTTTGATGGAATCACTGAAATCCCTATGTCTCTTCTTGTTTTCCATAATTTTCCTTTCTCTCTTTTGTTCAGTGTCATTATTCTTTATTATTTTTGTCTTCCATATCACGAATTTGTTCCTCCGTGTCTTACAGCCTGTTATTGCATCAAGACTGTTTACAATTTCATTCAATACATTTTTCATTTCTAATTCTTTTTTAACTCTTTATCTCTGCAGTAAGGGTCTCCCTAAAGTCTTTCATTCTCTTCTCAAGTTCAGCAAGTATCCTTATGGTTGTTGCTTTAAATTCTCCATCAGGTGGGGCACCTGGGTAGCTCAGTTGGTTAAGCATATGACTCTTGATTCTGGCTCAGGTCATGATCTTATTCTGGTTCATGGATTTGAATCTTGAGTTGGGCTCTGTGCTAACAGTGTGGTGCCTGCTTGGGATTCTCATTCTCTGCTTCTCTCTCTGTCCCTCCCCTGGTTGCATGCCTTCTCTTTCACTCTGTATCACAATAAATAAACTTTAAAAAATGTTTAATTGGGGCGCCTGGGTGGCACAGTCGGTTAAGCGTCCGACTTCAGCCAGGTCACGATCTCGCGGTCCGTGAGTTCGAGCCCCGCGTCGGGCTCTGGGCTGATGGCTCAGAGCCTGGAGCCTGTTTCCGATTCTGTGTCTCCCTCTCTCTCTCTGCCCCTCCCCTGTTCATGCTCTGTCTCTCTCTGTCCCAAAAATAAATAAACGTTGAAAAAAAAATAAAAAAAAAATAAAAAATGTTTAATCAGGCATGTTACTTATATCTGTTTTATTTATATATCTGGCCATGGCTTTATCTTGTTCTTTCATTTGGGATGAATCCCTCTGTATTGGCATTTTTTTTCCCTAGGCTCTGCCTTCTTCTCTGTGTTAGAAAAGCCTGTTATGTTTCCTCATCTTGAAAATAATGGCTTTATGAAAGTGAGATCATTAATTTCCAAGGTCTGTTGCTTCAGGGAGTGTATCTTGTGTACTTTTTGTGTGTTCTGATGTTGTGCTTGGGCTGCTCTATCCTTCAGGCCAATTTTCTGCAGAAGCTCTCCTTATCTGCTGTAGGCAGTGTTTGGTCCCTGCCCATATTTTGGCAAGCTTTAACCGAGTGTGCTATAGTCTGTGAAATGAGACCCAATAATACTTCCACTAGAACGGAGGCCTTGCATAACTCTCTGATTGGGAGACACGGTGTAGGAAGGGTTTTGTTTTGGTATTCTGAAACAGGGACCTTCTGTGTACTGGGGCTGAGGAAAGCTTGACTGAAAAGACCAGTTCCACCAGAGCACAAGGTGGGGGTTTGGTGTGGGTAAATTAGGCAGACAGTGTCAACTCTGTGCTGCTTCCCACAGGTATCTCTGTGTTTCTGCTATGGAGCAGGTGAGTAATGGCACCAGGCAGCTCCCTTGTCCCCTGAGAGGTATCTTTGTGAAGACTGCCTCTTAGGGAAGCACTCCAAGAAACCAAATAATCTCCCTGTGTGCCCCAGGCATTTTTCAGATCACTGTTTCCATGCAGTCTGCCTCCAGCCTCCAGCCTCCAGGTTTCTTTGTTTGTTTTGCCAACTTTGTTTCTAGGAGCAGCACAGTGTCCTCCAGGCTCTATCCCATCCAAGCCTGCTGACCTTTAAGACTTCATACTGTAGAGACAGTGTGATCAGGGACTTTTGCCAGTATTCTGGGCCCCCAAATACATTCTAAGAATACACGGGAGTGTTTTACTATCTCTGTTTCTTCATTTAAGAACTGTTGTTCAAGGCATTCATTAGAAGTAGCCAAATGGAGGGGAGCCAAGATGGCGAAACTGCATGGAAGTTTTTTGTGTGTCTTTCATCCATGAAATATAGCCAGACCAACACTAAAACATGCTGCACACCTAGAAAACTGATCTGAGGATTAACACAACAATCTTCACAATCTGAAATACAGAATTCAGCAGGTATGCAGCACAGAGAGGCAAACTTGGGAAGAGAGAAGCCATGGAGGGCAGGGAGCCACTTTTGCATGTGGAGATGAGGCAGGGGCAGAAAAGGGGGAAAGCACCCCTCCCCAAAAGCAGCTTGGAGAGAAAGTGGAAAATTGGAAAGAACCACAGGGACTAAACTAAAAATGGAGAAAGGAGAAAAGAGAGGGTTTAAATTCCATTAAGACTGAAAACAAGGGGAGCACAGAGTCTGCAACTCTATAGCTCCATACCTGGCGGTGCACTGGTGGGAAGGGTGAATCCCCAGGAGCAGAGGGGTCTGGGAGGTTCCTGGGCCACATGGGGAAAAACGGTTCCACTGCTGGAAGGACATTTGGTAGAGACTGTTGAGGACACCTCATCCCAGCAGACCCCAGAGAACAGCCACATTCATTCGTGCTGGAACAAGGTCATGAAGGGTGAAGCCTGGTGCCAGATGTGTGTTGTGATTTTCCATAATCCCTGAAACTCTGCTGCTACACTATCTCGCAAACTTTTTCTGGGGTTGGCTGCCACCTGGCCAAGTCTCTGTGCATCAGCAGCAGCACGGTTCCACAAGCATTCCTGGGTGCAGCTGGCATTTGGCCATTGCTTGGTGAGACCCTCCACAGAGGGGCAGAACGGATCAAAGCCACAGTCCCTCAGAAGTAAGGGGCCAGGGAAAACAGCCACACCTGAGACAAAACTCGGGAGAGAGGTACTACTTGGGGCTTGGTCATGGACAGTGTAAAAGCAGGGAGTGGACGAGAGGTGAAGACAAAGGGCGGGTGCACGATTGCTGATGGGGGAGAACAGAGTTCCGATACCAGAGACTGGGTAGCTGGGTGACACCATTTTCATTGCTCTTGGGCATGCACATACACACCTACCAGCGCCACAACAATCCACCCCAGTAGGCTAGCAGCGCCATTTAGTGGAGAACGGAGCTGTTACTCTAAGCTCTACCCAACTGGTCCAACCTCGCTCTTCAAGAATACAAGTCTCACCACCTGCTTAGTTTATGGAGTATAAAGTGCTTCGTGGTCTGACTTCTAGGGGAAAATGAAGTAATTTCAGTGATATTTCAGATATTTCAGTGTGTTAGCAGGTCCATCTATTCCATTTTCTTTCTTTTTTTTCCACTTTTTCATTTCTTTTGCTTGAATAGAGAAATAGAAAAAATTCATTTTTTATTTTCAATTTTTATTAAAAATATTTTCTTTAATTTTTTTACTATATTTTTTACTTTTGTGTAAATTTTTTTCAAATTCTATTATACTTCCATCATTTTATTGTAGTCTACTTCACTGTATTCACTTTTTCAAATTTTCAATTTTTTTCTTTTTCTTTTTCATTTATTTTCTTTTTCTTGAATACAGAAAGAAAAAGCTCAGTTTTTTTCTCAATTTTTATTAAAAATATTTTTATTTATTTTTTACTATATTTTTTACTTTTGTGAAAAAAATTTCATATTCTATTATACTTTCATCATTTTATTTTACACTGTAAAATACACTGTATTCACTTTTCCAAATTTTTAAATAATTTTTTCTTTTTCTCTTTTTCATTTATTTTCTTTTTCTTGAATACAGAAAGAGAAAAAATTCATTTTTAAAAAATTTTATTGAAAATAGTTTTCTCTAATTTTTTTTCTACTACATGCTTTAGTTTTGTGTAAATTTTCAAATTATACTTTACTTCCATCATATCATTTTAGTCTACTTTGGTGTGTTCATTTTTTCAAATTTTCAAATGATTTCCTTTTTTCTTTTCCTACCCCCTTTTGTGTCTAATCTATCAAGACACTTTCAACACCCAGACCAAAACATCAGGATCTAGCACCATTTATTCGATTTTGTGTGTGTGTGTTTAATTTTTAATTTTAATATTTTTTAATTTTAATATTTTTAACTTTAATTTTTTCTACATCATTAATTCCTTTTATCCCTTCAAAATGACTAACTTAAGGAATTCACCCCAAAAGAAAGAGCATGAGAAATGACAGCCAGGGACTTAACCAACACAGATAGAAGCAAGATGTCTGAACCAGAATTTAGAATCATGATAATTAGAATATTAGCTGGAGTTGAAAATAGATTAGAATCCCTTTCTGCAGAGATAAGAGAAGTAAAAACTAGTTAGGATGAAGTAAATAATGTTATAACTGAGCTGCAATCACTGAAGGATGCCATGGCGGCAAGGATGGATGAAGTAGAAGAGAGAATCTGCGATATAGAGGACAAACTTATAGAGAATAATGAAGCAGAAAAAAAAAGGGAGATTAAAGCAAAAGAGCATGTTTTAAGAAGTAGAGAAATCAGTGGCTCATTAAAAAGGAACAAATCATGGGAAGCTTGGGTGGCTCAGTCGGTTGAGTGTCTGACTTTGGCTCAGGTCATCTCACATTTCATGAGTTCAGGCCCTGCATCAGGCTCTGTGCTGACCTGCTTCGAATTCTGTGTCTCCCCCTCTCTCTGTCCCTCCTCTGCTTGTTCTCTCTCTCTGTCTCTCCAAAAATGAATAAATGTTAAAAACAAATCTAAAACAGGAACAGCATCAGAATCATAGGGGTCCCAGAAGACGAAGAGAGAGAAATGGGGGTAAAAGGGTTATGTGAACAAATCATAGCAGAAAACTATCCTAACCTGGGGAAAGACACAGACATCAAAATCCAAGAAGCACAGAGGACTCCCATTAGATTAAAAAAAAACAAAAAACAACCCGACCATCAACAAGGCATATCACCATCAAAGTCACAAAATAGGTAAGGAGAGAATCATGAGAGCAGCAAGATAAAAAAAAAGTCCTTAACCTACAAGAGAAGACAGATCAGATTTGCAACAGACCTATCCACAGAAATTTGGCAGGCCAGAAAGGAGTGGCAGGATATATTCAATGTGATGAATCAGAAAAATATGCAGCCAAGAATTCTTTATCCATCAAGGCTGTCATGCAAAGTAGAAGGAGAGATAAAAAGTTTCCCAGACAAAGAAAATTTAAAGGAGTTTGTGACCACTAAACCAGCCTTGCAAGAAATTTTAAGGGGTACTCATTGAGGGGAGAAAAGATGAATAAATAAATAAATAAATACCCAAAGCAACAAAGATTAGAAAGAACCAGAGACCACCAGAAACTCCAACTCTACAAGCAACAGACTGGCAATATATTCATATCTTTCATTACTCATTATACACCTCAATGGACTCAATGCTCCAATAAAAAGACATAGGGTAACAGAATGGATAAGACAACAAGACCTATCTATATGCTGTTTATAAGAGACCCACTTTACACCTAAAGACACCTTCAGATTGAAAGTAAGGGGATGGAGAACCATCTATCATGCTAATTATCAACAAAAGAAAGCCAGAGTATCCATAATTATATCAGACAATCTATACTTTAAAATAAAGACTGTATCAAGAGATGCAGAAGGGCATTATATCATAATCAAGGGGTCTATAGACCAAGAAGACCTAACAATTGTAAACACTTATGCGCCAAATGTGAGAGCACCCAAATATATAAATCCATTAATCAAAAACTTAAAGAAACTCATTGACAGAAATACCATAATAGTAAGAGACTTCAACACCGAACTCACAGCAATTGATATATCATCTAATCAAAATATCAACACAGAAACAATGGCTTTAAGTGACACACTGGACCAGATGGATTAACGGATATATTTAGAACATTTCATCCTAAAGCAGTAGAATATACATTCTTCTCCAGTGCACATGCAACATTCTCCAGAATAGACCATATACTGGGACACAAATCAGCCCTAAGTAAGTACAAAAAGATCGAGAACATACCATGCATATTTTCAGACCACAATGTTATGAAACTCGAAATCAACCACAAAAAAAGATTTGGAAAGGTAAGAAATACTTGGAGGCTGAAGAACATCCAACCAAAGAATGAATGGGCTAAAGAGGTAATTAAAAAGTATATGGAAGTCAATGAAAATTATGACACCACAACCCAAAACCTCTGGGACACAGCAAACACGGTCATAAGAGGAAAGTATATAGCAATCCAGGCTTTCCTAAAGAAGGAAGAAAGATCTCAGATACACAACCTAACCTAACGCCTTAAGTAGCTGGAGAAAGAACAGCAAATAAAACCCAAAACCAGCAGAAGACAGGAAATAATAAAGATTAGAGCAAAAATTAATGCTATCAAAACCAAAAAACACAGTAGAACAGATCAATGAAACCAGAAGCTGGTTCTTTGAAAGAATTAACAAAATTGATAAACCACTAGCCAGTTTGATCAAGAAGAAAAAGGAAAGGACCCAAATAAGTAAAATCAAGAATGAAAGAGGAGAGATCACAACCAACACAACAGAAATGAAAACAATAATAAGAGAATATCCTGAGCAAGTATATTCCAATAAAATGGGTAATCTTGAAGAAATGGACAAATTCCTAGAAACATACACACTAGCAAAACTGAAACAGGAAGAAATAGAAAATTTGAACATACCCATAAACAGTTAGGAAATCAAATTAGTAATCAAAAATATGCCAAAAAAAGAAAGAAGAGTCCAGGGCCAGATGGTGTTCCAGAGGAATTCTACCAAACATTTAAGGAAGGGTTAACACCTATTCTCTTGAAACTGTTCCAAAAAATAGAAATGGAAGGAAAACTTCCAAACTCTTTCTATGAAGCAAGCATTACCCTGGTTCCAAAACCAGACAGAGACCCCACTAAAAAGGAGAACTATAGACCAATTTCCCTGATGAACATGGATGCAAAAATCCTCAACAAGATATTAGCCAACCAGAACCAACAATACATTAAAAAAAATTATACACCACGACCAAGTGGGATTTATACCTGGGATGCAGGACTGGTTCAATATTCGCAAAACAACGTGATTCATCACATCAATAAAAGAAAGGACAAGAACCGCATGATCCTCTCAATAGATACAGAGAATGCATTTGACAAAATACAGCATGCTTTCTTGATAAAAACCCTCAAGAAAGTAGGGATAGAAGGATCATACCATGAGATCATAAAATCCATATATGAAGGACCCAATGCTAATATCATCCTCAGTGGAGAAAAACTGAAAGCTTTCCTCCTAAGGTCAGAAACAAGATAGGGATGTCCACTCTCACCACTGTTATTCAACATAGCATTGGAAGTCTTAGCCTCTGCAATCAGACAACACCAATAAATAAAAGGCATCCAAATCGGCCAGGAGGAGGTCAAACTTTCATTCTTTGCAGATGACATGATATTCTATATGGAAAACCCAAAAGATTCCATGAAAAAACTGCTAGAACTGATTCATGAATTCAGCAAAGTTGCAGGATATAAAATCAATGCACAGAAATCAGTTGCATTCCTATACACCAACAATGAAGTGACAGAAAGAGAAATCAAGGAATCGATTCCATTTACAATTGCACCAAAAACCATAAACTACCTAGGAATAAGTCTAACCAAAGAGATGAAAAATGTATACGCTAAAAACTATAGAAAGTTTATGAAAGAAATTGAAGAAGACACCAAAAAAAAATGGAAAAAAGATTCCATGATCCTGGTTAGGAAGAACAAATATTGTTAAAATGCCAATTCTACCCAAAGCAATCACACATTCAATGCAATACCTATCAAAATAACACAAGCATTCTTCACAGAGCTAGAACAAATAATCTTAAAATTTGTATGGAAGCAGAAAAGACCCCGAATAGCAAAAGCAATCTTATAAAAGAAAACCAAAGCAGGAGGCTTCACAATCTCAGACTTCAAGCTATACTACAAAGTTGTAATCATCAAGACAGTATGGTACTGGCACAAGAACAGACACTCAGATCAATGGAATATAACAGAGAACCCAGAAATTGACCCACAAACATATGGCCAACTAATCTTTGACAAAGCAGCAAAGGATATCCAATGGAATAAATACGTCTCTTCAGCAAGTGGGGCTGGGAAAACTGGACAGCTACATGTAGAAGAATGAACATGAACCACTTTCTTACAACATACACAAAAATAACCTCAAAACGCATGAAAGACCTCAATTTAAGACAGGAAGCCACCAAAATCCTTGAGGAGAGAGCAGGCATAAACCTCTATGATCTTGCCTGCAGCAACTTCTTGTTCAACACATCTCCAGAGGCAAGGGGAACAAAAGCAAAAATGAACTACTGGGACCCCATCAATATAAAAACTTCTGCACAGTGAAGGAAACCATCAGCAAAACTAAATGGCAACTGACAGAATTTGAGAAGATATTTGCAAGCGACATATCAGATAAAGGGTTAGTATCCAAAATCTATGAAGAATTTATCAAACTCTAACACCCAAGAATCAAACAATCCAGTGAAGAAATGGGCAAAAGACATGAATAGACACTTCTCCAAAGAAGAAATCCAGAAGGCCAACCGACACATGAAAAATGCTCAACATCACTAATCATCAGAGAAATACAAATCAAACCCACAATGAGATACCACCTCACACCTGTCAGAATGGCTAACATTAACAACTCAGGCAACAATAGGTGTTGCCAAGGATGCAGAGATAAAGGTTTCTTTTGCATTGTTGGTGGGAATACAGGCTGGTGCAGCCACTCTCAAAAACAGTATGGAGGTTCCTCAGAAAACTAAAAATAGAACTACCCTACGACCCAGCAATTTCACTACTAGGTATTTATCCAAGGGATATAGTTGTGCTGTTTCGAAGGGACACATACACCCCAATGTTTATAGCAGCACTATCAACAAGAAGCAAAAGATGGAAAGAGCCCAAATGTCCATAGATGGATGAATGGATAAGGAAGATGTGGTATATATATACAATAGAGTATTACTCAGCAATCAAAAAGGATGAAATCTTGCCATTTGCAACTATGTGGATGGACCTGGAGGGTATTATGTTAAGTGAAATTAGTCAGAGTTTTAAAGACAAATATCAAATGACTTCACTCATACGAGGACTTTAAGAGACAAAACAGATGAACATAAGGGAAGGGAAGCAAAAATAATATAAAAACAGGGAGGGGGACAAAACATAAGAGCCTCATAAATATGGAGAACAAACAGAGGGTTACTGGAAGGGTTGTGGGAGTGGGGTTGGGCTAAATTAGTAAGGGGCACTAAGGAATCTACTCCTGAAATAATTGTTTCATTATATGCTAACTAATTTGGATGTAAATTAAAAAGAAATAATAAAATTTAAAAAAAGAAGAAGAAGAAGAACTGTTGTCCATGGAGCCCTCCCTCTGGGACCCCTGCCAAGACATCAGACGGAACTTGTCATGAGCTTTTCTTTTTCCTCCTAAGGAAGAAAGTGCACTTTGAATTACTGAATCTAAGTCAGGCTTTCCTGAGCCACTTCCTGAGTACACTCTTTGGGACTACCCAGGTGTTGAGGGAGTTGAGGAAGCAGCCTATGTACCAGCTCCCTACTCTTTAATACAAGACTATGCAGAGCCACTTGAACACCCTGACATTTCCCCTCTTTCCTTGTGGGCCTGGTTTCAAGTCTGCCAAGTCTCAAACATATTGTGGGCAAGATCATGTGATATTTGTGTCATCACTAACCTTTGGGAGGGTGCAAGGAGATCCTAAGAAAGGATTGAAGAATATCCAAAGCACAAGCTTTATACAAAAGTAAACCCATTGAGCTGTATTATCCATAATTGGAAAACATTCAGGTACCCCCCCATCCCCAAATCAGATGATTTTCTCCTATGAAACAGCCTAGCCACAATACGTTTTGGAGCATGAAGAGAAGTGGCCAGAAAATGGATCCCACAAGGATCCTTTACTACTGTAGTAGGAGAGATCCCACAAGGTGACCAGGGGTCCACAGCTTCCCGCTTCATATTTACAGAGAATAAATGAGTGCTAATCACTTGTCCCTAAATAAGTATGATGGCAATTGCTCTTCCTCCTCATCTTTCACTTTGGCAAAATCTCTTGTCATTTGGCTTCAGATGTCAGATGGCTAGTGGGGGCTAAAGCTCATATCCTTACTGAGCAGCCCAACCTACCTGATGAAGAAATGGATCCAAGTAATACAACCAAATTCTCAAAATTGTCAGAACTTTCAAGTTCTTTCTAATGCAGCTTCAGTAAAAATAAAGTAATCAGTGAGTCTTGGAAAGCTTAACATTCTAACCTAGAGCCAGGATCAATGAAATCTAAAGGATTCCTTCCATTATAGATGCCCTCTATCAGTGCACCAGGGGGATTGAAACCTCTCCTCAGGGTCTGCCGCAGAAACTCATCCCAATCAGACACTATCTCTGATGTCTTCTGGAGATTCAATGGTCTTTTTTTTTAAAGTTTATTTATTTTGATACAGAGAGAGAGCGGAGGAGGGGCAGAGAGAGAAGGAGAGAGAATCTCAGACAGACTCTGCATGACAGCACAGTGCCCGATGCAGGGCTCCAACTCATAAACCATGAGATCATGACCTGAGCTGAAACCAAGAGTCAGATGCTTAACAGATTGAGCCAACTATACTCTCCTCAATGGTCTTCTTATTCTGCTCACACCTTTCAACCAGGTAGAAGTCAGCCTTCTTGATGTCACACCAGAAGTCTGCCCTCTGGCCATCACCATAGCTATTGCAGGGGAGGAGGAGCAACTGCTCACAGATGGTAATGATGGTGGTGACCAGCCCAGTTGGTTTCAAGGTCTGTTTTCACAGCCACCTCCAGTCTTATCCCAGAATCAAACCTATTTTGCAAATGTGTGTCCACATGTTTAAAAGATCCATGGGGAATTACAGTGGACTCTGTCTCTTCTAGATAATATTCCTAGCTCAATTCCACTTCTTCCAAACCAAATCCAGCAACTGCATCAAGTTGTTGCTACTGGCTCATTTCCACAGAACATGAGCTATCTCCTCCCCACACAAAGGACAAGCCTTATGGTTGTGCTAAGATCTGCAGTTTACATGTAGGTGTCAAGTATCTGTTCAATGGGCATTCATGGGTCTAAATGAAAATGCTCTAAACTCTTCAATTGTTGTCCCCCAGGAAGAAGGGCATTCTCCTAAATAATCACAATGTCATTAAAGCACTTACCAGGAATTTTCATGTGCACCCTCACTCAATCACTGGCTTTTCCTCCTTCAGTGCTCCATTTCTTTCTTCCTTTCCCTGACCTGGCACTTCTCCTACTCCTGCTGCCCTCTTTCCCTAGCTCCCGCCCTCCTTCCTGCTGAGCTCTATGGGGCTGGTGGCTGGCTGGCAGCTCTTCCTGCTCTCTCTGCTCTGATTTTAAAACAAACACCTACTATCAGGGAAATACAAAATCAAAACCACAATGAGATACAACCTCACACCTGTCAGAATGCCTAAAATTAACAAGTCAGGAAACAACAGGTGTTGGTGAAGATGCAGAGAAAGGAGAACACTTTTGCACTGTTGGTGGGAATGCAAACTGGTGCAGCCACTCTGGAAATCAGTATGGAGGTACCTCAAAAAATTAAAAATAATGACCCAACAGTTACACTACTAGGTATTTATCCAAAGAATACAAATATGCTGATTCAAAGGGACACATACACCCCAATGTTTATAGCAGTGCTATTAATAGTAACCAAATTAAGGAAAGATATATAAATAAATGATATAGACATAGATAGATATAGATAGATGATAAAGATACAGAAATACATGTGTAGGTATGTGTGTATATATACATAATGGAATATTACTAGGTTATCAAAAAGAATAAAATCTTACTATCTGCAACAATGTGGATGGAACTAGAGTATATTATGCTAAGCTAAATAAGTCAGTCAGAGAAATACAAATATATGATTTCACTCATATGTGGAATTTAAGAAACAAAAAAAAAAGGATGAACATAGGGGAAAGGAAGGGAAAATAAGATAAAAACAGAGAGGGAGGTAATCCATTAGAGACTCTTAAATAAACAGAACAAACTGTGTGTTTCTGGAAGGGAGATGGGTGGGGGTATCAACTAAATGGGTGATGGAAGTTAAGGAGGGCACTTGTTAGGGTGAGCACTAGATGTTATATCTAAGTAATGAATCACTAAATTCTACTCCTGAAACCAATATTACAGTATTGGTTTCAACTAACTTGAATTTAAATTAAAAATAAATAAATAAATAAATAAATAAATAAATAAAAAGTAAAACAAATATCTTCTTCATGTTGGTTCTTGTCACTACTATCCCAAAGATGTCAAAAACTGTAAATACACTGGAGCATCCTTGGGAGGTAAGTTCCCTAGTAAATATAAGTAAGATCACAGCAAAGGGAAACTACCTAAAGAACTGTTGGATTTACAAACCAAAATTGGAAGGTCTGTATTTCATCCTGTATAAATGATCTTGACATAAAATGTGTTATGCATTCCCCTAAATCACTTGAAACTCCCCCTTCCATAGCCACAGAGAAATTCAATATGTAAATCTTGCTTCTATTATCAATGATACCAAATGGAGTGGAAGAGAATATCATTCTTAAATTGCATCTCAATGCAAAAACCATGTTATAAATGCACTTCTGATACAGGTAATGGTAGTCAAGAAGGCCTATTTTCTATAGTTCCTTTTAATGTTTATGATAATTAATTTTCAAATGAGACTCGCTGGTATTCAGAAAAGGAATATGATAGTACAACTGCAGAAAGATCAGTGTAGGGCATGGACAGGATTGGTCAAACCTACAGGATTTGGGGAACTTCTCTATTTACCACCCAAGGCATTTAACAGTGATGACCTGGGATCAAATAAATCATGCAGTCACATGGAATGGACCTTTGTCTTCTATATGCAGAGGCAGGCCAATCTGGGGCCTCAAGTTGTTTAACTGGCTTGACTCAACCCAGTCCTGCAGATTCTGCACACAATCAAGGGTATATTATTCATTTGTGGATCACCCAATCATTAGCTTCAAATGGGCTGTCCTCCAGCTGGAAATTTTATGTTCACAATTTTTGTTCATGTGTGCATTGATAATGTCCAGTTTCTTGGACAATGTACTTTGGGTCTAATGAGTCCCAGGAGAATTACCATATGCAATCATACTAATCTTTTCAATGGGAAAAAAAAGCCCCAGGACTGATCCAGACTGGCATTGGATTGGCTTTTGGATTAGCCATGACTTGGGGAAGTTTCATATATCATAAAGTTACTCTAAGGAATCTAATACACTAGGGCCATTAGATAAAAAATATAGTCAACACCCTCAAATACTTAAACATTGCTCTGGATTCCTTAGAATCCAGTATTAGACAATAGATTGACCCTAGACTACTTATTAGCATATGGAAGAGGGAAACCATATTATATTATAATTATATATATATATTCATATAATATATATAATTATATATAATTTATCATTATATATTTATATATAATATATTATATATTATATACTATATATTATAAACTATATAACATTATAACTATATTATATAGATTTTTTTTTATTTATATATGAAATTGATTGTCAAATTGGTTTCCATACAACACCCAGTGCTCATCCCAAAAGGTGCCCTCCTCAATACCCATCACCCACCCTCTCCTCCCTCCCACCCCCCATCAACCCTCAGTTTGCTCTCAGTTCTCAACAGTCTCTTATGCTTTGGCTCTCTCCCACTCTAACCTCTTTTTTTTTTTTTTTCCTTCCCCTCCCCCATGGGTTCCTGTTAAGTTTCTCAGGATCCACATAAGAGTGAAAACATATGGTATCTGTCTTTCTCTGTATGGCTTATTTCACTTAGCATCACACTCTCCAGTTCCATCCACGTTGCTACAAAAGGCCATATTTCATTTTTTCTCATTGCCACGTAGTATTCCATAGTGTATATAAACCACAATTTCTTTATCCATTCATCAGTTGATGGACATTTAGGCTCTTTCCATAATTTGGCTATTGTTGAGAGTGCTGCTATGAACATTGGGGTACAAGTGCCCCTATGCATCAGTACTCCTGTGTCCCTTGGATAAATTCCTAGCAGTGCTATTGCTGGGTCATAGGGTAGGTCTATTTTTAATTTTCTGAGGAACCTCCACACTGCTTTCCAGAG
>NW_024412416.1:23002691-23059900 GCF_014898765.1 Herpailurus yagouaroundi | reverse complement strand
TGATGCTGGGGATCTGGCGTCTTAGCTGGGGTGGGTAGGCAAGGTGCGCAGGGGCAGGAGGGGCAGGCTTAGCTTGCTTCTCCTTAGGTGATCCACTTCAGGAGGGACCCTGTGGCAGCAGGAGGGAGTCAGATCCGCTGCCGGAGGTTTGGCTCCGCAGAAGCGCAGAGTTGGGTGTTTGAGCGGAGCGAGCAAGTTCCCTGGCAGGAACTGGTTCTCTTTGGGATTTTGGCTGGGGGATGGGCGGGGAAGATGGCGCTGGCGAGCGTCTTTGTTCCCCACCAAACTGAGCTCTGTCGTCTGGGGGCTCAGCAGCTTTCCTTCCCTTTGTCCTCCAGCCTTCCCGCTTTCTGGTCAGAGCTGTTAACTTATGACCTCCCAGCCGCTAAGTCGCGCTTGCTGTCGGAACACAGTCCGTCAGGCCCCTCCGCTTTTTGCAAGCCAGACTCGGGGGCTCTGCTTGGCCGGCGAGCCGCCCCTCCGCCCCGGCTCCCTCCGGCCAGTCCGTTGAGCACGCACCGCCTTGCCGCCCTTCCTACCCTCTTCCGTGGGCCTCTCGTCTGCGCTTGGCTCCGGCGACTCCGTTCTGCTAATCCTCTGGTGGTTTTCTGGGTTATTTAGGCAGGTGTAGGTGGAATCTAAGTGATCAGCAGGACGCGCGGTGAGCCCAGCGTCCTCCTACGCTGCCATCTTCCCTCAAGATCTATTATAGAGATATTTAAAAAATATATATATATATACACACACCTCATGCTATACCTATATTAATACTTCAAGTAAAGTATAGATAAATATATAAAAAATATTCTGGACAAGGAAACTTGGCTACATACTTTTAACCAAAAGAGACAATTCCCTGGTGAGGTTCTGCAGGCTATAAAACAGCACTATCCAGTATTACATGGTTTCTTTCCTTTCTGGGGTCACTACTAATCCTACTACTTTTATTAACTATTTGGACCTTGCATACTTAAGTGTATGGTACAATTTGTGCATACTGCATAGAGGCCATAAAATTACAGATGGTAGTAGAAAAAGGGTATGAACACCTTGGGGTTAAACTTGGTGACCCACAAACATATCTAAAACTAGCTGAGAAAAAAATTCTGCTCTTCTATCAATCCTATGACTATATCCATTTTCAGCAGGAAGTAGCTACAGACGACTTTCACCTGAGGCCCCTCACTAATGAGGAGCAAAATAAAACTAGGGGAGGGATTTGTTACCAGAAAGACCTCCACTGAACCCCCTTCTTCTTCACAGGAGTGTTTGGCCTTATCTTTTAGCGGTAAATAACAGGAAGAACTCCAACCAGCCTAGGCCAATTTGAGCTTGAACAATTCATGCCTGTACAGATGGACCATGAAGTGACCAACAGTTAACCTCTACCTCATTAAAATGTCAAAACCTCTGTCCAGAGAAGAGCACAAACCTCAGTAATATAACATGTAATGTATGTATAGACATGTTTCCTTAATATATATGTACAACTTTGTGCCCACCACGACATATGATGATAAAACTCCCCTTTATGAATATTTGTCCTAACCCTAAATAAAAACTCAACCCTGCTTGAGCCGTCACAGCTTTGGAAGTTGCTTTCTGTGATTTCCTTATTTGCTGCAAATAAAGTTTCCTTTGTGTGACAACTCCACTTGATGTAGTCTCTATCTGTAATTCACCAAAGAGTGAACTCACATTAGTTAAGTTCTAGTTTGGCTACTGATTTTCTTGATAGCAGTGGTTTTGGCAGAAATATCAGCGAGATGGTTCCCTTCAGCCTCCAGAGAGTTGAGTCTGGAATGCCCAGGCAACTTAATAATAATGAGACCTGTCAGCAAATGCATGCCATCTAATGCATTTTGGACACCGAAGACTTTTTAAATTTTATTTTCATCTGAGTAAGGAAACTGCATTGTTTTCACAACATTATGAATTTATGAGCTATCCCAAATGCATACAGACTATTGGTATAAATTTTTGTGGTGTTATTCATGGCTAAGATACAAGTACCTAAGTTTCAGTTAAGGGTTTATGACTCAGCTTGCCCTGCCAAATCAGCCACATATATAAAATGATGCTTTGATGACTTAATAAGCAATTGCAATTGCTTGCCCAATGTAATACTTACCATTTTCATCCTTTAAATAAGAATCATCATCATTCCATGAAAAATCACCATAGATTATAGGATTTCATGTAGATTTCTTAGAAAGTCAAAAGGTGATCTGTCAACAGTAAGCCTTTGTGAGGGATCTTGTTCTGGATCTAAATATGTTTTGTTTTGTTTTGTTTTGTTTTGTTTTGTTTTGTTTTGTTTTGTTTGTTTGTTTTTTATTCTGAGATCAGATACCCTAATTACTGAACTTGAGTTGAAGCAAACTGCAATTTTTTCTTTGGAGATTTTAAGTTCCTGTAGGGCCTTAAAGGAACAAGGTTGTAACAGGTGGATATTATCTTCCTGTGAAGAGGTTTGAGAAGAGAAGCAGAAAAGCAAACAATCCATGTATTGAACAAAGTGGAGCCCACCGAAAGCTTTATAGTATTCAAATTAGCTTTTAATATTTCTGAAAAATAAGGAATCTCGGCGATACCCTGGGGCATTTCTGTCCACAATGTATTTCTGTTCTTCCCAACCAAAAGCAAAAAGATATTGTCTATGATTATCAAATGTAAAACTGAAAAAGGCACTGCATAGATCAATTATAGTAAAAAAGTTGCTTTCAGTGGGAATGAATGTCAGTATCTGACGGGTATTAGGAACAAGAGGGTGCCAATTATAATAAATGTTATTTATTGCTCAAAGGTCCTGGAAAGATTTCCATTTTCAGCAATTGGGTTTTCTCACAGGTAAAATACAGGTATTACAGGGACTAGTGCAGAGGATAATGAGGCCTTGAGCCCTGTAATTTTCTGTTATGTGTTTGATTCCTTGAAAGTCTTCTTTATAGGGTATTGATTAATTCTGGGGAGAAGTTTTGAAAGATCTATTTGAATCTTTGTGGGAGGTGCACTGTAGATTCTACCAATAACAGTTAAAAGTTTCACCCCTAAAGAGAGCAGAAACTTATCCAATAGGGTCAAATAATCAGTGTCCCCAGACTCAGTTATCGTACTATCAGAGATGAAACAAATAAAAGGTGTTCTAGGGTCATTTAATTTAATTGGTTGGCTATTTTGATTACTACTGTAAAAACTCTAGAAGTATGTCTCCAGTTTGGAAGAAATGATGCTTTTCTAAAAATTTCATCTCAATAAATGAATACGGGTGTGAACATTAAGGAAAAAAGGGTTGGTAGATCTCAAAGGGCCAAAATAAAAAGGGGGGATAGGTTCAGAGACAGGTACATGTTAAGTTTTATTTAATATCCCCAGTATTTGAACTGTTTTAGTATTCTATAGCAGTGGCTTCTTTATAGCAGTGGAGTAGAGCACCAAAGAATATATCTCCCATGTCAATAAGGAGATATTTATTTCCAATCTGGAGAGTGGTTTCTTTGTGCTGATTAAAAAAGTATCGGAAAGAACCCTTGTATTTCCTCAGAGCCCCATCACTGGGAATTAGGAGGACATTGGAGAGACTGGCCAGAGGGCTTAAGCACCTGAATTCCTTAATTTGCTAATAATTTTTTCTTTAAAAAAAAATTGTTTAACATTTATTTATTATTGAGAGACAGAGAGAGAGACAGAGCATGAGCAGGGGAGGGGCTGAGAGATGGGGAGACACAGAATCTGAAGCAGGCTCCAGGCTCCGAGCTGTCAGCACAGAGCCTGACGAGGGGCTCAAACTCACAAACCACCAGATCATGACCTGAGCCGAAGGTCGGACGCTTAACCGACGTAGCCACCCAGGCGCTCCCCCTTTTTTTTATAATCATTGAGAAATTTTGTTTATGCTAATATTACATACTTGAACATAAAATTTCATACAGAAAAGCTATTTAAATATGATTTTTTAAAAATAATTTGTTGCCAAATTGGCGAAAAAAGAGTGTGTAAAATGTGCTCTTGGTTTTTGGGGTAGATTCCCCTGGTTCATTGCTTATATACAACACCCAGTGCTCAACCCAACAAGTACCCTCCTCAGTGTCCATCACCCATTTTCCCCTCTCCCCCTACGCCCCCATCCACCCTCAGTATGTTCTCTGTATTTAAGAGTCTCTTATGGTTTGCCACTTCCCCTCTCTGTTTGTAACTATTTTTACCCTTCCCTTCCCCCATCCACGTTGCTGCAAATGGCCTGATTTCATTCTTCCTCATTGCCAAGTAGTATTCCATTGTATATATAAACCACATCTTCTTTATCCATTCATCAGTTGATGGATATTTAGGCACTTTCCATAATTTGGCTATTGTTGAAAATGCTGCTATAAACATTGGGGTACATGTGCCCCTATGAATCAGTATTCCTGTATCCCTTGGATAAATTCTTAGTAGTGCTATTGCTGAGTTGTAGGGTAATTTTATTTACAATTGTTTGAGGAAACTCTACACTGTTTTCCAGAGTGGCTGCACCAGTTTGCATTCCCACCAACAGTAAAGAGGGTTTTTGTTTGTTTGTTTGTTTGTTTGTTTGTTGTGTTTTTGGGTTTTTTTGTTTGTTTTTGTGTTTTTGTTTTTTTCCTAATGTCCTGGTTCTTGACAATAATATCAGAAACAGTGAGGTACTTGATTTATTTATGGGACTTTATTTTCCAGAGTTGAAAATAAAGAACTTTAGAAGTCTTTCTTTTAAGTGACTCATCTAGGGTGCAAGAGAACTGGTTTGTCAATTTCATGAAATCTGGACTGAACATAGTTTCCCATTCCATCCTGGTCCCTTTACTTAAAAGAGAAAGATTCTTATCAGCCCATTAACAGAGTTGAGTGCTACCTGGTAAATTAAACATTTAAAGGAAGACCAGAATTTTCTGTAAAGACAATTTACAGTACATTACAATAGTCATGAGTAGGTTTATGAGGCTTATGTGTGAGGGTGTGATTCTCTTTTCAATTATTAGGCTTAAGAAAAACTACAAATCACTCAGTAGAGACTTCCAACAATATTCTGGCATCTTGCTAAACTTTACGGGTTAGTTTTCTTAAATCCTTTTTAGGATGTTACCATTGGGTTAGTTTCATTAAATGTTTGCCCTGGACCTCAGTAGCAAGCATGTGGAATAATTGATAAAAATCTGAAAAACCAGATTGGCAAATTTGACTACAGTAAATGCTTCAGCAAACCTATGGGAGTTCCAGTTACTTTAAGAAATTCTAACTATAGCTCACCATTTGGCCTTAGTCAATGGAAAATAAGAAGTTTGGCAGGGGGTTGTTTTGTTTCATTTTTTTTTTTTTTAGATCTTCAGAAGTCTTAACTTTAAAGGTGCAGATTTTAATAAGTTCACAGGAGGAGGACATAAAAGAGTTTCAAAGGAAAAGAGAAGTTCAGCAAAAGGATTATTATTAAGGAGTAGGGGGTATAAAGTACATGGGGAATGATACAAAGCCAATATAAGGAAATGACACCAGAGGTGGGGCTTGAGCACAACATGGTTACTACCAAGAAAATGTGGGGTGTGGGGTTCAGAAACTGTGTTTACTTCTTTCAAAAATTTGTTTGCCTCAGTTATTTTGGAAATAGTATTTTGAAAAAAAAGCAAATTTAAAATACTAAAACCATTTGGGGCACCTGGTTGGTTTAGTTGATTGAGCATCCATCTTTGGTTTAAGTCATGATGTTGCAGTTTGTGAGCTCAAGCCCCGTGTTGGACTCTGTGCTGACAGTCTGGATCCTGCTTCATATTCTGTGTCCCTCTCTCTCTGCCACTCCCTCTCTCAAAAATAAATAAACATTAAAAAATAATCCTAAAAACATTTGTCAGCCTGTAGGTACAAATCAAATTGGTCTCCCATTCAGTTTTAAAAAATGGGGAGAGCTGTAGCTTTTTATTATTTTTAAAGAAAAAATAGAGAAATAATTTACCTTTATTTATATGTTCTCTGATGTTCTTCCTTACTTTATGTATGTGTATATATATATATATATATATATATATATATATATATTTCTGATTTACATTATTTTCTTTCTCTATAGAACTTCTTTTTTTATTTTATTTTTTTTATTTTTTTAAATTTGCATCCAAATTAGTTAGCATATAGTGCAACAGTGATTTCAGGAGTAGATCCCTTAGTGCCCCATACCCATTTAGCCCATCCCCCCTCCCACAACCCCTCCAATAGCCCTCAGTTTGTTCTCCATATTTATTAGTCTCTTTTGTTTTGTCCCCCTCCCTGTTTTTATGTTATTTTTGCTTCCCTTACCTTATGTTCATCTGTTTTATCTCTTAAAGTCCTCATATGAGTGAAGTTATATGATTTTTGTCTTTCTCTGACTGACCAATTTCACTTAGCATAATACCCTCCAGTTCCATCCACATAGTTGCAAATGGCAAGATTTCATTCATTTTGATGGCCGAGTAATACTCCATTGTATATATATACTACATCTTCTTTATCCATTCATCCATCGATGGACATTTGGGCTCTTTCCATACTTTAGCTATAGTTGATAGTAAATACAGCTTTAAATCTTAATCTAAGTGATTCTCCACTGATAAATTTCTCAAAATAAAAGAATTTTGCCTTAAGATTAATATTTTTTAGGATTTTTTAAATATGAAATTTATTGTCAAATTAGTTTCCATACAACACTCAGTGCTCATCCCAACAGGTGCCCTCCTCAATAACCATCACCAACCCCCCCCTTCCTCTCACCTGCCGTCAACCCTCAGTTTGTTCTCAGTTTTTTTTTTTTAAACGTTTATTTATTTTTGGGACAGAGAGAGACAGAGCATGAACGGGGGAGGGGCAGAGAGAGAGGGAGACACAGAATCGGAAACAGGCTCCAGGCTCTGAGCCATCAGCCCAGAGCCTGATGCGGGGCTTGAACTCACGGACCGCGGGATCGTGACCTGGCTGAAGTCGGACGCTTAACTGACTGCGCCACCCAGGCGCCCCTGTTCTCAGTTTTTAAGAGTCTCCTATGTTTTGGCTGTAGCTTTTTAATTTAATTTTGAGAAAACAAGTTTGAGGAGATTTAACATTCTCCATAATGGCTACTGAGGTTATAAATTACTTTTGGCAGTCAATCCACTTTGTTAAAAATGTGAAAAAGGAGGATTACTGTTTTAAAACACAAGACTAGCCAGGGTCCTAGAAGGTGATAGCACCCTCAAGCATTTTGATGACTAGGAGCCCATTTCTTAGAGGTTTTTCTCTAGAGAAAAAAAAAAAATAACAGCACAGTTTCAACAGGAACAACCCACTTCCAAAAGGAATTGGACCAGGGCCAACCCAGGTCCAACAGGCAAAGTTCCAATAAGAACAGGTTAGTTCCAAAAAGGAGTCACACTAAAGGCCAAAGAGTACTCTCAGAAGGGACAAAGCTTAAAACAAATTACAAATAAAACCTAGAGAGCTCAAGGCACAAAGGGACTGGAGATAAAAATCTAGGAGAGACTTATCCTAAACTCCAGCGCTGCAAGAAAGCAATGTATTCAGTGGACTATGTGGGTACCTGCACCTGTTTGCTCACGTATCAGCCTAAGAGTTGTTGGGTGGCCCCTCTTGATCCCACTTCCCTGTCACTAAATCATTTTAACCTTAAAAATAAAACTGTCAATTATTTTACCAGCAATGATGGGTTTACAACAATAGCGGACATTTGCAATTTGGGACATGGAAGATACGACAAAACCACAGGCAAGCCTGCAGACAAAAAGGAAAAGTATGTTCTTTTATAGAAGAAAGGAGAGATTTGAGAGGGCTGTTAAAAAAAAAAAGTCCATAAGAATAAACTGGGAGTTCAAATAGTAGTGGCTTCTCATTGAGTAGGTTGTGATGGTCTCTCACTGGCTGGGTTGTTGCAGAGCAAAGAGAAAAATTTTCATCTAGAAAATTATATTCTTCTTCTTGTTACATCGGCAAAGGGCTAATAAGCAGTGATATGGCATGAGATCTCCCCACTGGCCACTCCACTCCATTTTAGTGAGGTTTCTCTTTATTAATTTTCACCGATAGTGAACTTGGTGAAAATCCCCGGTGGAGACTAAGACTGTCCTGGAATAATTGACTAAAATATACCAAATGTACCTATTGAACTATTTTTTTTTTTGTTCAAATACTGGAGCTTGGCTGCTGACCCTAAACTATACCATAAGGACTTTCAGAGAGTGAGTACATCCCCTGCTGAATGTAGGGAAGTATTATATCTTATTCTTCTATTCTGGAAAAATGTGCATTCAGAAGCAGACAACTTCCTGCCTACAAACACTCCCCATTTAGACTGCCCATAACTGTGAGAGAGAGAGCGGGAACTGAACTTAGGTCCCCTAAATCCTAATTTTGAAATCCAGCATTCCTTGATAGCTAAAACCCTGTGACATTTGAGTACCATATCTTGCAGAATTGAGGAAAGAGGATACTTACCAAAGGGGGACTCTGTTACTAAGACTTGTGTGAAGACAAGACCAAACTAGTCTGTGCCATGGTAGGCCCCAGTGCTGATCTTTCATTGATTTTTGCTTGCTTTTAATATTAAAATCACACCCGTGGAGGGTATTTAACATGTTAATGATACATGTGATGCATGATGAAGCATGTTCTGTCCTCTATGGCTGCATACCCAACTTTTCCCCTGTCTTCCCACCTCTGTGTGCTTAGATGTCACTCTTTTCCTCCCTTATCCTCTTTAAAAACTTTCCCCAGTCTTTGTGGAGTCAGACTGAAGGTACCTTCTCTCTGTTCTGTAT
Organism: Herpailurus yagouaroundi; assembly: GCF_014898765.1. Taxonomy (NCBI): domain Eukaryota; kingdom Metazoa; phylum Chordata; class Mammalia; order Carnivora; family Felidae; genus Herpailurus; species Herpailurus yagouaroundi. Next base: position 23,051,105 of record NW_024412416.1, on the reverse strand, counting down.
CCCTTGTGCTTGGGCATAGGACACAATAAAATTCTTCTCTAGAATTCACCCTCCCTCCTCTCCCTCCCACCCCCTATCAACTCTCAGATTGTTCTCAGTTATTAAGAGTCTTTTATGGTTTGGCTCTCTCCTTCTCTAGATATTTTTTTTTTCTTCTTCACCTCCCACATAGTCTTCTGTTAAGTTTCTCAGGATTCACATAAGAGTGAAAACATATGGTATCTGTCTTTCTATGTATGATTTATTTCACTTAGCATAACACTCTCCAGTTCCCTCCACGTTGCTACAAAAGGCCAGATTTCATTCTTTCCCATTGCCATATAGTATTCCATTGTGTATATAAGCCACAATTTCTTTATCCATTCATCAGTTGATGGACATTTAGGCTCTTTCCATTAATTTGGCTATTGGTGAAAGCACTGCTATAAACATTGGGGTACAAATGTCCCTATGCATCGGCACTCCTGTATCCCTTGGGTAAATTCCTAGCAGTGCTATTGCTGGATCATAAGTAGATCTATTTTTGAGTTTTTTGAGGAACCTCCACACTGTTTTCCAGAGCAGCTGCACCAGTTTGCGTTCCCACCAACAGTGCAAGAGGGTTCCAGTTTCTCCATATCCTCTCCAGCATCTATAGTTTCTTGATTTGTTCATTTTAGCTGCTCTGACTGGCGTGAGGTGGTATCTGAATGTGGTTTTGATTTGTATTTCCCTTATGAGGAGCGACATTGAGCATTTTTTCATGTGTCTGTTGGCCATCTGGATGTCTTCTTTAGAGAAGTGTCTATTCATGTTTTCTCCCCATATCTTCATGGGATTATTTGTTTTTTGTGTGTGGAGTTTGTCGAGTTCTTTATAGGTTTTAGATACTAGCCCTTTGTTCGATATGTCATTTGCAAATATCTTATCCCATTCTGTCAGTTGCCTTTTAGTTTTGTTGGTTGTTTCCTTTGCTGTGCAGATTTTTATCTTCATGAGGCCCCAGTAGTTAATTTTTGCTTTTAATTCCCTTGCCTTTGGGGATGTGTCAAGTAAGAAATTGCTATGACTGAGGTCTGAGAGGTCTTTTCCTGCTTTCTCCTCTAAGGTTTTGATGGTTTCCTGTCTCACATTCAGGTCCTTTATCCATTTTGACTTTATTTTTGTGAGTGGTGTAAGAAAGTGGTCTAGTTTCACCCTTCTGCATGTTGCTGTCCAGTTCTCCCAGCGCCATTTGTTAAAGAGACTGTCTTTTTTTCCATTGGATATTCTTTCCTGATTTGTCAAAGATTAGTTGGCCATATTTTTGTGGGTCTAATTCTGGGGTTTCTATTCTATTCCATTGGTCTGTGTCTGTTTTCGTGCCAATACCATTCTGTCTTGATGATTACAGCTTTGTAGTAGAGGCCAAAGTCTGGGATTGTGATGCCTCCCACTTTGGTCTTCTTCTTTAAAATTGCTTTGGCTATTCGGGGTCTTCTGTGGTTCCAAACAAATTTTAGAATTGCTTGTTCTAGCTTCAAGAAGAATGCTGGTGCAATTTGATTGGGATTGCATTGAATGTGTAGATTGCTTTGAGTAGTATTGACATTTTAACAGTATTTATTCTTCCAATCCATGAGCACAGAATGTTTTTCCATTTCTTTATATCTTCTTCAATTACCTTCATAAGCTTTCTATAGTTTTCAGCATACAGATCTTTTGGTTAGGTTTATTCCTAGGTATTTTATGCTTCTTGGTGCAATTGTGAATGGGATCAGTTTCTTTATTTGTCTTTCTGTTGCTTCATTGTTAGTGTATAAGAATGCAACTGATTTCTGTACATTGATTTTGTATCCTACGACTTTGCTGAATTCATGTATCATTTCTAGCAGACTTTTGGTGGAGTCTATCGGATTTTCCATGTATAGTATCATGTCATCTGCAAAAAGTGAAATCTTAACTTCATCTTTGCCAATTTTGATGCCTTTGATTTCCTTTTGTTGTCTGATTGCTGATGCTAGCACTATCCAACACTATGTTAAATGACAGCGGTGAGAGTGGACATCCCTGTCGTGTTCCTGATCTCAGGGAAAAAGCTCTCAGTTTTTCCCCATTGAGGATGATGTTAGCTGTGGGCTTTTCATAAATGGCTTTTATGATCTTTAAGTATGTTCCTTCTATCCCGACTTTCTTGAGTGTTTTTGTTAAGAAATGACGCTGAATTTTGTCAAATGTTTTTTCTGCATCGATTGACAGGATCATATGTTTTTTTTTTTCTTTTCTTTTATTAATGTGATGTATCACGTTGATTGATTTGCGAATGTTGAACCAGCCCTGCAGCCCAGGAATGAATCCTACTTGATCATGGTGAATAATTCTTTCTATATGCTGTTTAATTCGATTTGCTAGTATTGTATTGAGAATTTTTGCATCCATATTGATCAGGGATATTGGCCTGTAGTTCTCCTTTTTTGCTGGGTCTCTGTCTGGTGTAGGAATCAAAGTAATTCTGGATTCATAGAATGAGTCAGGACATTTTCCTTCCCTTTCTATATTGGGACGGCTTGAGAAAGATAAGTAGTATCTGTGCTTTAAACGTCTGGTAGAATTCCCCAGGGAAGCCATCTGGTCATCGACTCTTATTTGTTGGGAGATTTTTGATAACTAATTCAATGTCATCGCTGGTTATGGGTCTGTTAAAGTTTTCCATTTCTTCTTGTTTGACTTTTGGAAATGTGTGAGTGCTTAGGAATTTGTCCGTTTCTGCCAGGTTGTCCTGTTTGTTGGCATATAATTTTTCATAGTATTCCCTGATAATTGCTTCTATATCTGAGGGATTGGTTGTAATAATTCCATTTTCATTCATGATTTTATCTATTTGGTACCACTCCCTTTTCTTTTTGAGAAGCCTGGCTAGAGGTTTATCAATTTTGTTTATTTTTTTCAAAAAAACCAATTCTTGGTTTCATTGATCTGCTCTACAGTTTTTTTTTTTTTAGATGCTATATTGTTTATTTCTGCTTTGATCTTTATTATTTCTCTTCTTCTGTTGGGTTTGAGGTGTCTTTGCTATTCAGCTTCTATTTCATTTAGGTGTGCTGTTAGGTTTTGTATTTGGGATTTTTCTTGTTTCTGGAGATAGGCCTGGATTGCAATGTATTGTCCTCTCAGGACTGCTTTCGCTGCATCCCAAAGCATTTGGATTGTTGTATTTTCATTTTCATTTGTTTCCATATATTTTTAAAATTTCTTCTCTGATTGTCTGGTTGACGCATTCATTCTTTAGTAGGGTGTTCTTTAACCTCCACGCTTTTGGAAGTTTTCCAGACTTTTTCCTGTAGTTGATTTCAAGCTTCATAGCATTGTGTCTGAAAGTGTGCATGGTATGATCTCAATTCTTTTATATTTACTAAGGGCTGTTTTGTGATCTTGGAGAATGTTCCATGTGCACTCGAAAAAAAATTATATTCTGTTGCTTTGGGATGCAGAGTTGTAAATAAATCTCTCAAGTCTATCTGATCCAATATATCATTCAGGGCCCTTGTTTATTTATTCTCTGTCTAGATGTTCTATCCATTGTTGTAAGTGGAGTATTGAAGTCTCCTGCAATTACCACATTCTTATCAATAAGGTTGCTTATGTTTGTGAGTAACTTTTCTATATTTGGGGGGTCTCATATTCGGTGCATAGACATTTATTATTGTTATATCTTCCTGATGGATAGACCCTGTAATTGTTATATAATGCCCTTCTTCATCTATTGTTACAGCCTTTAAATGAAAATCTAGTTTGTCTGATATAAGTATGGTTACTCCAGCTTTCTTTTGACTTCCAGTAGCATGATAGATAATTCTCCATCGCCTCACTTTCAACCTGAAGTTGTCCTCAGGTCTAAAATGTGTCTCTTGTAGACAGCAAATAGATGGGTCTTGTTTTTTATCCATTCTGATACCCTATGTCTTTTGGTTGGAGCATTTAGTCTATTTAAATTCAGTGTTATTGTTGAAAGATATGGGTTTAGAGTCATTGTGATGTCTGTAGGTTTCATGCATGTAGTGATGTCTCTGGTACTTTGTGGTCCTTCCAACATTTCACTCACAGAATCCCCCTTAGGATCTCTTGTAGGGCTGGTTTAGTGGTGATTAATTCCTTCATTTTTTGTTTGTTTGGGAAGACCTTTATATCTCCTTCTATTCTGAATGACAGACTTGCTGGATAAAGGAATCTTGGCTGCATATATTTTTCTGTTCATTACATTGAAGATTTCCTGCCATTCCTTTCTGGCCTGACAAGTTTCAGTAGATAGGTCTGTCACTAGTCTTATGGGTCTGCCTTTATAAGTTAGAGCATGTTTATCCCTAGCTGCTTTCAGAATTTTCTCTTTACCCTTGTATTTTGCCAGTTTCACTATGATATGTCATGCAGAACATCGATTCAAGTTACGTCTGAAGGGAGTTCTCTATGCCTCTTGGATTTCAATGCCTTTTTCCTTCCCCAGATCAGGGAAGTTCTCAGCAATGACTTGTTCAAGTACATCTTCAGCCCCTTTCTCTCTCTCTTCCTCTCTGGAATTCCTATGATACAGATATTGTTCCGTTTGATTACATCACTTAGTTCTCTAATTCTCCCCTCATACTCCTCGATTTTTTTTATCTCTCTTTTTCTCAGCTTCCTCTTTTTCCATAATTTTATCTTCTAATTCACCTATCCTCTCCTCTGCCTCTTCAATCCGTGCTGTGGTTGCCTCCATTTATTTTGCACCTCATTTATAACATTTTAACTCCTCATGACTATTTCTTAGTCCCTTGATCTCTGTAGCAATAGATTCTCTGCTGTCCTCTATACTTTTTTTCAATCCCAGTGATTAATTTTATGACCATTATTCTAAATTCTTGTTCCATTATATTATGTAAATCGTTTTTGATCAATTTGTTATCTGTTGCTACTTCCTGGAGTTTCTTTTGAGGAGAATTCTTCCATTTCATCATTTTGGGTAATCCCTGGGGTGGCTCCAAACTGCAGGACACTTCCCCTGTACTGTCCAGAGTAACTTTTGTAGGTGGGCGTGGCCACAGTCAGACCCGATGTCTGCCCCCAGCCTACTTCTGGGGCCACAGTCAGACTGGTGTGTACCTTATCTTCCCCTCTCCCAGGGGCAGGACTCACTATGGAGTGGTGTGGCCCCTGCCTGGGCTATTTGCACACTGCCAGGCTTGTGGTGTTGCTTCAGTGGCATCTGACGTATTAGCCAGGGTGGATCCACAAGATGCACAGGGATGGGAGGGGCAGGCTTAGCTTGCTTTGCTGCTGGTGATCTCCTGTGGGAGGGGTCCTGCAGCACCAGGAGGGAGGCAGACCATAGGAAGGATGGATCCACAGAAGCACAGTATTGGGTGTTTGCGTGGTGCAAGGAAGTTTGGTGACGGGAACTGGTTCCCTTTGGAATTTTGGTTGGGGGATGGGAGAGGGAGATGGCACTTGCCAGCACCTTTGTTCCCCTGCTGAGCTGAGCTCTGTCTCCCCAGGCTCAACAATTGTCCCTTCTGTTGTCCTCTTGCCCTCCCCGTTCTCGGAGAGCAGAGCTGTTGCCTTTTAACATTCCAGATGTTAAGTCCCACTGGCTGGGGACATGCAGTCCAGCCCCTCTGCTTTTACAAGTCAGACTCGGGGGCTCTACTTTGCTGGGCAGGCTGCCCCTGCACTGCCCCAATGCTCTTCCACCAGTCTGTGTAGTATGCACTGCCTCTCCACCCTTTCCACCCTCTTCTGTGGGCTCTTGTCTATGCTTGGCTTTGGAGAGTCTGTTCTGCTAGTCTTCTGGTGGTTTTCTGTGTTATTTAGGCAGATGTGAGTGAAATCTAAGCGATCAGCAGAACATGGTGAGCCCAGCAGCCTCTTACGCTGCCATCTTCTCTCCAAAACCCCTCATTCTGTTTTGTCAGTTTCCCATGCCATGTTATGCCAGATTATAGCCTGAAAACTCCAATTTTGTTTCCTTCTTTGACACTCCTTGATTCTTCACCCTCTGTCCCCACTTATGAGGAAGGGAAACTGGTAATCTCTTATGTCATCTTGCCAACCATGTCAAGTATCCAGTTCAAGTCTCTTGTCTCTGTGAAGAATATATGGATAAATCCCAGAAATGAGCCTTAAGAAGCCCAGACACTTGTATCTCCTCTTGCACTTCTTCGTTAAACACCTTATTAATTGTTTCTTGATCCAAAAGCAGTTAGATTAAGAAGTAAATGGGACTTTGGCTGAGTAAAGTTGGGGACATCTGGAACCACTTTCAAGCTTATAGTCTCAGGTCATGGGAGCCTCTTGTCATTTCTCTTTCTTCTCCATGATCTGCATGCTAAGAATGCCTGGGACCAAATCCAAGAGTGTAATCTAAGCAATGTCTGAACCTAGGCACTCCATCCTGGAAATAAGATACATAATAGTAGCTCATAAATAATACAGAAAATGGGGAGCACCCAATGCTTCCCTGAAGACTCTTCCTTTGGTTGCACATTGAATAATCAGGACCATATTAAACTAGATGAGCAAAAGAAGTTAGGTTTCTTTTGTGACATCACTTGGCCCCAATAAACTTTGACAAGGAGAAATGGGCACTAAGTGGATCCCTTAACTTTAATGTCATTCTACAGGTGGACTTATTTTACAAGCAGTCTTAAAAGTCATTAAAGATTCCTTATATGCAGGGTTTCATGAAACTATACCAGGATTTTAATTTGTTTAATTACTGCCATGCCTGTGTGGACTCTATCTCTGTCTTGGATTCCAAAGATTCTGAATAAGACTTACTTTCAGATCCTTCTTTCAGCATCCACCACAACCTACATGTTCAAATTCTTTTCAGACTCCTATATCCCCCTTTAACCCCCCAAGAACCTTCCCCTTATCCTAGTCAAGCCTTTAGAGGACAAACAGGGATGGAACCAAGAGTCTCAAAGCTATCTCAGATGAAGTTGCAATCAGACTGTAGCCTCCACCTTTACTACACCCACTACTCAGAGTCACTATCCCCTTGGAGAAGTAGTTGATAATAATGGAGGAGTTTCTAGGATACATGCCCTCTTCTCCATGGGGAACCTAAGAATTTTTAAGGACAAATTTGGTAGATTATCATAAAACCTATAAATTTAGGGATGATTCATCAGCATGAAGCTGACATTTTTGCTGACCTGACAGGATGCTATTGTTATTTTATCTCATTGTTGTACCTTTAATGAGAATCATATTGTAAGAAAAAGTAGAAATTATACAGATAGTCTAGTGACTGTCAACTCTCATCAAGAGATTTAACAAATGGGTGGTGATGAGGTGCCAGAACAGGATCCCCACTGGAATTATGAGGATAATATTGACCAGACTACATGAGACGTTACACAACCTGCTAATCATAAGGAATAAAATAATGTATGATGAAACCTGTAAATTATAAGATAGAAGGTATCACTCATGGGAAGGATGAAAACCAAGCATTTTTCCTGAGCTGGGTAACAAGCATTCTGGAAACATACCAACAAAGACACAGAATCTTCAGAGGTTTTTTTCTGTGGTTTTATTATCAGCATATATAAATGCAATAGATTACTGAACATTGATTTTGTATCCTGTAATTTCACTGATCATTTATCCATTCTAGGAGTTGTTTTTTTGTTTTTGTTTTTGTTTTTCTTGCTGGAGTCTTTCAGGTTTTCTATATAGTGTACCATGTCATTTGCAAATAGTGAAAATTTTACTTCTTTCTTACCAATTTGGATGGCTTTTATTCCTCTTTCTTATCTGATTACTCTGTTAGGACTTCCAGTACCATGTTGAATAAAAAAGTGGTGACAGTGGACATACTTATTAGAGAGAAAGCTATCAGTTTTCCCCACTGAGTATGAGGTTCACTGTGCATTTTTTCTTTATTTTTTATTGTTTATTTATTTTGAAGTCAGGGGCAGAGAGAGAGAAGGAGAGAGAAAGAGAGAGAGAGAGAGAGAGAGAGAGAGAGACTCTCAACCAGGCTCCACACTATCAGCTCAGAGTCCAACCCAGGGCTGCATCTCATGAATGATGAGATCATGACCTGAACCAAAATCAAGAGTCAGGTTCTCAACTGACTGAGCAACTCAGTGCATCAGCTTCCTGTGCATTTTTCATAGATGGCCTTCAGTATGTTGAGATATACTCCCTCTAAACCTCCTTTGTTCAGGGCTTTTATCATGAATCGATGTTTTACTTTATCATATGTTTTTTTTTTTTCTGCATCTATCCAAATGATCATATGTTTTTTTATCCTTTTTCTTATCTTTGTGATTGATTGATTTGCAAATATTACTACCCTTCCATCCTAGGACTAAATCCCACTTAATGGGGTTAAGTGATACATATTTTTTTAGTTTTTAAAATAATTCCAGTTAATTAGCATACAGAGTAATATTACTTTTATGTATACAATATAGTGATTAAACAGTTCCATAAAACAGCATCACAAGTGCACCTATATACCCATCATGTATATACCCACCTCCTCTCTATTTTTTCTTGTGTTAACCATCAGTTTTTTCTCTGTAGTTAAGAGTCTATTTCTTGATTTGCCTCTCTTTCTCCCTGTTGTGCATTTGTTTTCTTTCTTAAATTCCACATATGAGTGAAATCATATGGTATTTGTCTTCCTCTGGCTGACTTACTTCACTTAGCATTATACTCTAGCTCCATCTATGTTATTACAAATAAGATTTCACTCTCTTTTTTTTTTTAATTTTTTTCCACGTTTTTATTTTATTTTTGGGACAGAGAGAAACAGAGCATGAACGGGGGAGGGGCAGAGAGAGAGGGAGACACAGAATCGGAAACAGGCTCCAGGCTCTGAGCCATCAGCCCAGAGCCCGACGCGGGGCTCGAACTCACGGACCACGAGATCGTGACCTGGCTGAAGTCGGACGCTTAACCGACTGCGCCACCCAGGCGCCCCAAGATTTCACTCTCTTAATAAATGAGTAATATTCTTGTGTGTGTGTGTGTGTGTGTGTGTGTGTGTGTGTACCACAACTTCGCTATCCATTCATTAGTTGATGGACAATTGGGCTATTTCTATAATTTGGCTATTGAAGATAATGCTGCAATAAACATTGCAGTGCCATATCCCTTTGAATTAGTATTTTTGTATTCTTTGGGTAAATATATAGTAGTGCAATTGCTATATCGTACTGTTTTCCAGAGTAGCTGCACCAGTTTGCATTCCCATCAACAATGCAAGAGGGATCCTCTTCTCTACATCATCACCAACACCTGTTGTTTCTTGTGCTGTTGATTTTAGCCATTATGAAAGGTGTGAGCTGATATCTCATTGTAGTTTAGATTTGTATGTTCCTAATTATGAGTGATGTTGAGAATCCTTTTATGTGTTTGTTGGCCATCTATTTGTCTTCATTAGAAAAATGTTTATTCATGTCTTATGTACATTTTTAAATTGGATTATTCATTTTCTGGGTGCTCAGTTTGATAAATTCTCTATAAATGTTGGATGCTAACCCTTTATCAGAAACGTAATTTGCAAATATCTTCTCCCATTCAATAGGTTGCCGTAGCTGTGAGGAAGCCTTTTATTTTGATGAAATCCCAATAATTTATTTTTTTTATTTTGTTTCCACATAGTAGTGGACTTCCAAAAGTTCAGATTTTGAACTCTGCTGCTTATAATACTTTGCAATACCTCCATAAGCAAGGGATCCCTCCCCACCACCTTACCCACATTTATACCTCCCCAAGTCAACTCCCCGCACATCCTACCTTACAAAAGGATTGCTCTTCTACTCATAGACTTGCAGTTTTTGTTCTCTCAGACATCCTATTGATTTGTTGAGTGTTAAGAAAGATTTGATAACTATCTAGCTGTGTTCCAGGGACAAAATAAGCTTAGGGTTCTTCTAATCCTCTGCCATCTTAACTCCTCCTAAATTTGAGAATAAAGAGTAAAGCCATGAAATCCTAGGTGCCCAACCTTTAGCCACAATAAAAATAGAGTTCCAGGTTCCAGTGATCTCTGTCTCTCTCTCTCTCATGTTTTTTTTTTTTTCTCTCTCTACATGTAACCATACTGTGTGGCCCCAGGAGAGCCATGTAATTCCTAGGACTTGCAAGTATAAACCTTATTTTTTTGTAAGTTCTCTGATGGTTGTTTCTGAGATGCATCTTGTAATTATAACAAACACAAGGGAGGAGGAGTTAAGGTGGTGGAGCAGCATGGAGACCCTGAGCTTATCTTGCCCCTGAAATGCAGCTAAATCAGAACCATACCGTTTTGAACACCTAGGAAATTGATCTGAGGATTAACACAACAATCTGTGTAACTGGAGCCACAGAACTTTGTTGGTACATGGGGGAGAAAAAAGTCTATAGATGGTACAGAGCAGTTTTCATGGAGAGAAGAAAGAGAGAGAAAGTGACAGGGGGGACAGTACAGTGCATTGTGATTGTGCAAGAAAATCACTCTCCCAAAAGTTGCTGCAGAGAAAGAGAAAGAATTAAAACAAGGGCACTGAACAAGAAATATATTCCCTAAAACCATTGACTTGGAGAAAGGAGAGGGTTTCAATACCACCAGGATTCTATAAACAGTGGAGAACAGAGTCTGTAGTTTTGGAGTGCAGTGCCTGGTGGTACTCTGGTGAGGAAATTGAGCTAATTCCCAGGAGCAGGCCACACAGTCTGAGGGATCTGTGTACAACATGGGAAGAATCAGTTCCCCTGTTTGAAGTGCATTTGGTGGTGCAGGCCATAGGGCCTCCCCATAGGCAAAATTCCCAGCAGACCACAGAGAGTAGCCATGTTTGCTGATATTGGGAAAAAGACTTCAGAGTGCAACAAAACCTTGCACTAGCTGTGTGTTGTGATTTGCCATAATCTCTGAATCTCTGCCACTGAATGATCACATGACATTTTCTGGTGCACTTAGCCATTGCTCAGCAAGAACCTCCATAGAGTGTTGGCATGGGTCTAAACCGCAAGGGCCTCTGAAATGTGGGGCTTTGAAACACAACCCCATCTGAGGTAAAACTCTGGAGGAAGTTGCTGACTGGCAGGCAGACAGCTTTGACACAGACAAGGTAGAGGCGGGGAGTGGATGGAGGCCTTAGACAAAGGAGGAGTGCTTGGTCACCAGTCAGTGAGAACCTGAAGTTCCTGCACAATAGACTGGGGAGCTGGATGAAGCCATTTCCACCTCTGCCCTGCACATGCATGCATATCAAACCACCCCAGTAAGCTAAGCAGCACCGCCTGGTGGAGAATGGAGCCACTACGTCAAGTCCTGCCCAACTGTGCCTTCTAAGCACATTCCCCCAGAAGACCAGCACAAGTCACTTCACCTGCTTATCATACAGACTATAGAGTGCTTCATACTTTCAGTAATAGGGGAAATAATGTAACTTCCTCTGGGTTACATTCTGCTTGTGAGTTCATTTATTTGTTCATTTTCTTTGCTTGTTTTTGATTAAGTTGCTTTCTTTCTTATTTCTTTCTTTCCTTTCCCTTTCTTGGATACAGAAAGAGAAAATTTTATTACTTTAGTTTTTAAAATTTTTTTAATGTTTTATTCTGTTTCATTTTTGTTATTTTATTCTATAGGGTTTTTTTTTAATTTTCTTACCTTTTTTTTCTTTTCTTTCCCTTTTTCTCTGTTCTATCAAGATTCTTTGAACAAGCAGACTGAAACACACCTAGGATATAGCTTTCTTTATTTGATTTTGTGTTTTGTTTTTAATTCTTTAATTTTTGTTTTTTATTTTGTTAATTTTTTTCTTCCTCCAAAATGACAAAATGAAGGAATTCACACCAAACAAAGAAGAGAAAGAAATGACAGCCAGGGACTTAATTAACACAAATGTAAGTGTGATGTCAAATAGAATTTAGAACCTTGATAAAAATAGTACTAGCTGGGGTTAAAAAAAAGTATGGAAAACAGGAGAATCCCTTTCTGTGGAGAAAAAAAGAAATAAATTCTAATCGGATCAAAATTAAAAATGCTTACAACCAAGATGCAATCTGGAATGGATGTCACAATGGCAAGGATGAGTGAAGCAGAGCAGCGAATAAGCAATATAGAAGATAAAATTATGGAGAAAAATGTACCAGAAAAAAAAAAAGAGGGAAATAAAGTCAAAACCAGTCAAAACCAGTCAAAATCAGTGTACAAGACTAGGAGAACTCAGTGACTTATTAAAAAGGAATACCATACAAATGATAGGAGTCCGAGAAGTTGCAAAGAAAGAAAAAGGGGCAGAAGGTTTATGTGAGTGAAGTGGAATGGAAAACTTTCCTATTCTGAGGGAGGACACAAACATCAAAATCCAAGAAGCAAAGAGAACTCCCATTAGATTCAACAAATCTAACAATCACGAAGTCATATCATAGTCAAATCACAGAATATGCAGACTAGGAAAAAAATTATGAAAGCAGCAAGGGAAAAAGTATGTATTCTATAAGCAAAGAGATTATCCACAGAAACTTGGCAGGATATATTCAACATTCTGAATCAGACAAATATGCAGTCAATAATTCTTTATCCAGCAAGAATGTCATTCCAAATAGAAGGATACAAAAAGAATTTCCCAGACAAACAAAGCTAAAGGAGGTCGTGATCACTAAACCAGCCCTGCAAGAAATTTTAAGGATTGGTCTTTGAGTGGAGAAAAGACAAAATAAAACGAAAAATACCAAAAGCAAAAAAGACTAGAAAGGACTGGAAAGCATCAACAGAAACACCAACTTTACAGGCAACACAATGGCACTAAATTCCTATCTTTCAGTTCTCACTCTAAATGTAAATGGACTAAATGTTCCAATCGAAAGACACAGGGTATCAGAATGGATTAGAAAACAAGGTCCATCCATATGCTGCTTACAAGAGATACATTTTAAACCTAAAGACACCTGCAGATTGAAAGTAAGTGGATGGAGACCCATCTATCATGCTAATGATCATCAAAGGAAAGCTGGAGTAGCCATACTTATATAAGACAAACTAGATTTTAAAATAAAGACTGTAATAAGAAATGAAGAAGGGCATTATATCATAATTAAGGGTTCTACCTACCAAGAAGAACTAACTACTGTAAATACTTATCTGCTCAACGTGGAAGCACCCAAATATATAAATCAATTAATAACAAACATAAAGAAACTCATTGATAATAATACCATAATAGTAGGAGACTTCGACACCTCACTTACAGCAACAGACAGATCATCTAAACAGAAAATCAACAAGGAAACAATAGCTTTGAATGACACACTGGACCAGATGTACTTAACAGATATATTCAGAAACCTTCATCCTAAAATAGCAGAATAGACGTTCTTTTTGAGTACACATGGTACATTTTCCAGGAAAAAACACTTACTGGTTCACAAATCAGTCCTCAACAAGTACAAAAAGATCAAGATCATATCTTGCATTTTTTCAGACCCCATTGGCATGAAACTCAAAATGAACCACAAGAAAAAATTGGAAAGACCGTGAATAATTGGAGATTAAAGAACATCCTACTGTAGAATGAATAGATTAATCAAGAAATTAAGGAGGAAGTTTAAAAGTCCATGGAAGCCATGAAAATTAAAACACAAAAGCACCAAATCTCTGGGATGCTGTAAAGATGGTCGTAAAGGGAAGTATATAGGAAGGCAGGTCTTCCTAAAGAAGGAAAAAAAAAAGCTTCAAATACACAACCTAACCTTACACTTAAAACATCTGGAAAAAGCACAGGAAATAAAGCCCAAAAACAATAGAAGAAGGAGAATAATAAAAATTAGAGCAGAAATCAGTGTTATAAAAAAATCAAAAAACAAAAACAAAAACCTACTAGTACAGACCGATGAAACAAGAAGCTTTTCCTTTGATAGAATTAATTGATACGCCCCTAGCTAGATTGGTCAAAAAGAAAAAGGAAAGGATTCAAATAAATAAAATCACTCGTGAAAGAGGAGAGATCACAAACAACACCACATAAATACAATTACAAGAGAATATTATGTGCAAATATAACCCAACAAATTGGGCAATCTGGAGGAAATGGGTAAATTCCTAGAAACATATAAACTACAAAAACTATAACAGGAAGAAATTAGAAAATTTTAACAGACCCAAACCCAGTAAAAAAAAAAAAAAAAAAAAAAAGGAATCAGTAATCAAAATTCTCCCAAAAAAACAGAAGTCCAGGGCCAGAAGGCTTACCAGGGAAATTTTATCAAAAATTTAGAGTAGAGTTAACACTGCTTCTTTTGAAGCTGTTCCAAAAAACATAAATGCAAGGAAAACTTACAAACTCATTCTACAGGGTCAGCATTATTTTAATTCCCAAAAACAGACAAAGACAACACTAAAAAGAAAGAACAACAGAAAAATTTCCCTGATGAACATGGATGCAAAAATCCTCAACAAGATACCAGCAAACCAGATTGGACAATACTTTAAAAGAATTATTCACCTAGACAAGTGGAATTTATTCCTGGGATGCAGGGCTGGTTCTATATTTGCAAATCAATCAATGCAATACATCACATTAATAAAAGAAAGGATAAGAACCACATGATCCTCTCAAGATGCAGAAAAAGCATTTGACAAAATACAGCATCATTTCTTGATAACAATCCTTGAGAAAGTAGGGATTCAAGGAACATATTTCAATCACAAAGTCCATATACAGAATACCCACAGCTAATATCATTCTCTGTATCATTCCATATACAGAATATCATTCTCTGTATCATTCCATATACAGAATACCCACAGCTAATATCATTTCCCCATTCTCAATGGGGAAAACTGAGAGCTTCCTCCTATGATCAGGAACACGACACTCTTACCACTCTCACCACTGTTATTCAACATAGTGTTGGAAGTCTTAGCCTCAACAATTAGACACCAAAAATAAATAAAAGGCATCCAAATTTGCAAGGGAGAGGTCAAACATTCACTTTTCACAGTTGACATGAAAGTCTACCTGGAAAACCCAAAACCTCCACCAAAAAACTGCTAGAACTGATATATGAATTCTGCAAAGTTGGAGGATATAAAATCAATGTACAAACATCTGTTGCATTTCTATATACCAATAATGAAACAGCAGAAAGAGAAATCAAATAATCTATCCCATTTATAATTGCACCAAAAATCATAAAATACCAAGGAATAAAGCCAACCAAAGAGTGAAATATCTATACACTGACAACTATAGAAGGCTATGAAAGAACTGGAAGACGGCACAAAGAAATGGAAAAACATTCCATGCTCATCGATTGAAAGAACAAATATTGTTAAAATGTCAATACTACCCAAAGCAATCTACACATTCAATATAATCCCAATCAAAATAGCACCAACATTTTTCACAGTTATAACAAACAATTCTGAAATTTGTATGGAACCAAAAAACACTGAGAATAGCCAAACTAATTTTGAAAAAGAAAGCTATGGCTGGTGGCATCACAATTCTGGACTTCAAGATGTATAACAAAGCTGTAATCATCAAGACAGTATGGTACTGGCATAAAAGTGGACACTTAGATCAGCGGAACAGAATATAGAATCCATAAATTGACCCACAAACATATGGCATATCAATCTTTGACAAACCAGGAAAGAATATCCAAAGATATTTATCCAAAACAATATACAAAGGAGGGGGGTTGGACATAGTCTCTTCAGCAAATGGTGTTGGGACAACTGGAAAGCGACATGCAGAATAATTAACATGGATCACTTTCTAACACCATACACAAAAATAAACTCGAAATGGATGAAAGATCTGAATGTACTATAGGAAGCCATCAAAATCCTAGAGGAGAAAACAGGCAACAATATGTTTGATCTCGACCACAGCAACTTCTTACTTGACATGTCTCCAGAGGCAAGGGAAACAAAAGCAAAAATGAACTATTGGGGACTTCAACATGATAAAAATCTTCTGCATAGAGGAGACAATAAGCAAAACCAAAATGTAACCGATGAAATGGGAGAAGATATTTGCAAATGACATATCAGATAAAAGGTTAGTATACAAAATCTATAAATAACACCCAAGTCACCTAAAGAACAGATTAAATCAACACACAAAAGAATAATCCAGTGAGGAAATGGGTAGAAAGAATGAATAGACACCTTTCCAAAGAAGACATCCAGATGGATAACAGACACATGAAAAGATGTTCAACATCACTCATCATCAGGAAAACAAAATCAAAACCACAACGAGATACCACCTCACACTTGTCAGAAAGGCTAAAATTAACACTCAGGCAACAACAGATGTTGGTGAGGATGCAGAGAAAGAGGATCTCTTTTTCACTGCTGGTTGGAATGCAAACTGGTGCAGCCATTCTGGAAAACAATATGTAGGGTCCTCAAAAAATTAAAAATAGTGCTACCCCATGACCCAGAAATTTCACTGGTATTTATCCAAAATATACCAAAAAATGCTAATTTTTATGAAACAAAACAGATGAACATAGAGTGAGGGAAGCAAAAATAAGCTAAAAGCAGGATGGAGACAAACCATAAGGGACTTTTAAATACAGAGAACAAACTGAAAGTTTCTGGTGAGGTGTTGGGTTGGGGGAGAGGCTAAAGGGGTGAGGGACATTAAGGAAGACTATTGTTGGGATGAGCACTGAGTGTTATATGTAAGTGATGAATCACTAAATTCTATTTCTTAAATCACTATTACATTATATGTTAACTAACTTGGATTTAAATACAAGAAAAAAAGGCAAAAAAAAAAAAGAACCACTAGTTCTGGTCCAACTACAATGTTGGTTCCATTTGGGGAAATGTTACTGGGAGCTCATAATAGGTAATATGGGCCTAAGAGAGTGTTCTCAGGCATTCCAAGCAGATAGCATCATTATTGATTGGCTGATAATAACACAGAAGAGCACTGCATGGAACCAAAATCAGCCAAAAATATAATAGAAAAATATTTACTCATTGTCTAGAATCAGTAATTTTAATAATACTGAATATTGGATGTGAGGACATTACTGGACTGGATCACAGCGTTACAGTTGTAATAATCGATTATGAAGTGCCCTTTTTCTTCTCCATTTTTAAAACATGCAACATTGGATTAAAGTCAAGAAGCAATGCATATAATACCTCTTTGTTAATTATGTTTTATAGAGGTCTTAATTCTTGAATGTCCTATTTAATTTACATTCAGGGTCTAGTACATTTTATTAATAAGTTTGTAAATGCCAAAGATATAGTTTAATTTTAATGCATTATTCATTGTATTATAGCATGAGTGCCAACTATGGCATATTTTAGGACAATGGGTGCTATGACTATGGGAACTTTAACTTCAGTTAAAGTAAGTTATACCTTATATAACAGTTGGTCAGGGGATAATTTGCAATAACAGCAAGGCAAAAAAACTGCACAAAGTTTATGTTCAGAATAATACCTTTTGTGGAGGGCCATGGTCCATGAGGCAGATACTCTCATAGTGACCCAATATATGACTCACAACTCAAGAGCATCTTTGAAAATCATTCTCCACCTACTCAGTGGGGTAGGCTTAAATGTGTGGGAAAAGAGCAAAAACTTGGTTTGCTCACTTCCTATCAGTGCTGTCTGCTCAGTGAATCAGAATCATTCTATGAAACTGGAAGGGAATTCATACTTGGCTTCCTCTAAAGGATCCTTTGGAAACCTACCTAGTTTATTAAGAAAACAGGTGTTCCTAAGAGTACTGTTAGAGACAATAGGCAAATAACACATCTCAGGCCATAAATAAGGGAGGATTCAGCTTTAAAGTTCCAAATTAATGTTGGGACTTGAAGACCAGCTGGCAAAGGCAGACAGCAGTGGTATCAAGTGCAAGCAAGGCAGCACCTTCCCAGATTGATGTAAGTCTTGGTGTTATTCCAGTATGTTGAGGCAAGAAGATCAAGAGAAAACTGCCATTGAAAAGATAATTTGTTACAGTTTCCATGAGGATGGTGTACACACCACACACAGCCACCTGGGAAACACCTACATAATTAGGAGGTAGAAGGAATGGGATGAAAGAAAGGATAGGACTCTAAGAAAGAATAAGGCTCTATATTGGTAACTTTACATAGGAAAATGAGTTGTATATCTTCTCTAGAAGTTGGCTAGTCAGGGGAGGAATGGTCTCCTCAGGGTCAGTAAAACCCCAAATGCCAAAACACCAGAATGAAATACATGCTTAATAGCAATATGTTGCATTACTCTTTATAAACTGCAAAATGCTAGAGTGGGAAAAAGTAAATGCCAACAAGGTCCAGGAAAGTAAGTGAATGAATTGGCTAGTGAAGACTAGAGAGAATATGTCCTAGTTGGAAAGGGGAAGATCTACTCAGTCCTTGCCAGTTGTTGCTCTATGAGAATTTAGGGTCAGGAGGGCCATTTTGGAATTTTCACAAGAAGCTAAAAGATACAATTTTATTTAAAATCTCACATTTTAAAAAGTTGGAAGCTGATATAATTTGTCTTTAATTTTTGTACACAAAAAATAATACATGACTTTATATTGAATTTGACCTTAACATCCAGTTTTATACCTCTGTTAAAAATAAATATATCATGACCATTAACACTGTAATCATCATTTTTACCATCACCATCATAATTGCTTTCATATTTATTATTAAGTTCCTATGATGTATCAAAACTTATGTCAGTTATATTACATATATTATCTCATTTAATATTCACAATTAGTCCCTGATGTATCATATCATTTCCATTTTATGTGAGAAAACTTATGCTTGTAGCTCTCATGGGACATAGCAAAGTTGAGATTGAAATATATGCTAGTGGTTTTATATAGCTCTTAAAGTAGGGTTGTGGTTTCACCCAGGTGAAGCCAACCAAGAAGATCTCAGCTGTAGCCTCCTTTCTTCCACTGAGTGCTCACTTGTAGAGTGGTAGCATTTGATGGTTAATTTTATCCATCAACTTGAATGGACCATGGTACCTAGTTGCTGGTCAAACACCAGTGTAGATATTATTGTGAAGGCATTTTTTAGATGTCATTATTATTAAGTCAGTAGACTTTGAGCAAATTAGGTTATCCTTTATAACATGGGTAGGCTTTATATAGTCAGTTGAAGGCTTTACAAAAAAAAGACTAAGATCCACCAGAGAAAAGGAATTTTGTCTCCATATTGCCCTCAGACTTGAGCTGCAACATTAACTCTTCCTGGGGTCTCTAGCCTACCAATCTGCCCTACAAATTTCTGACTTACTAACATTCATACTTGCATGAGCCAATTCCTAAAAGTAAAAAGTAAATCTCTCTCTCTCTCTTTCTGTCTCTACACACACACACACACACACACACCCACACACCCTACTAGTTCATTTTTTTTAAGAACCCGGAAGTACACATATTTTGGTACCAAGTGTAATTCTAGAAGAACAGAATCATAAGGATGCATTTTCTGAATTAGTCCCAACAGGCTCCAAAAGGTATATATAAAGTATGACTCATGAAAAGTCATTCTAAAAAAAGTACATGACTTTTTCCCAATTTATATTCACAGAAATATGAGGGATATACGTAGGAATGGATAGTAAGCATGAGGTAATGGAACAGTGGAAGGAACACAAAGCTGGATGAGGCTGAGTTTATTGGCATGGGTTCACTAAGCAGATATCATAGATTTAATATTGTAACTCTAGGCGTTATAAAGGACTATGGAAGTTTGTTTGATTGGTTGGGTGAAACATAAGCTAAGAGTGGGGCACAATAAATTTAGATGCCATTACTGTTTCAATACACTGTATGGGAAGGAATCCAAAGGCAAAGGGTTATTGGAACGTTAGAGAGGATTTATCATGTCAGATCCACTCAACTACCCTGGGAGATTCAGACAGCACACTTTTCACCACAATTATTGGAAATAAATTTGTGCAGGAAGAGTAGTCATCTTTGAGAAGCTCTTTGGAGAGCTTTCTAACTCTTCTCTGTAGGTCAGAAATTAGAATGAGAACTGCTACCACCAAACTGGGAAACCTAAATGCAATTGGGACAATCAGATTCTTTTGGTGGCAGAGGCCAAGTGGAGGCACTTAGTATCCAAGAGCAAGTTGGCATTGTTACCATAATGGACAGCACAGTCCAAGCAGCACTTAGAAGTCTGATTTGTAGACACTTATGCTTTTGGCTAGTTAATCAGGAAGTTCTTAAAAGTAAAAGAGATGGGCTGTCTACTAAATTCTTACATGGTCTGTAGAAGTGGAACAGTTATAGATCATGTGAGCAAAAGTCTAACTTAAATCATGAAAAAAATAGAATCTTGGTTTCTCAATCATTTCCCATACTTGATCCAGTTTACAGATCCAGAACCCCTTGAATGAAGAGGAGGCCAGATCTTGAAGAACCTCACTGTGCTACCCAAAATGCTGTTAATCTTTCTCCCAGCCTTTCAACTATGGAACTATGACCTTTCATTGGGGTGATTGTTCACCGAAAAATAGGAAATAATAAGACCTTTGGGGGATTATTGGACGCTGTCTCTGACTTGAAACTAATTCCAAAAGACCCATAATGTCACAGTGGCCCACCAGTGTAGGGGCTAATGGAGGTTGATGGAGTTATAGCTTAAGTCCATCTCACAGTGGATGTACGGGTCTGTAAGTTCATCCTATGGTTATTAAACCAGTCTGGAAGGTGTAATTGTATTAGACATACTCAGAAACTGGCAGATTCTCCTCGTTGGTTCTTGTGCTGTGGAGTGAGGGGTATTAGGGAAAAGGAAAGTCCTAGTGGAAGCTTCTGGAAGTAAGCATGTTTTTCTTTTTCTTTCTTTTCTTCTTTTTTTTTTTTTAAATGATGCTTCAAAATCTTGGGGCCTTGCTGACACTGAAAAGGACTGCCCCTCATAGAATTATTTAATTCATAGGAATATCAAATAACTCCCTGGGAGAAAACCAGTTAATCCAGAGCCCATCTTCAACCAGTTCTTTTATTGTGCTCTCATAGGGCTCCCACTCACAGGCCCCTATTTATCTGTCTTTATCAACCTATGGCCAGGTACTCAGCAACTGGGGACAACTTCTATACCTCAGAGCTCACTGACATTGTTCAAACTAGCCAATCCTAAACCTCCATTACTCTACTTCATTCCTTCCTTTCTGGGGAAGCTATAATAAACTCTTTTGTCCATCTTTTTTCCCAATTAATTCCACTTCATGAGAGATTTCAGTGCTTCCCCATGTGGCCCTGTGTTTCATAGCATGTGCCTGTCTAGTAGGAACTGTGAGTAATGAACTACCATTTCAATGGCAATTATCTCACCACACCTGAATAATAATAAAACCTACATTTTAAAACCAGACTGTCTTTACTAAACCAAAAGCAATACGTATTCCTGTAGGGATTGTGGATAAAAATGCCATGAACAAGGAGTTGAAGGGCGCAGGATTGTTGACTGCCACCATAGTTCCATTAAACTGTAAACCTTAAAACTGCCAACTATTTTACCAGCAAAAAATGGGTTTATTCGGTAATAGCAGAGAATTTCAATTCTTGGGACAAGGTACAGCAAAACTATAGTCAGGTCTGGAGAACCAAAGAGAAGAATGCTCTTTTACAGAGCAAAGGAGGAAGCTGGGACAGATGCTATAAACAAAAAGTCCACTGGAGTAAACTGGGAGTTCCAAGTGTAGTGGCTTTTTAAATTTTTTAAATGTTTATTTATTTCTGAGAGAGACACAGAGAACAAGTAGGGGAGGCACAGAGGGAAAGGGAGACACTAGAATCTGAAGCAGGCTCCAGGCTCTAAGCTGTCAGCACAGAACCCCACTTGGGGCTCGAACTCATGAACCACAAGATAAGGACCTGAACCAAAGTCAGAGGATTAACCGACTGAACTACCCAGGCACCCCTGTAGTGGCCTTTTATTGGCTGAGTTGTGACAGTCTCTCATTGGCTGGGCTGCTGCTGGGGAAGGAGGAAACCTTTCTTATTCCTGCTGGGATTGTAAAGTAGTATCCACTAGCGAGGTAAATCTCTTCCTGTGGGGTCTCCAATTGAGGACTAGTGGCTGGGTATGAGGGCCCCCCTGCTGGCCTCCCAACTTCATTCTAAATGATATTTTCTTTTATTAATTTTCACAAATCTTACTTACTTGGCCTGTTCAGGAAACAGATATATCTTAGAGAATAATTGCAGATTATCACAAGCTTATCTAGATGGCAACTTCTATTGTAACTGCTGTATCAGATATAGTTTCATTGCTTAAGCTGATAAACATATACTTCAGTACCTGGTATGTAGCTATTGATCTTGTAAATGCTCTTTTCTTCTATCTGCTATTAAAGACTATCAGAAGCAGTTGCTTTCAGCTGTCAAAGTAGCAATACACATTCACTATCTGACTTCAGGGGTGTATCAATTTAACTTGTGTCATAATTTAGTTCATAGGGATCTTGCTTACCTTTGTCTTCTATAAGATATCACACTGGTCGTACCTTGATGACATCATGCTGATTGAACTAGTGAGCAAGAAGTAGCAAGTACTCCAGAGTTATTGGTAAAACATGTGCAAGTCACAGTGTGGGAAATAAATCCAACTGAAATTCAGTGGCCTTCTACCTATAAGTCCAGTGGTATGGGGCATGTCAAGCTATCCCTTCCAGGATGAAGGGTGAATTGTTGCGTTGGCCCCTGCTACAACCAACGGTGAAACACAACATCCAGTGGGCATCCTTGAATTTTAGAGACAACATATTTTTTGTTTGTATGTGTTAATCTAGCCCATCTAACAACTTACCCCCCAAAACTTCTAGGTTTGAATGGAGCTCATAATAAGAGAAAGCTCCTCAACAGATCCAAGCAGCCATACAAGCTTCTCTGGAAACTTGGACTATATGACACCACAGATCCAATGATATTTGATGTGTCAGTGACAGATAAAAATGACTTTGGCAGGTCCCTACAGATGAATCACAGCACCCAGGGTTTTCAAGAAAAAGTTCTGCCATCCTCTGTTGATAACTACCCTCCTTCTGGGAAACAACTTTTAGTTGCTAGTGGGCCTTAGTAGAGAATGAAAGCCTAACTGTTGGATACTAAATTACCATGTTATGTGTTCATCATGAAACGGATATTGTTTTATTCACCAACCTATAAAGTTGGGTATGCACAGATGCATTCCACCATCAAACAGAAGTGGTATAGACACTACTGATTGAGAGTCTGCCTAAGATCAGGCTTAAGCAGGCCCAGGAGCACAAGTAATTTGCATGTGGAAGTGACCCAAATTTCCATAATTCTCATTCCTGTTACACTACCTTCTCTCTTCTGGCCGGTACCTGTGGTCTCACAGACAGTTCTCTACAATCAGCTGACAGAGAGAGACAATTCAGGCTCTGTTCACAGATAATTTGCATGTTATGCAGACGCCATGTGAAAATAAACAGCTGCAGCAATTACAAAGACTAAGATGCAGAGAAAACCTCCCAGTGAGCAGAATTTTGATAAGTATATATTATGGTTCACTCTGCGTGGAAGAAAAAATTACCAGACTTGAGATTATATACTGATTCCTAGGATGTGGCCATTGGTTTGGCTGGTTGGTCAGAGACTGGAAGGAACATTATTGGGAAATTGGTGATAAGGAGGTCTCAGAAAGAGGTATGTGGGTTGACCTTTTTTTATTTTTCATGTTTTATATATTTATTCAGAAAGTCTTTCAACTATGGAAATATGCATTTTTAGCATATTTAGCATGAAATCTGATGTTCTGAAATCCCTTTTCCATGTAATTCTGTTTATTACAACGTTATAATCCTAGAGAAATTATCTTATGTGAAGTTTTTAATACATTCAGATACTTTTCATGATGTCTGATGTGATCAGTAATAACGGTTGCAATGAAATATTTAGCTATGTTCATAATTCTCATAATCTAAAAACAACAGGAATTTATCTTATGTACAGGCAGCTATGAATTTATCAAGTAGTAACAGTCAATCAGAAAGGAACTGATCACCTTTTCTTTGATCAATTAGTATTTCCAGCTGAGAACCTGGGTAGGACTTCACAAGATGGCTAGCATCATAAGCCTTCCATTTACTTTGATCTGTTCCCAAATATCCACTAAAGGCTTTTTTACCCCAAGGGCAAAAAGATTACTGGGTGGCAAGTTGGAGCAAATGTTGGCAGAGATTTGTACTTTCTAGGATTCTTCAAAGCACAAAGTTCCCCATGGAGTGTCCAAAAATAGACATCCTTTGGATATCCACTGGAAAATGGCATTTATGATTTGGAGAAGATCCTCAGTTACATAAAAGTACATTCTGCAGTTAGTTTTCCAAGGATCTTCAGTGGCACCCACAAAAAAACCCAGCACTGGTGTCAAAGTCCCAGCTCTCATTTTCTCCTTTAATATTGCAACCACAAGGGCTGGTGTCTTGAACAATGACAACAACCATGTTCTGAGGTGTCTTGATGATAACCAGACTTTGACATAAAATTTTGTTTGGTGCAAGTTAAACCAGACAGCCAATATAGTGCAGGGCATTTTCCACTTTATGCCTTTGGTGGTAGATAACAAAGTTCATTTTTCATTCAGCTCAACACTGTCATATTCAAAAAATGTCTGCAATTCTTTTGATGCTATTCTCCTGACCAATTGCTACTTGCTTTTTTGTCTGCACCAAGGGATAGATGATCCTTGGTGATTGATGGCAGTGGGGGGAGAAGAAGCAGCTGGAACCAGATCTTTTTGAATGGGCAAAATGTGAAAATATTTGAGTCCCATGTAAATGCTCAACAAAGGGTTCCCTTATCAGAGGAGGATGATTCTAACAATATAGTGGATATGATGACCCATTCTATGGATAGCAGTCAATGTTTTCCCCTGCCACCCATCATCACTCAATGGGCTCATGGATGCAGTGGCCATGTTGGCAGGGATGGAAGATATCATGGGCCCAACAACATGGATTTATGCTCAAAAAGGCCAATATGCTTATGGCTACTGCTGAGTGACCATTTACCAGCCATAGAGGCCAACACGGATTCTCTTATATGGCATCATTTCCCAGGGTGTTAAGCCAGCAAGCTGGTGGCAACTTGATTCCATTAGACTCCATCACAGCAGAGGTAGTGTTTCATTCTTTTCTTTTTTTTAATTTTTTAATGTTTTTTTAAATTTATTTTGAGAGAAATATTGTGTGTGAGTGGGGGAGGGGTAGAGATGAGGGAGAGAGAGAATACCAAGCAGGTTTGTGCTGTCAGCACAGAACCTGATGCAGGGTTGCATCTCATGAGCTAAGATTATGACCTGATCCAAGATCAAGAGTCAGATGCTTAACCACCTCAGCCACCCAGGTGCCCCAAGGTAGTGTTTCATTCTTACTGAAATATACACATACTCTAGATACATCTTTTCATTCCCTGTATGTAATGCTTTTGCCAAAATTACCTTATGGAAACTTAATGAATGCCTTGCTCACCATTATGCTATTCCAACAACATTGCTTCTGATCAAGGAACTCATCATGTCACAGGAAATGAAATGTATAAATGATTCCATTTCATGAAATTCATAATCATACCATGTTTTCCACCATCCTGAATCATTTGCCATGACAGAACAGTGGAATGGCCTCTTTAAGACTTAGTTACAGTGCCAGGTAGATGACAGTACTTTGTGAGACTAAGGCAATGTTATAAATAAAGGGCATATATACTCTGAATCAACATTCAGTATGTTGCTGTTTTTCCTACAGCCAAGTTTCATGGGTCCAAGAAGCAAGGTGTAGCAGTGGGAGTGGCACCAGTCACTCTTACCTCTAGCAATCCACAAGTGCAGAAGCTTTTTATCTTGATGAGGTACCAATAGTTCATTTTTGCTTTTAATTCCCTTGCCTTTGGAAACCTGCTGAGCAAGAAATTGCTGTGTGCTCTTTAACTTCTTGGTGAGGTCAAAGATGTTGTTGCCTGTTTTCTCCTCTATAGTTTTTGTGGTTTCCTGTCTCACATTTAGGTCTTTCATCCATTTTGAGTTAATTTTGATGTATAGTGTAAGAAAGTGCTCCAGTTTTATTCTTCTGCATGTAGCTGTCCAGTTCTCCCAGCACCATTTGCTAAAGAGACTGTCTGTTTTCCATTGGATACTCTTTCCTTCTTTGTCAAAGATTAGTTGACCATACACTTGTGGGTCTAGTTCTGGGTTCCCTATTTTATTCTATTGATCTATGTGTCTGTTTTTGTGCCAATACCATACTATCTTGAGGATTACAGCTTTGTAGTAGAGGATAAGTCTGGGATTGTGATCCCTCCTGCTTTGGTTTTCTTTTTCAACATCACTTTGGCTACTCAGGGTCTTTTGTGATTCCATACAAATTTTAGAATTGTTTTATATGGCTCTGTGAAGAATGCTGGTGTTAGTTTGATAGGTATTGCATTGAATATGTAGATTGCTTTGGGTAGTATGGGCATTTTAACAATATTTGCTCTTCCTATCTAAGAGCATGGAATGTTTTTCCATTTTTTTGTGACTTATTCCAGTTCTTTCAAAAGCCTTCTATATTTTTCAGTGTATACATTTTTCACCTCTTTGATTAGATTTATTCCTAGGTATTTTATTGTTTTTGGTGCAGTTGTAAATGGGATCGGTTCCTTGATTTCTCATTCTGTTGCTTCATTATTGGTTTATAGGAATGCAACCGATTTCTGTGCATTGATTTTATACCTGCAACTTTGCTGAATTCATGAATCAGTTCTAGCAGTTGTTTGGTGTAATCTTTTGGGTTTTCCATATAGAGTACCATGTCATCTGCAGAGTGAAATTTGACCTCTTCCTGACCGATTTGGATGCCTTATAGTTCTTTGTGTTGCCTGATTACTGAGACTTCCAATACTATGTTGAATAACAGTGGCAAGAGTGGACATCCCTGTCTTGTTCCTGACCTTAGGGGGAAAACTCTCAGTTTTTCCCCATTGAGGATGATATTAGCAGTGGGTCTTTCATATATAGCTTTCATGGTCTTGAAGCATGATCCCTCTATCCCTACTTTCTTGAGGGTTTTTATCAAGAACAGTTGCTGTATTTTGCCAAATGTTTTCTCTGCATCTATGGAGAGGATTCTGTGCTTCTTGTCCTTTCTTTTATTGATGTGATGTACCACATTGATTGTTTTGTGGATGTTGAACCAGCCCTGCATCCCAGGTATAAATCCCATTTGGTCGTGGTGAATATATATATATTTTTGGATGTATTGTTGGAACCAGTTGGCTGATACCTTGCTGAGGATTTTTGCATCCATGTTCATCAGGGAAATTGGACTATAGTTCTTTTTAGTGGGATCTTTGTCTGGTTTTGGAATCAAGGTAATGCTGGCCTCATAGGATGAGTTTGGAAGTTTTCCTTCCATTTCTATTTTTTTTTTTTTTTGAACAGCTTCAAGAGAATAGGTGTTAACTCTTCCTTAAATGTTTGGAAGAATTCCCCTGGAAAGCCATATGACCCTGGACTCTAGGTTTTTTTTTTTGAGAGACTTTTGATTACTAATTTGATTTCTTTACCAGTTATGGGTCTGTTCAAATTTTCTATTTCTTCCTTTTTCAGTGCTGGCAGTATGTATGTTTCTAGGAATTTGTCCATTTCTTCCAGATTGACCATTTTATTGGCGTATAACTGCTCATAATATTCTTTTATTATTGTTTGTATTTCTGCTGTGTTGGTTGTGATCTCTCTTCTTTCATTCTTGATTTTATTTATTTGGATACTTTCCTTTTTATTTTTGATCAAACTAGCTAGGGGCTTATCAATTTTGTTAACTCTTTCAAAGAACCAGCTCCTGGTTTCTTTGATCTGTTCTACTGTTAGTTTTGTTTTGTTTTGTTTTGTTTTTTGGTTTCGATAACATTGATTTCTGCTCTAATCTTTATTATCTCCTGTCTTCTGCTGGTTTTGGGTTTTATTTGCTGTTCTTTTCCAGTTCTTTAAGCTGTAAGGTTAGGTTGTGTATCTGAGACCTTTCTTCTTTCTTTAGGAAGGCCTGGATTGCCATATACTTCCCTTTTGTGACCCCCTTTGTTGTGTCCCAGAGGTTTTGGGCTGTCGTGTTATCATTTTCATTGGCTTACATGTACTTTTTAATTTCCTCTTTAACTTCTTGGTGAGCCCATTAATTCTTTAGCAGGATGTTCTTTAGTCTCCAATATTTGTTATCTTTATAAATTTTTTTCTTGTGGTTGATTTGGAGTTTCATAGCATTCTGGTCTGAAACTATGCTGAGTATGATCTTAATCTTTTTGTATTGTTGCGGGCTGATTTGTGTCCCAGTATGTGATCTATTCTGGAGAACATTCCATGTGCTTGGGAGAAGAATGTATATTCTGCTGCTTTAGGATGATATGTCTGAATATATCTGTTATGTCCATCCAGCCCAGTGTGTCATTCAAAGCCATTGTTACCTTGTTGATTTCCTGTTTAGATGATCAGTACATTGTTGTAAGTGGGGTATTCAAGTTCCCTACCATTGTGGTATTATTACCAATGAGTTTCTTTATGTTTGTGATTGATTTATATATTTGGGTTCTGTCATGTTTGGGGCATAAATGTTTATAATTGCTAGGTCTTCTTGGTGGATAGACCCTTTAACAATGATATAATGCCCTTATTCATCTCTGGTTGTAGCCTTTATTTTAAAGTCTAGATTGTCTGATATAAATATGGCTACTTTGGCTTTCTTTTGTCGACCGTTAGTATGATGGATGGTTTTCCATTTCCATATTTTCAATCTGAAGGTGTCCTTAGGTCTAAAATGGATCTCTTGTAAACAGCATACAGATGGTACAATTTTGTTACCCTATGTATTTTGATTGGAGCATTGATCCATTGATGTTTAGAGTAAGTATTGAAAGATATGAATTTATTGCTATTGTGTTGTCTGTAGAGTGGAGTTTCTGGTAATGTTCTCTGGTCCTTTGTAGTCTTTGCTGCTTTTGGTCTTTTTTTTGTCTTTTCTTCCCTCAGAGAGTCCCCCTTAAAATCTCTTGCAGGGCTGGTTTAGTGGTCACAAAGTCGTTTAATTTTTGTTTGGGAATTTTTTTGGGGGGGGGATTTAACTTCATCTTTTATTTTTTAAAATTTACATCCAAATTACTTAGCATATAGTGCAACAATTGTTTCAGTAGATTCCTTAATATCCCTTACCCATTTAGCCCATCTCCCCTACCACAACCACTCCAGCAACCCTCACTTTGTTCTCCATATTTATGAGTCTCTTTGTTTTGTCCCCCCTCTGTTTTTATATTATTTTTGTTTCCCTTCCCTTATGTTCATCTGTTTTGTCTCTTAAAGTCCTCATATGGGTGAAGTCATATGATTTTTGTCTTTCTCTGACTGACTAATTTCACTTAGCATAATACCCTCCAGTTCCATCCACGTAGTTGCAAATGGCAAGATTTCATTCTTTTTGATTGCTGAGTAATACTGCATTGTATATGTATACCACATGTTCTTTATCCATTCATCCATTGATGGACATTTGGGCTCTTTCCATACTTTGGCTATTGTTGATAGTACTGCTAAAAACATAGGGGTGCATGTGTCCCTTTGAAACACACACCTTCATTCCTTGGATAAATGCCTAGTGCAATTGCTGGGTCGTAGGGTAGTTCTATTTTTAGCTATTTGAGGAACCTCCATACTGTTTTCCAGAGTGGCTGCACCAGCTTGCATTGCCACTAACAATGCAAAAGAATTCCCTTTCCCCGCATCCTCACCAACATCTGTTGTTGCCTGAGTTGTTAATGTTAGCCATTCTGACAGGTGTAAGTTTGTATCTCATTGTGGTTTTGATTTGTATTTCCCTGATGATGAGTGATGTGGAGCATTTTTTCATGTGTTGGTTGGCCCTCTGGATGTCTTCTTTGGACAAGTGTCTACTCATGTCTTTTGCCCATTTCTTCACTGGATTATTTGTTTTTTTGGGTGTTGAGTTTAATAAGTTCTTTATAGATTTTGGATACTAACCCTTTATCTGATATGTCATTTGCAAATATCTTCTCCCATTCTGTCAGTTGCCTTTTAGTTTTGCTGATGGTTTCCTTTGCTGTGCAGAAGCTTTTTATTTTGATGAGGTCCCAATAGTTCATTTTTGCTTTTGTTTCCCTTGCCTCTGGAGACGTGTTGAGTAAGACATTGCTGCGGGCAAGATCAGAGAGGTTTTTGCCTGCTTTCTCCTCGAGGATTTTGATGGCTTCCTGTCTTACATTGAGGTCTTTCATCCATTTTGAGTTTATTTTTGTGTATGGTGTAAGAAAGTGGTCCAGGTTCATTCTTCTGCATGTCATTGTCCAGTTTTCCCAGCACCACTTGCTGAAGAGACTGTCTTAATTTCATTGGATATTCTTTCCTGCTTTGTCAAAGATTAGTTGGCCATACATTTGTGGGTCCATTTCTGGGTTCTCTGTTATATACCATTGATCTGAGTGTCTGTTCTTGTGCCAGTACCATACTGTCTTGATGATTACAGCTTTGTAGTATAGCTTGAAGTCTGGGATTATGATGCCTCCTACTTAGGTTTTTTGTTTTTTGTTTTTTGTTTTTTTCAAGATCGCTTTGGCTATTCAGGATCTTTTCTGGTTCCATACAAATTTCAGGATTATTTGTTCTAGCTCTGTGAAGAATGCTGGTGTTACTTTGATAAGGATTCCATTGAATATGTAGATTGCTTTGGGTAGTATCGACATTTTAATGATATTTGTTCTTCCTATGCAGGAGCATGGAATCTTTTTCCATTTCTTTGTGTCTTCTTCAATTTCTTTCATCAGCTTTCTATATTTTTCAGTGTATAGATTTTTCACCTCTTTGGTTAGATTTATTCCTAGGTATTTTATGGTTTTTGGTGCAATTGTAAATGGGATTGATTTCTTGATTTCTCTTTCTGTCACTTCATTGTTGGTGTATAGGAATGCAACCGATTTCTATGCATTGATTTTACATCCTGATGAATTCATGAATCAGTTCTAGCAGTTTTTTCATGGAATCTTTTGGGTTTTCCATATAGAGTATCATGTCATCTGCAAAGAGTAAAAGTTTGACCTCCTCCTGGCCAATTTGGATGCCTTTTATTTCTTTGTGTTGTCTGATTGCAGAGGCTAAGACTTCCAATACTATGTTGAATAACAGTGGCGAGAGTGGACATCCCTGTCTTGTTCCTGACCTTAGGGGGAAAGCTCTCAGTTTTTCCCCATTGAGGATGATATTAGCGGTGGGTCGCTCATATATGGCTTTTATCATCTTGAGTTATGCTCCTTCTATCCCTACTTTCTTGAGGGTTTTTATCAAGAAAGGATGCTGTATTTTGTCAAATACTTTCTCTATATCTATTGAGAGGATCATATGGATCTTGTCCTTTCTTTTACTGATGTGATGAATCACGTTAATTGTTTTGCAGATATTGAACCAGTCCTGCATCCCAGGTATAAATCACACTTCATCGTGGTGAATAATATTTTTAATGTATTGTTGGATCCGGTTGGCTAATATCTTGTTGAGGATTTTTGAATCCATGTTCATCAGGGAAATTGGTCTATAGTTCTCCTTTTTAGTGGGGTCTCTGTCTGGTTTTGGAATCAGGGTAATGCTGGCTTCATAGAAAGAGTTTGGAAGTTTTCCTTCCATTTCTATTTTTTGAAACAGTTTTAAGAGAATAGATGTTAACCCTTCTAACCCTAAATGTTTGGTAGAATTCCTCTGGAAAGCCATCTGGCCCTGGACTCTTGTTTTTTGGAAATATTTTTGATTACTAATTTGATTTCCTAACTGTTTATGGGTATGTTCAAATTTTCTATTTCTTCCTGTTTCAGTTTACTAGTGTGTATGTTTCTAGGAATTTGTCCATTTCTTTAAGATTGCCCATTTTATTGGCATATAATTACTCAGGATATTCTCTTATTATTGTTTTCATTTCTGTTGTGTTGGTTGTGATCTCTCCTCTTTCATTCTTGATTTTACTTATTTGGGTCCTTTCTTTTTTCTTCTTGATCAAACTGGCTAGTGGTTTATCAATTTTGTTAATTCTTTCAAAGAACCAGCTTCTGGTTTCATTGATCCGTTCTGTGTTTTTTGGTTTTGATAGCATTAATTTTTGCTCTAATCTTTATTATTTCCTGTCTTCTGCTGGTTTTGGGTTTTATTTGCTGTTCTTTCTCCAGCTACTTAAGGTGTAAGGTTAGGTTGTGTATCTGAGATCTTTCTTTCTTCTTTAGGAACGCCTAGATTGCTATATATTTTCTTCTTATGACCATGTTTGCTGTGTTCCAGAGGTTTTGGGTTGTGGTGTCATCATTTTTCATTGACTTCCATATACTTTTTAATTTCTTGTTTAACTGCTTGGTTAGCCCATTCTTTCTTTAGTAGGATGTTCTTCATTCTGCAAGTATTTGTTACCTTTCTAAAATTTTTCTTGTGGTGGTTGATTTCGAGTTTCACAGGATTGTGGTCTGAAAATATGCACGGTATGATCTCGATCTTTTTGTACTTACTTAGGGCTGATTTGTGTCCCAGTATATGGTGTATTCTGGAGAACGTTCCATGTGCACTGGAGAAGAATGTATATTCTACTGCTTTAGGATGAAATGTTCTGAATATATCTGTTAAGTCCATCTGGTCCAATGCGTCATTCAAAGCCATTGTTTCCTTGTTGATGTTTTGATTAGATGATCTGTCCATTGCTGTGAGTGGGGTGTTGAAATCTCCTGCTATTATGGTATTACTATTGAGTTTCTTTAAGTTTTTGATTAATGGATTTATGTATTTGGGTGCTCTCACATTTGGTGCAAAAATGTTTACAATTGTTAGGCCTTCTTGGTCTATAGACCCCTTGATTATGATATAACACCCTTCTGCATCCCTTGATACAGTCTTTATTTTAAAGTCTAGATTGTCTGATATAACTATGGCTTTCTTTTGTTGACCATTAGCATTATAGATGGTTCTCCATCCCCTTATTTTCAATCTGTAGGTGTCTTTAGGTATAAAGTGGGTCTCTTGTAAACAGCATATAGATAGATCTTGTTTTCTTATCCATCTGTTACCTATGTCTTAATTGGAGCTTTGAGTCAATTTATGTTTAGAGTGAGTACTGAAAGATATGAATTTATTGCCATTATGTTGCTTGTAGAGTTGGAGTTTCTGGTGGTGCTCTCTGGTCCTTTCTAATCTTGTGTTGCTGTATATTTTCATCTTTTCTCCCCTCAGAGAGTCCCCCTTAAAATTTCTGGTTTTAAATTGCTGGTTTTAACCAGCAGGGCTGGTTTAGTGGTCACAAACTCCTTTAATTTTTCTTTGTCTGGGAAACTTTTTCTCTCTCCTTCTATTTTGAATGACAGCCTTCCTGGATAAAGAATTCTTGGCTGCATATTTTTCTGATTCAGCACGCTAAATATTATCCACCACTCCTTTCTGGCCTGCCAAGTTTCTGTGGATAGGTCTGCTGCAAACCTGATATGTCTTCCCTTGTAGGTTAGGCACTTATTTTCCCTCTCTGCTTTCATGATTCTCTCCTTGCCTGAGTATTTTGTAAATTTGACTATGATATTTCTTGTTGATAGTCGGTTTTTGTTGAATCTAATGGGAGTCCTCTGTGTTTCCTGGATTTTGATGTCTGTGTCTTTCCCCAGGTTAGGAAAGTTTTCCACTATGATTTGCTCACATAACCCTTCTACCCCTATTTCTCTTTCTTCCTCCTCTGGGACCCCTATGATTCTCATGTTCCTTTTTAATGAGTCCCTGATTTCTCTAATTCTTAAATCGTGCTCTTTTGTCTTAATCTCCCTTTTTTCTGCTTCATTATTCTCTATAAGTTTGTCCTCTATATCGCTGATTCTCTGTTCTGCTTCATCAATCCTTGCCGCCGCTGCATCCATCCGTGATTGTGGCTCAGTTATAGCATTTTTAATTTCATTCTATTTTTGCTTTTTTTATCTCTGCAGAAAGGGATTTTAATCTATTTTCGACTCCAAGTAGTATTCTTATTATCATGATTCTAAATTCTGGTTCAGACATCTTGCTTGTGTCTGTGTGGTTTAAATCCCTCACTGTAGTCTTTGTGCTCTTTTTTTTGGGGTGACTTCCTTCGTTTTGTCATTTTGAAGCGAGAAAAGGAATTAAGT
Organism: Herpailurus yagouaroundi; assembly: GCF_014898765.1. NCBI lineage: Eukaryota > Metazoa > Chordata > Mammalia > Carnivora > Felidae > Herpailurus > Herpailurus yagouaroundi. The sequence goes on along the minus strand of NW_024412416.1, from coordinate 23,016,984 downwards.
AGAGACGTTGAAATGCAAAAAAATTAAAATTAAAAAGTATTAAAATTGAAACTTAAAAACACACACACACACAAATCCAATAGATGATGCTAGATCCTAGGTGTGTTTTTCTCTGGGTGTTGAAAGTGGTTTCACAGATTATAGAATAAAAAAGGGGGAGGAGAAAAAAAAGAAAATCGTTTGAGAATTTGAAAAAATAAATACACTAAAGTAGACTCAAATGAGGAGATGTGGGTAAAATAGAATTTGAAAAATATACACAAAAGTAGAGAATATAGTAGAAAAAAATGAAAGAAAAATATTTTTAATAAAAATTAAATGAAATATGATTTTTTTCTTTTTCTGTATTTAAGAAAAGGAAAAGAAACAAAAAAGAGAAAAAAGATACAAAAAGAAAAGAAAAGAAAAAGAAATCGTTTTTAAATTTGAAAAAGTGAATACACTGTAGTAGACTAAAATAAAATGATGGGAGTAAGAATTTGAAAAACTTTACATAAAGGCAAAACATATGGTAATAAAAATTAAATAAAATATTTTTAAAGAAATTTAAGTAAAAATGAAGTTTTTCTCTTTCTGCATTCAAGAAAAAAAATAAATGAGAAAGAAAAAATAAAGAAAAAAAAGGAAATTGTTTGAAAATTTGAAAAAAGAAAGAAAAAGAAAGAAAAAAAAGGAAATTATTTGAAAATTTGAAAAGTTGAGTACACTGAAGTAGACTAAAACAAAATGTTGGAAGTAGAATTTGAAAAACTTTACACAAAAATAAAAAATATAGTAATAGAAATTAAAAATATATATTTAATAAAAACTGAAAATAAAAATGAGGTTTTTCTCTTTCTGTATTCAAGAAAAAGAAAAGAATTTTAGAAGAGAAAAAGAAAAAAGAGCAAAAAAGAAAAAAAATTGAATAGATGAACCTGCTAGCAGAAGTCGGACTGAAATTGCTTCGTTTTCTCATAGAGGTCAGTCCATGTAGCTCTTTATAGTTCATAAATTAAGCTGGCAGTGAGGCTTGTATTCTTGAAGAGCAAAGTTGGCCCAGTTGGGCAGGGCTGAGTGTAACTGCTCTGCTCTCTACAAGATGGCCCTGCTAGCCTACTGGGCTGGATTGTTGTAGTGCTCATCTGAGGGCATGCAGATGCACAGGAGTGGTGAAAATGGCGCTACCCACCCACCCAATCTGTTCTCCTGGATCAGCAATCGCACACCGGTCCTCTGTCTTCAGCTCTCGTCCATTCCCCACTTTTTCACTGTGACCAGGCCCCAGATAGTACCTCTCTCCCAAGTTTTTTGTCAGATACGGCTGTTTTCCCTGGCCCTTACTTTGGAAGGACTGCGGCTTTAACCAGTTCTGCCCCTCTGTGGGAGGGTCTCACCAAGCAATGGTTGAATGAGCAATGGCCAAATGTCTGCTGCACCCAGGAAGGCCTGCTGGACCCTGTTGTTGCCGGTGCTCCGAGACTGTGGCCAGGTGGCAGCCCACCCCCAAAAAAGTTCCTGAGACAGTGTAGCATCAACGTTTCAGGGATTATGGAAAATCGCAACACGCATCTGGCACCAGGCTTCACCCTCAATGACCTTGCCCCAGCACCAGCAAATGTGGCTGCTTTCCAGGGTCTGCTGGGACCCGGTGGCTTCAACAGTCTCTACCAAATGTCCTTCCAGCAGTGCAACCAATTTTCCCTGTGCGGCCTGAGAACCTCTTGGACTCCACTCTGTTCCTTTCCTACCAAAGCACTGTCAGGTATCCAGCTGCGGAGTTGCAGCCTTTGTTTTCCCCTTGTTTACAGTCCTAATGGAATTTAAACCATCTCCTTTCTCCTTTCTCCCTTTTTAGTTTAGTCCCTACGGCTGTTTCCAATTTTCCACTTTCTCTCCAGCTGTTTTTGGCAAGGGGTGCTTTTCCCATATGCAACCCCCGCCCCGGTCTCCATCCTCTCTCCACCCACAAAAGGGGATCCCTACCTTCTGCAGCTTCTTGCTCCCCAAGTTCAGCTCTCCATGCCTCGTATCTGCTGAATTCTGTGGTTCAGAATTGTGCAGACTGTTGTGTTAATCTTCCAATCAGTTTTCTAGGTGTGTAGGATGGTTTAGTGTTGGTCTGGCTGTATTTCCTGGATGCGAGACACACAAAGAACTTCCATGCTGTTCTGCCATCTTGGCTCCTCCCCTGATCTTGTTCCTTTTTAATGAACAACATGATTATTTGTTGTTCATTAACAAATAATGTTAATCTAGACAATAAAGAATTAGAGAAATTCTTAAATTGTGCTTTTTCCTTAGTCTCCTCTTTTTTTTTTTTTTTTTGCTTCTTTATTCTCCATAAGTTTGTCCTCTATATCACTGATTCACTGTTCTGCCTCATCCATCCTTTCCGTTGTGGCACCTATTTGAGATTGCAGCTAGGTTATAGCATTTTTAATTTCATCTTGACTAGTTTTTACCTCTTTTATCTCTGCAGAAGGGGATTCTAATCTATTTTCAACACCAGCTAGTATTCTTATTATTGTGATCTTAATTTCTGGTTCAGACCTCTTGTTGTATCTGTGTTAATTAAGTCCCTGGCTATCGTTTCTTCCTCCTCTTTCTTTTGGGGTGAATTCCTTAATTTCATCATTTTGAAGGAAGAAAAGGAATTAATGAGGTAAAAAAATTAAAATTAAAAAGTTAAAAACACACACACACAAATCAAATAAATGATTTTAGATCCTAGGTGTGTTTTGGTCTGGTTGTTGAAAGGAGCTTGATAGATAGAGAAAAAAGGGGGGGAAGTTTGAAATTTGAAAAAATGGAAACTGGATACAGTGGAATAGAATTAAAGGAAATGATGGAAGTAAATACATTTTGAAAAATTTACAAAAAAAAATATTGCAAAAATTAATGAAAAATATTTTTAATGAAAATTGAAAATAAAAATATTTTTTTCTCTTTCTGTATTAAAGGAAAAGAAAAGAAACGAAAAAGAAAAAAAAAAGAAAATTGAATAGATGGACAAGCAAACAGGCTGAAATACAATTGAAATTAGATCGTTTTCCCCTAGAAGTCAAAGAATGAAGCACTTTTTAGTCCGTAATCTAAGTAGGTGGAGAGTCATGAAGTGTTCCTCAAGACAAAGGCTGGCCCAGTTGGGAGGGGCTTAGTATAATGGCTCCATTGTCCACTAGATGGCGCTGCTTAGTTTATTGCAGTGGATTTTTATGGCGCTTTTAGGTGTGTATGTGCATGTGTGGGAGGGGTGAAAACAGCATCCCCAGCTACCCAGCCTCTAGTATCAGAACTCTTTTCTCTCCTATCAGCAATCACGCATCCATCTTTCTCTCTGTCTTCCATTTACTCCCTGCTTTTAGAGTCCATGACCAAACCATCAGGTTACCAGACTGCACCTCCTCCTGAGTTTTATCCCAGATGTGGCTATGTTTCCAAACCCCTCACTTCTTAGGGATGGCCGTTTTGATCTGCTCAGATCTTCTGGGGCATGTTCTCACTGAGCAGTGGCCAGGTGCTGACTGCACCCAGGAATGTTCGCAGGACCGTGCTGTTACCAATGCCCTGTGGCTGGGTACCAGCCTTCTCAGAAAAAGTTCATGCAATCATGTAACAGCAGCATTTCAGGGATTATGGAAAATCACAACACACATCTGGCACCAGGCTTCACCCTTAAGGACCTTGTTCCAGCACCAGCAAATATGGTTATTCTCTGGGGTCTGCTGGGACCTTTGCCTGTGGGGTGGCTGCACAGCCTTTACCAAATATCTTCCCAGCAGTGAAACCGCCTCTCCCTGTGTGGCCTGAGGACTGCCTGGACCTCACTCTGCTCCTGGGGATTTGTCCTTCCTACCAGAGTACGACCAGGTATTAAGCTGTGAAGTTTCAGACTTTGCATACCCCCTGTTTATAGAATCTTAACGGAATTTAAACCCTCTCCTTTGTCCCTTTTTAGTTCAGTGCCTACAGCTATTTCCACTTTTCCACTTTCTTTTGTGCTGCTTTTTTTTGGGGGGGGAGGGCAGTTTTTTTTCCTGTAGCCTCCTCATCTCTGTCCTCTCTCCACAAGCAAAAACACCTCCCTGCCCTCCATGGATTCTCTCTCCCTCAGTTCACCTCTCTGTGCCACATATCTGCTGAGTTCTGTGGTTCAGGTTGTGCAGATTGTTGTGTTAATCCTCAAATCAGTTTTCTAGGTATGCGGGATGGTTTAGTGTTGATCTGGTTGTATTTCATAGACTCAAGATGCAAAAACAAGAAAACAAGAAAACAAAAACAAACAAACAAACAAAAAAAACCTTCCATGCTGTTCCGCCATCTTGGCTCCTCCCATACTATATTTTTAAAATAAAATAAGCTAGAGAAAAGAAAGTTATTAAAAATTATAAGAGAAAACACATTTATAGTATTATACTTATTTAAAAATACATGTAGGGGCGCCTGGGTGGCGCAGTCGGTTAAGCGTCTGACTTCAGCCAGGTCACGATCTCGCCGTCCGTGAGTTCGAGCCCCGAGTCAGGCTCTGGGCTGATGGCTCAGAGCCTGGACCCTGTTTCCGATTCTGTGTCTCCCTCTCTCTCTGCCCCTCCCCCGTTCATGCTCTGTCTCTCTCTGTCCCAAAAATAAATAAATAAACGTTGAAAAAAAAAATCCATGTATAAGCGGACTCATGTAGTTCAAACGTGTGTTGTTCAAAGGTCAACTATGCATTATTTGACTTGCCATAAGGTAAAATGATGTTTAGTGTTGCCAGGAAATCAGCAGAGGACTTAGAGTTTTGCAAGCATTTGACAGAGAAAACATTTATGAGGCAAGTACTTAGCTGTTTTGGAACAATAGATCCTATAGAATCCTTAGGGTCGTTCAACTAGAGGTGTTTTGGCAACTTGGTCTTGAGGTCAACAGTCAACATAGAAGAAATTCCTAATGTCCATCAAGGTTGGGGTGCATTGTTTCCCTTTTCCTCCTCTTGGGGTGTGTCATTTCCATCTGGGGTGAGGTCATCTCCAATGGTGAATTCATGTGCTGGAACAATGATGTCAGAGTAGCTGGTATGCTTGAGGATGGGACAGCTCAGGAAAAAGTAGCTTACCCAGATGTAGACCCATGAAGAATAGGAGTGGTTGGCAGGTATTAAATTCTGATAGAGGCATGGCTCTGGATGGAACAAGAAGTATGGACTCTACTGCTAGTTCAGCCAATCTCAGTGAGCTCTGTCAGATCATCAGGGGTGCATCTTGCAAAAAACTAATGTCTGTGATGGAGCTTTGTGGATACTCATCCATAATGCATATAGATTCTGGGCTCTTTGGTAAGCTAATTATAGGTAAATTTGTAAACGGCAGCTTTACAACAGAGATTTTCTCATTAGAATTACAGAAAGAACATTAGAGCATAAACCTGCCAGCTATATGGGTCTCATTTGGTTACATTGGAAGGGCCATTCTGCTTGGGATATCATTTCAGGCATGGTATGAAGAGGGAGTGAGTTACTTAGGCATTATTTTCATTGGCACCATTTAATATAGAAAGACACAAGTTCTGGATCAGAATCCATGCCTAATGTAATGATAGTTCAAACTCCTCTAACAGGGTCTGCCAGCACCTGGTGCTCAGCCATCCTGCAATGCACTAATGCACCTGGGTAATTTTCTTCTAGCACATCTCCTGAGACAGTGCTAGACCTAAGGGTTTTTTCTAGTAACCCTATTACCCAGACTGCACACAAGAACAATAGTTACAATAAAGAAGAGCATTTGCATTTTATTAGTGTGTGGGGATGGCTTCCTTCAGGGCAAGCAATATCAATACTGCCCAAAGGCTGAATATAGTTGAATATAGTTTAGAGCAAATGGTCATTTACTTCTTTATCTAAAATGAATTAGGGGCCAGGCCTATGTCTCCTGATAGCAGACACTAGACACTAAAGCTCTTTACAAATGTTATGCATTTTGGGGTCTGTGGAAATTCTGCCTAGTTGCCTCATTTCTGTGGTGACTAGCAGTTTAGAGAAGTATTAAATACTCTGAATTACCAGTCTGTCCCTTTTCTTTCTTCCTGCTTTACAAATTATTTTAAAATGTTTTGAATCTCAAGATGTCAAAAGTTTCAAGTTTCAGTTTTCAATTCTAGATTTAAACTTAAGAATTATTATTGACAAGATCTGTGGTGGACATACTTGGTCAGATTTAGGTGCTCACTTCTTTCTTTGGGATGTTCTAGTCAATTTCACTAGGGTTATGGTCAGCTACCAGTAATACAGTGGTATCAGGATCATTGGGGCTGGACCCGAGACCCCCAAAGCATAAAACCAGTGCTTTGCAATGTTGGTATACCACAGCACTGAGATGTATACAGTCTTCTTCTACAATTATTTTATATTTAATGAGAAACTTGCAAAATTCTTCCAGAACTTTAGGTAGTTTCAACACTAGGTACACAGGCTTTTTATATGGGCCATTAGATCTTATGTCACCATGCACCAAGTTTAAAACTGACAATACCCCATAGGTTCCAGGGATGACTTGCAGACAGCAGAAAAGTATACAGCAATACAGCAGCAAAGTATACAGAAGGATTAAAGACCCAGGCTGCACTTGCCTTTGTGAGGAGCCATGACGTCCTGAGCCAGGGTGTTCCAATCATACTGGCTAAGACTCAGGGTCCTGGTGCCACCTGAAAACACCACGGTTAGAGGAGAGTCTGTCTCTCCTGCTTCCAAGGGCACTCCCTATAACACTCATCTGGTAGCATACCCTTGAGTTTGAGGTTGCTACTCTCATGTACTGAACCTTAACTAACACTGCAGAACTTGTAAAAATCTTAGCCAGTTCACCTGACAGTCAGCAGCTGGATCTGTGCTTAGAGTTAGGAAATATACCTGAAACCTAACACCCAGTGGAGGAATTACCTTATTTGGGGCATTAACAAGCAGAAGACCTATCTATAGTACCTAAAACTAGGACTGATGAGCAATGCTCCATGCCTGGCTCAGGAGGACCCTGGTTGTTTCAGAACTTGCATCTAAGGATGGGAAGATGCAACAGCACTCTACATAGGTAGTAAGTTGCAGTGTGAAGTGACACAAAGGCCAGCAAACAGTGGACTTCCCCCAAATAGGACTTCCCATGTGGAAGAGTCAGTCAGCGATTTGTGTCTGAAGGCCCACTCTACCATCCTATATGGTGATGCCAATTGCTATGATTTTATCAAATGAACATTTGTTAAGTGGAGCACAGGGTGCTACATGGAGGGTGATTCTGTTATCTGTTAATTAACGGATTACAAGAGAAATTAAAATAGAAACTTTATTGCTCAGAGGACTTGGAGGAGGTACAGAACATACCTGGAGGAACGACCTTGGAAGGTCAAGGTAGGCTGAGGCCTAGAACCTGGGGAACATACCTTCACTAGAGTCTGTGGGTAAAGTTCATTGGAGTTCCCAGACAAGGGCCAAATTGGTCAATCCAAATCAAAAGAGTGGGGTTTTGGCAACCTTGATGGGGTCTTATCTATGGGTCATACAAGGGGAAAGCTCTGGAAGGTAGGGTACACTAGTGATCATATGGGCTTTTGGAGTACCTAGGTAGCTCAGTTGGTTGAGTATCTGACTCTTGATTTCAGTTTATGTCATGATCCCATTTTTCATGGGATCAAGCCCCGTACCAGGCTCTGTGCTGACAGTGTGGAGCCTGCTTAACTCTCCCTTTTTGCCCCTTCCCTGCTTGTGCTCTCTCTCTCTCTATCTCTCTATCTCTCTCTCTCTCAAAATAAATAAATTTCCAAAACAAAATCTTAAAAGAAGAGCTTTTGATAGAGTCATACCAGGAACTTACATTTACTTGTGATTCTAAGAGCCGTTATCTAGAGCATGCATTAGGGTGATAGTGTCATTTCAAGTCCCTACACCCCTCTTGGCCAAATAAAATGAAATCTGAGGCAGTCAGTACCTTACAGTAGATCTGCTTTATCTGTGTTATTACTTTCCATGGTTTCAGTTACCTCCAGTCACCTGCTGTCAGGAAGCAGATGATCCTCCTTCTGATATATGGTCAGAATATTCATAATAGCCTAATGCTACATCACAATGCCTAGGTCATTTTCTTCACTTCATTTCATCACATGGGCATTTTATCATCTCATATCATCATCAGAAGTAGTGTGAGTAGACTACAGTAAGATATTTTGAGATCATATTTATGTAACTTTTATTTAGTCTATTGTCATAATTTATCTATTTTATTATTAATTATTGTTTTTAACCTCTTACTGTGCCTAATTTATAAACTAAACTTTATCATAGGTAGTTAAGTGTAGGAAACATACCATCTATAGGGTTCTGTACTATCTGAGATTTCATATGCTGGGGTTGTTGGAACATATCCCCCCACAGGTGGGGTGGGGACTACTGTACCCATGGACTATCTTAACTAAACTTTCCACAAGATAAAGCAACAGTAACAACTAATATAAAAATAAAATACTCATTCTGTACAATATAAAATTTGCCTAAATGTAGTGATAAATTCAATTTCAAAAGTGCATTAATATTTTAACAGTTATATTTCAAAAAAAGTCTTGCTTTCTTATATACATTTCCTGTGTCTTTTCTCAGTCTCTCAACCATTTTGAGGGGAAGAGATGAAAAACTGGTAGACAGCTATAGTCAGAATTTCTTAATTCAGACATTTTACACTTGCAGTAGAACTCAAGGAAAAGGGGGACAAAAGGAAAAGCAGTTAACTTTGCTGAAATTGATGATCCAGGTTCAAATAGACTGACAGATAAGACGTTTGTTTCAAGAGATGATGTTACATAAGACCATAGAGAAACAAGGTGAGCAGAGCAACACTACACTACATGATTCTGAATTTGTTGCTTTGCCTTTGCTATAAGATCCAGTAGATATATTATGTAACAATATTTATAAGGAATCAGAATCTTGACGATTTCCTCATGGTCTTATTCTACTCTTTAGCTCATTGCTTGGAAAAACATACTGGAAACAAACAAACTATATTATAGGCCTTGTAGACTGTAGACAAAAAAGACATGGAATTGTATTAGGTTAGAAGCATTGCAGAAACACTTGGCACAGATGTACTGTATCTTTGTCCTGGGTTTGTGAATGCCTCAGAAGCATCACATGTATTGTGGGAAGTAAGTGCACACTTTCAATTTCATTAGATCTCCACTTGTTCATATATGCTTATCCTTAAAACCCTTAAATTTGACTTTTGGTATACTTAATAAAAATATGTTTTCTTTCTTTGTGATTAAAAACGATTACAGTTTCTTTTTAAAATTTTTTTTCAATGTTTATTTTTGCAAGAGAGAGAGACAGAGCACGAGCAGGTGAGGGGCAGAGAGAGAGGGAGACACAGAATCCAAAGCAGGCTCCAGGTTCTGAGCCATCAGCACAGAGCCTGATGCAGGGCTCAAACCCATGAACCATGAGATCATGACCTAAGCTGAAGTTGGACACTAACCAACTGAGCCACCCAGGAGCCCCTACAGTTTCTTTTTTAAAAAATAAAGTCTTGAACATAAAAATTTACAAAAACAACCAACTTCACAGGCTGTCCATCAGTAATCCTTGCTGGTGGGCTCACCATTTACAAGGAAGACATAATTCAATGCAACCTGTCACAGAGATTGTCCTACCAGCAAGGACTTGTAAAGTGAAGGATCATTACTAGGTTTCTTTTATCAGATTGTTAATCAACTGAAGAGCTTCATGTACCAAGTAGTAATTACGTATTAAATCAATGAACACAGTTACTGGCTTCAGTGAAGTGTGACCAACTGCCACTATAGCTTGTGGTGATGTCTGTATCCGATGCTGACTTTAAGCCTTAAGATGCAGGTGTAGTTAAGAACAGAATAAAACCCTGCTCCTCTTGGCTACTCACTGTGAACAGTGTGCATATGACATTTGACTTGAGTGTTAAGGATTTATCTTGCTGATGTTAAAAACAACACTAACAACATTTTTACCTCATCCACCAGGTGATGAGTCTCTGAATCCAGGTCTTCAGGAGCAGGCTCCACCTCCTTCACCAGATGAGATGTTATAAGTACCTCCCACAAAAGCTTTTGTCAAATTTTTATTTTGGGATGAATGATGAAGTACAGGGTTCAAGACTGTCTTCTTCCAGAAGCATTATTGCACTGCTTTGTAACACTTACTTTCTTGTACACTGTCCCAATTTTAATCTTCTGTCTTTTTTCCTTCTCCAAACTGTCTTAAATTTTCTTCATTCTTTTCAATGTGTGCATTTATTATTCTTGCATTTTCTTTTTTAAAATTTATTTATTTAAATTCAAGTTAGCTAATATACAGTGTAGTATTGTTTTCATAAGTAGAACCCAGTGATTCATCATTTACATATAACACCTGGTGTTCATCACATTAAGTGCTCTGCTTAATGCCTATCACCCATTTAGCTCATTCCCCACCCACCACCCCTCCAACAACCCTCAATTTGTTTTCTGTATTTAAAAGTCCCATTGTTTGTCTGCATCTCTGTTTTTATCTTATTTTTTCTTCCCTTCCCCTAGGTTCATCATTTTTTTTCTTAAATTCCATATATGACTAAAACCATTTGTCTTTCTCTGACTGACTTATTTTGCTTAACATAATACACTCTAGTTCTATCCACATGATTGCAAATGACAAGATTTCATTCTTCCTGATCACTGAGTAGTATTCCATTGTAAACCACATCTTTGTCCATTCATCAGTCTATGGACATTTGGGTTCTTTTCATAATATGGCTATTGTAGATAGCACTGCTATAAACATTGGAGAACATGTCCCCCTTCAAGTTAGCAGTTTTGTGTCCTGTGGATAAATACCTAGCAGTGCAATTGTTGTGTTGTAAGGTAGTTCTTTTTTTTTTTTTTTTTGAAGAACCTCCATACTGCTTTTCAGAGGGGCTGCATCAGTTTGCATTCCCACAAATAGTGCCAAAATATTCCCCTTTCTCCACATCCTTGCCAACATATGTTGTTTCCTGAGTTGTTTATGTTAGCCATTCTGGCTGGTGTGAGGTGATATCTCGTTGTGGTTTTTATTTGTATTTCTCTGATGAGTAATGCTGAGCATCTTTTCATGTGTCTGTTAGCCATCTGGACTTCTTCTTTGGAAAAATGTCTATTCATGTTTTCTGCCCATTTATTTACTGGATGATTTATTTTTTGGTGTTGCATTTGATAAGCATTTATAGATTTTGGATACTAACCCTTTATCTGATATGTCACTTGCAAATATCCTCTACCGTTCTATTGGTTGCCTTTTTAGTTTTGTTTACTATTTCCTTCAGTGTGCAGAAACTTTTTAGATTAATGACATTACAATAGTTCATTTTTGCTTTTGTTTCCTTAGCCTCCAGTGATGTGTGTAGTAAGAAGTTGCTGTAGCTAAGGTCAAGGAGGTCGCTGCCTGTATTCTTCAGTATTTTGATGTTTCCCTGTCTCACATTTTGGCTTTTCATCCATATCTAGTTTATTTTTGTGTATGGTATAAGAAAGTGGTCCAGGTTTATTATTCTGCATGTCATTGTCCAGTTCTCCAGGCACCATTTCCTGAAAAGACTGTCTTTTTTTCATTGGATACTCTTTTCCTGCTTTATCAAAGGCTGGTTGGTCATACACTTGTGGGTCCATTTCTGGGTTCTCTATTATTCTATTCTATTCTATTCTATTCTATTCTATTCTATTCTCTATGTGTCTGTTTTTGTATCAGTACCATACTGTCTTGATGACTACAACTTTATGATATAGCTAAAAGCCCAAAATTGTGATACCTCTGTTTTGCTTCCCCCCCCCCCAATATTACTTTGGCCATTTGGGGTCTTTTGTTTCCATAAAATTTTTCGAATTGCTAGTTCTAACTCTAGGAAAAATGTTGATGTTATGTTAGTAGGGATTACATTGAATGTGTAGATTGCTTTGGGAATTATAGACACTTTAACCATGTTTTCTCTGCCAATCCATGAGCATAAACATGGGCTTTTTTTCCATTTCTTTGTGTCTTCTTCAAGTTTTTTCATAAGTGTTCTAGAAATTTCAGCACACAGATAGTTTACCTCTTTGCTTAGGTTTATTCCTAGTTATCTGGTGGCTTTTGGTGCAATTATAAATGGGATTGATTCCTTGATTTATCTTTCTGCTGCTTCATTATTGGTGTATAGAAATGCAACAGATATATTTACTTTGATTTTATTTCCTGTGAATTTGCTTAATTCATGTATCAGTTCTAGCAATTTTTGGTGTAGTATTTGGGTTTTCCACATACAGTATTATGTCATCTGTGAAGAGTTAAAGTTTAACTTCTTTCTTGCCAATTTGTATGCCATTTATTTCCTTCTTTTGTGTGATTGCTGAGGCTAGTACTTCTAGTATTATGTTGAACAAGAGTGGTGACAGTGGATATGGCTGTCATGTTCCTGACCTTAGGAAGAAAGCTCTCAGGTTTTCTCCCATTGAAGATGATATTAGCTGTGGGCCTTTCACATATGATTTTTATGATATTGAGGTATGTTTCTTTTATTCCTATTTTCTTGAGTGTTTCTATCATGAAAAATGCTGTATTTTTCAAATGTTTTTTCCACATCTATTGATGGGATCATATGATTCTTATCCTTTCTTTATTAATGTGGTGTATCACATTGATTAATTTGCCAATTTTGCACCATCCCAGAGGCCCAGGAATAAATCCCACTTGATTGTGGTTAATAATTATCTTAAAGTACTGTTGAATTCAATTTACTAGTATCTAGTTGGGAATTTCTGAATCCAGGTTCATCAACAATATTGGCCTCTAATTCTCCTTTTCAGTCGAGTCTTTGTCTGGTTGTAGAATCAATGAAATTCTTGCCTCACAGATGAGGTTGGAAGTTTTCTTTCGATTTCTATTTTTTGGAACAGCTTCAAAAGAAAATGTATTATCTCTTCTTCAAATTTTTGGTAGAATTCCCCTGGGAAGTCATCTGGGCCTGGACTTTGGTTTGATGGGAGATTTTTGATTAGTGATTCAATTTCTTTACTGGTTATGAGTCTGTTCAAATTTTCTATTTCTTCTTGTTTCAGTTTTGGTAGTTTATATCTTTAGGTATTTATCCACTTATTCCAGATTGTCCATTTTTTGGCATATAATTGCTCATAATATCCTCTTATAATTATTGTATTTATGTGGTGCTGGTTGTGATCTCACCTCTTGTATTAATGATTGTATTTTGGGGGAGTTCTTTCTTTTTCTTGAGAAGTCTGGCTAGGAGTTTGTCAATTTTGTTAATTATTTCAAAGAAACAGCTCTTAGTTTTGTTGAATTGTTTTTTTTTAATTTGGTATCATTTATTTCTACTCAAATCTTTGTTATTTACCTTCTTCTGTTGGTTTTGGGCTTTATTCCCTGTTCTTTTTCCAGCTTCTTTAGGTATAAAGTTAGGTTGTGTGCTTGGTACTTTTCTTTTTTCTTGAGTTAGGCCTGATTGCTATATGTATGTGTGTGTGTGTGTGTGTGTGTGTGTGTGTGTGTATTCCTCTTTTGACCACCTTTGTTGCATTCCAAAAATTGTGGACTGCAGTGTTTTCATTTTCATTTGCTTCCATGTAATTTTTAGTTTCTTCTTTAATTTCCTGGTTAAGCCATTCAATCTTTAGTAGGATATTCTTTAATCTTCATGTATTGGTGGTCCTTCCCAATTTTTTTCTTGTCGTTGACTTCAAGTTTCATAGCATTGTGGTCTGAAAATATGTATGGTATGATTTCAATCTTTTTGTACTTGTTGAGGGCTGATTTGTCACTCAGTATGTGATCTATTCTGGAGAATGTTCCATGTGAACTTAAAAACAATGTTTATTCTGCTGTTAGGTTGAAATGTTCTGAATATATCTATTAAGTTCATCTGGTCCAGTGTGTCATTCAAAGCCATTGTTTCTTTGGGGATGTGTCGAGTAAGAGATTGCTACGGCTGAGGTCAGAGAGGTCTTTTCCTGCTTTCTCCTCTCCCCAAAAGCAAGGGAATTAAAATAAAAAATGAATTACTGGGACCTTATGAAGATAAAAAGCTTCTGCACAGCAAAGGAAACAACCAACAAAACTAAAAGGCAACCAACGGAATTGGAAAAGATATTTGCAAATGACAGATCAGACAAAGGGCTAGTATCCAAAATCTATAAAGAGCTCACCAAACTCCACACCCGAAAAACAGACAACCCAGTGAAGAAATGGGCAGAAAACATAAATAGACACTTCTCTAAAGAAGACATCCGGATGGCCAACAGGCACATGAAAAGATGTTCA
>NW_024412416.1:22998773-22999691 GCF_014898765.1 Herpailurus yagouaroundi | reverse complement strand
GAGGAAATAGAAAGCTTGAACAGACCCATAACCAGTGAAGACATTGAATCGGTTATCAAAAATCTCCCAACAAATAAGAGTCCAGGACCAGATGGCTTCCCAGAGGAGTTGTACCAGACGTTTAAAGCAGAGATAATACCTATCCTTCTCAAGCTATTCCAAGAAATAGAAAGGGAAGGAAAACTTCCAGACTCATTCTATGAGGCCAGTATTACTTTGATTCCTAAACCAGACAGAGACCCAGTAAAAAAAGAGAACTACAGGCCAATATCCCTGATGAATATGGATGCAAAAATTCTCAATAAGATACTAGCAAATCGAATACAACAGCATATAAAAAGAATCATTCACCATGATCAAGTGGGATTCATTCCTGGGATGCAGGGCTGGTTCAACATTCACAAATCAATCAACGTGATACATCACATTAACAAAAAAAAAGAGAAGAACCATATGATCCTGTCAATCGATGCAGAAAAGGCCTTTGACAAAATCCAGCACCCTTTCTTAATAAAAACCCTTGAGAAAGTCAGGATAGAAGGAACATACTTAAAGATCATAAAAGCCATTTATGGAAAGCCCACAGCTAACATCATCCTCAATGGGGAAAAACTGAGAGCTTTTTCCCTGAGATCAGGAACACGACAGGGATTCCCACTCTCAACGCTGTTGTTTAATATAGTGTTGGAAGTTCTAGCATCAGCAATCAGATAACAAAAGGAAATCCAAGGCATCAAAATTGGCAAAGATGAAGTCAAGCTTTCGCTTTTTGCAGATGACATGATACTATACATGGAAAATACGATAGATTCCACCAAAAGTCTACTAGAACTGGTACATGAATTCAGCAAAGTTGCAGGATACAAAATCAATGTACAGAAATCAGTTGCATTCTTATACACTAGCAAAAAAGCAACA
>NW_024412416.1:22973191-22995773 GCF_014898765.1 Herpailurus yagouaroundi | reverse complement strand
ATCATGACCTGGCTGAAGTCGGACGCTTAACCGACTGCGCCACCCAGGCGCCCCTGGAAAAACTACTTTCTATGTATTCTAGGATTGAGCAAATAAGTAAATATATTTAGGATAATGAGAGCCAGTTTTCTCATTTTGAAGAAGGGAGTTACAAAAAAAGCAAGGAAGAATACATGAATGAACTGTATGATTTGGAATGGTATTGGTATGAATTAATGGCTTTTAATATATAGATATAGTTATGTGTGTGTATATATATGTAACGTGTGTATGCACATTTGTATATAGATTTGTCCACTGGGAGGGCCTATAAGAAATAACATCATTGTAGTAGTGAGTACAACGAGCACCCAGATTTGTTTTCTACAGTACCAATTTCCTCTTAAAACAACCAAAACTCCTTGAAAAAGTGGCTGATTCCAGAGTAGAGCCAAGGAAAGAATAAGATGATTCTAAAAGTATCTTGTTGTGATAAAAAAAAAAAAAGAAAATACACTAAAAAAATGATAGGTATATGTCAAAAGAATACAGAAGCTGGTATGAATGGACTTCCACAGAACAAATTTGGGTAATTTCAGTATCGAAATCAATACTAATAGTAACATATTATAACCTATTGAATAAAGATCTGTGAGTTCCTGCTGATATAAATAAATGAATAGATGAAGTAGAAGGGACAGCTCTTCCTTATAGTAAAACAATATAAATGTAGTAAGTTATTAATACAGTTATAAAATCACCAGTTTTCAATAATTGTAGTAATAACTGGTTTACACAGGAACCATAAATGAATGTTATATGTACTGGATGACATTCTGATAAACAAGAGATTTACATAGCATTAAAATATTTTATCATTTACTTTAAAAAAAGTTTAATCTTTATTTATTTTTGAGATAGAGACACAAAGCATGAGAAGGGGAGGGACAGAGGGAGAGGGAGACATAGAATTTGAAGCAGGCTCCAGTCTCTGACCTGTCAACACATAGCCGGATGTGGGGCTTGAACTCACAGACTGCAAGATCATGACCTGAGCCGAAGCTGGACACTCAACCGACTGAGCCACCCAGGTGCCCTACTTTTTATATTTTACAGTTCCCCTAGGACATAAATACATGAATTGCTAAACTGTTTAAAAAAGCCTGATAGATATTAGGTGCTCACTAAATGCTAACCTATTTCCTCTTTTCTAAAAAGAAGCAAAGAGCAGCAACTCTGAGTAATTAGCCAACATTTCAGGAGGGAAAAATAAAGCAATTCACCTGTAACTGGGTCATGGCCTCCTTCTCTGGATAAGGTGTAGAGAACACAGCTGGTAAAAAAAAAAAAAAAAAAAAAAAAAAAAAAAAAAAAAGAAGCCATGAGCCACCAGACCTGCCCATATCAGTCAGTCTGGTTTCAGAAATGAAGTGAACATTTTAGTCTACTGAGATCATTAACCCCCTTACCTGGTCAATTATTTTCTTAATTTACCCACCCTAAAAGGTCTCTTGTTCCTTTCTCACCTCAGATTCATTTCTATAACTGTCACCTCTTGGCTCAAGCATCTGGGTTATGTCCTCTCCATTGCCTCCCTCTTCCCTTTCTCTTTGTGTTTGTGGTTACCCCTTCCAAGACACCTTCTTTCTGGGCCGAAAGTTGAGGGAGAGTGTAGACCCAGGAATTCCAAAGTCTTTTCTCTTTTCAAACTCCTTAGGTTCTCTTTGATTTGTTGCAAGAGGTATCAGGTGAGAAGTGTTTCCTCTCAGAAAGTATTCTGGCTGCTTAGGGTGCTTCTTACACTCTCTAAAATTCTAATTTGCCCTTTGCGCAGGGCTGTGCGTGCATAAACAGCACCACTTTGTGGGGGCTGGTATTTACTCTGAGGACCAAAATTAACTCTCTGTTCACTTGCAAATGATTAGCGCTTATTCTACAAAATAAAGGGTCACAATTCTATTGGATCTCAGTCTCGGAAATTAATGGTCTGGCCTCTTCCATTGAGGCTTGGAAGAGGGCTTTGGCAGAAAGGTTCTAGCAGGCTTCGCCCACTGCCCGACCCAACCTACAGACGGGTTGGGTACTCCTGAGAACAGTGCAGGTGGTGCGCAAGAAGAGACTCCTGGAATGAAAGTGCCTGGGAAAGGGTGTGCTACGGACACACAGATCAGTAGGACACATCCTGGCTTCTAGGAGCTCAAGATTAATCATAAAGTCACAGGACTGTGAAACTTGCCTTCTTTGGGGAGTAAAGTTCTTATCGTGTTGTTCTGAAATTAACCATTTGGTGTGTCTTCCCCGTTAGACTTGTAAAATCTGAACGAGGGCAACCCTTTCCTGTCTCAGGACCCAGGACAGGTCCCAGGCATCTAAGAGAGCCAAGAACTGATAGCTCCTCTACTGCTCTGCGGAGCATGCGCAGCGCGCTCTCTAGGGGCCGACAGACGCGCGCTTCTTAGCACCGGCGCGCACAAGCGGGCTGAGCTTTTCCAGTGTCACCGTTCTACTGCGCCAACACCTTCCTTCCATTCCCGCTCCCAGCGCTCCTTCAACTCCTACGACCCGGCCTGGCTCGGAGCACCCTGCGGCCTAAGTCCGTTTTGGAGCAGGGTCAGCCGAGATCCAGGATCTGACAGGGCAACCGGAAGCGGAGAGTCTATGCTGAGGCTTCCTGAACTACAGTCCCCACAATGCCACGGAGCGTCCATCTGCGCGCTAATCTGCGGCTACCCCTCCAGGGGTCTGGGCTCCAGTTCCAGGAATGCAGCGGTGCAGCGACCAAGTACGGTCTGGCTCTACCCCGTTAATCGCTGAAGTTCTGTTATTTTATCATTAACCAACCTCTAAAGGGGGGGGGTGGTGGATGTTTTTCTTTCTGGTGTGGATTAAATATATTGAATATGTATTTATGCTCATATTTTTAATACATATTTTCATATTATTTGCTCATTTTTCTATGGGGTGTTTGTTTTACTGTATTTAAGTACAGATTGCATATTCAAATCTATTTATTTTCTTTATATTATGGCTTTAAAAACCTCAAAGTTTAACTTACTAAAGCAGTAAAGACTCAATTCTGTTCTTTTTGTTGTTATGTTGATTTGAATCTTTTTTTAAAAAATAAATTTTATTGATGAAATTTACATGTTTTGTTTTGTTTTTGTTTTTGTTTTTTTCCAGTAATCTCTACACCCAAAGGCACGACTGGAGGTTAAGAGTCACATGCTATACCTATTGAGCTAGCCAGGTACCCTGAAATAGCTCTTTGATTTAAATATTATCAAGTATGTTTTGGGGCGCCTGGTTGGCTCAGTAGGTTAAGCCTCCGGCTTTGGCTCCGGTCATGATCTCATGGTTTGTGAGTTTGAGCCCCTTTGGGCTCTGTGCTGAGAGCTTAGAGCCCGGAGCCTGCTTCAGATCTGTGTCTCTGTCTCTGCCTCTTCCCTGCTCACACTCTGTCTCTCTGTCTCTTAAAAATAAACATTAAAAAATTAAAAAGATATATTATCAAGTATGCTTTAAGTATTTGTCCTCATTACTTCTGTGGTCTTTTTTTTTCTCTGTATATTTTTATATATGTGCTGCTAATATACAGCTATAGAAAAATTCAGAATATTTTTAATCTTCATTAAAATTCACCATCAACTTGAATATTCACATGCCTTTTTGTAATCTCTTCCCAGTTTTATTTCTTCTATAGTGGAATCCTTACCCTTTATTACTAACCCAAAGATTCTAAATCATTGCACTATTTGTCTTAGATTACAGACAGTACTATGGGGATTCCTTACCAAGAAATTAAGGACCTGAATAGTAATCATTTCAAAACTCTAGTGCATGTTGGGTAAAAGTTTCTTCTCAACCCAGTGGTTAATTCTACTTACTACTCTCAATAAGAATACTATTTATTTATTCATTCATTCATTCATTCATTCAAGTCTTCATAAAAGCAAACAAGAGTTAGCAAAATAGTAAGAATTGTCAAACTGAGATCTCAGAAAATTAAACAGAGTACTTGAAGCTACTTTTACCATGAAGATATCTGCTTATACTGAGGCAACAAGAATGGAAGTCAAAACCCAGAGACACCCAGAGATAAGAAGTCAAATAGGAGAATTACTATATATTATGTTGAAATAACAAAATGCTTAAACCACATAAGATATAGAAGTCTAGGTTGGCAGCTATTTTAGCACACTAAGCTACTGTTTTCTGGCTTAATTTTCTATCGAGAAACCAACTGACAATATAACTGCCACTTATTTTAGAGTAGAATATCTTTTAAGATTTTGCTCTTTGTTTTTGCTTTTCTGATTTAACATTATTAAGTTGTATTCTGTGTTCTTTCACATGATGATCAGTCAGGGTGGCCATAGGAGAAGACACAGGGAGACCTCAGAAAAACGAAGTGTATTATACTCTCAAATCCTAGAAATAGGAGGCACAACACATACAGAACCACATGGGGAAGCACCAGCATTGGCCAGGAGGAGAGGGGCAGGAACATGGGCAGAGTCTAGATTGTACCCTTTATTGGAGGTATGTGGAAAAGGGTAGGTATGGTAGTATAAGCAGTTTAGGATTGGTTAGGTTGAATGATTTCAGTGGGCTTTAAGATACAGGGTGGCCTCTGGTTTCCTGGTACCTGGCACTAAAATGATTAAGACAAATGAATAATGTCTCCTCCTGGAGACAGGAGGGTCAGATAGAGGATGTATGGCTCTAGATTGGTTATTTTGTATATCAAAGACATGCTCTTGGCTGGGCCCTTTGCTATCTCTAAGAATTGGTTAGCCCTGAGAAGGGCAGTTTTCTCAACCAGAAAGGATTTTAAGATGTTAACTTTAATCAAAAAACAGTCAAACAAATGGTAGCAGGAAATAAAAAATCTTGAAATCACTGAAAAAACAAAAAAGAGAGTACAAAAATACTATACTCAACAAAAATAAAGCAATGTGGGCAAAATACACTTTTCGATTTAAACAATATGAAACCAAAACTCAGAAAGTCCATGTTGTAGCCATTTTCAGAGCAATGGACTGTTACCTAAAATTTGGTTTAATTGCTGAGACTAGTGATGACAACCCAATAGAATATAAAAAGTTTAAAAGCTTAACATGAAGCTTTCTGAGGAGAGCAGTGTAGGTTTTCAAAGGTGGTCTGAAATGTCTTGAGAAAGCAAGGAAAGAAGATGGGCTTGAGGCTTTTATCATGGTTATAGGGTATGGCTGGGGTAAAGGTTCCTGTGTGTTGTTTGAATATCCCTCCTTCGATCAAGCACTTTGGCATTATTATAAGCATGCTCAGAAGTATGGCAGGAGAGGGGAAGGCTATGACAGACAAATATAAAAATTGGGGCACCTGGATGCCTCAGTTGGTTAAGCATCCAGCTCTTGATTTCAGCTCAGGTCATGATCTCACAGTTTGTGAGATGGAGCCCTGTGTTGGGCTCTGTGCTGACAGTGCAGAATCTGCTTGGGATTTTCTCTATCCCTCTCTCTCTCCCTTTCTCTCTCTCTCAAAATAAATAAATATACATTAAAAATAAAAATAAAAATTGGAGTCAGAGTCTTTATTACAGTACACCAGCACCAGATTTTGACCAAAGGAAATTCTAAAAGGTATGCATTTTAGGCAGAAGAGAAGTTAAGGAGAAACATCGAAGAGAGAAAGGGTAAGTGTGTGGGTGAATGTAAATGAACAGTAATTTTAAAGAACATCAATAAAATTGTCTCGTGGGCTTAAGGAAAAAAGAACTTCAAAAAGCAGACAATAGGGCATGTAACAGATACAGCATAATGGATTGTTTCAAGTATCTTGTTTATGGAAAAATTAAACATTACTTAGATTAAATTTCAAAAATGTGAGTATTTTTGCATACCCATTAAAGATAACAACTAACAAACATAATATTCAAAACAGAAGGGGAAATATTACAATTAAAAAATAGACAACATGGTGTATTTAAAAAAAGTATTAGTAACTACACATAAATTGACTAAATCTTCTATATTTAAAACCCAAAACATTGTCATATTATATTTAAGAAAAACCATAAGCTCTCCATAACAGACACATCCAAATAAAAGGCTCAGAAAAATTAATTGTACAAGGATGGTGAAGATAACCAAATGACACGGAGTGCCTGGGTGGTGCAGTTGGTTAAGCATCCAACTTCAGCTCAGGTCATGATCTCATAGTTCATGAGTTTGAGCTCTGTGTTGGACTCTGGGCTAACAGCTCAGAGTCTGGAGCTTGTTTCAGATTCTGTGTCTCCCTCTCTCTGTCCCTCTTCCATTCACACTCTGTCTCTCTCTTTCAAAAATAAACATTAAAGAAAATTAAAAAAAAAAAAAGATAACCAAATGGCAGTCCAAAGAAAAATGGTATAAAGAAGAGGCTTTAATAAATATACTTTATGATGAAAGCTAATTACAAAAAAAAAATTGACTTTAAGGCAAAAAGCATTGTAACAAATTTATTTCATTATTGTAAAATATTCAATTCACCCAGAATATGCATATATGCTTGCAACTAATAATATAGTCTAACTAATAGAAATTTAAGGGAAAATAGAAAATACCAAACAACAGTGGGGTGTTTGGGACATGTTCACTTAAACTGATAAAACAAATAAAAATTTAGTTGACAATGGTGCCTGGCTGGCTCAGTCAGTAGAGCATGCTACTCTTGATCTTGGGGCTGTAAGTTCGAGCCCCATGTTGGGTGTAAAGATTACTTAAAAATGCAATCTTTTAAAAAATAGCAGACAAAATATCAGTAAAGATATTAAGCAAGTTAAAATTCTTATTACCAAATTGATTTAATACAAATATATGAAATACTGAACCCATGAACTTTACAGCACACATTTATCAAGCACATATTTAGAAAATATGACTATATCATTGGCCATATATAACATCTGAATAATTTATAAAAGTCTGAAATCACAGAGAACATGTTCTCTGACAACAAGAAGATCAGTTACGTAAAATTGAAATAAAGCCACATTTCAATGTTTTCCTGAGTCAAAGAGGAAACCAAAAAGACACTTGAAGTTATTTTAAGCTGAGCAATGCTGTACAATAAGACTTGTCATAATCAAAAGAAAATGTATCAACATAACTATGCATATGTTGGGGAAATTATGAATAGTAATGACATACACAAATGTGTCTGATATATGGCAAACGGCAACACAAACTTTATTATTATTTTTTTTTAATTTTTATTTTTTCAACATTTATTTATTTTTGGGACAGAGAGAGACAGAGCATGAACGGGCGAGGGGCAGAGAGAGAGGGAGACACAGAATCGGAAACAGGCTCCAGGCTCTGAGCCATCAGCCCAGAGCCCGACGCGGGGCTCGAACTCATGGACCGTGAGATCGTGACCTGGTTGAAGTCGGACGCTTAACCGACTGCGCCACCCAGGCGCCCCCGGCAACACAAACTTTAAAACATATAAAAGAAAATAAAGATAAAAAATGATAATGGGGCCAAAGTTCATGTAGGATCACTGCCAGAAATAGTAAGTCTACTGTAATTGTGAGTGTACTGAAGGGATCCAAGTAGATTAGAACACGGGATAAAAGGAAAGAACTTAGAGTAGACACAATTTAAAACATCAATCTTTCAAAGTGCATTTCTTTCAAAGGGACACAAAATCCTGAAAGAAAGTATGAGATATCCTTTGGAAATTACATGGTGAGAAGTACATGAAATAGACATTTTAACTAAGAGAAAAAAGAAATTGGGGGACACCAGAATCAACCATAAACCAACAGAACAAAACCACTATATAACTGAAATTTGTTATACTGACAGTAGAGGGTGCCATTGAACTAAGAATCTTGGAAGTCAGCAAAATCCACAAATGAAGGGAAGAAATCTCAGTGTCTTAGAGAGTTACTGTAAAAAATTAGATGCAATACACTTCAACTGAAAACCCCCCACAACAAAGTAAATATGATCAGAACAAAACTCTAAATCAATTCTGCAAATGGAATAAAATATATTCAAACAAGCATTTTTCGTCATGAAAAACCACCTCAAATTAGACATGTAAAAAAAGAAACAAAAATGAACAGAAATGTGAAGAAATTTAAATACAGTTAATTATACTCAGAAAAGAAAAAAAATGACAAATTTATCTCATGAATAAAAAGTAGATTTCAAGGAGACAAAATGAATAGACTCCAATGAAAATGTAATGACAGGCATTGAAGAAAGACAAGAAAGAATAAAAATAGGATTAAAAGAAAAACAAAGTCAGAAAAGAGTGGTAGACTTAGAAATTCAGCAGATACCATTCATATAACTGGAGTCTCTGGAAAAGGAAAACAAGGGATAAACTAAAAAGATCTAATATTTTTAAGTATATTGCAAGAAATCAATGTCTCAGAAATCAACCTGAATGTACTGGTTTGGTTTCTTCTCTCCTTGGCTTGCAGATGGCCACCATCTAGCTGTATTCTCACATGGCCCTTTCTCTCTGTACATACATCCCTCAAGTTTCTTTTCTTATAGTTACACCACGCTATTGGATTAGCCTCACTCAATACCATGTTTAACCTTAATTATCTCCTCAAAGGTCCAAACTACAAATACATTCACACTGGGACATAGGGCTTCAGGATATGAATTTTTAGGAGGACTCAATTCATTCAGCTACAGACATTTTAGTTTCTAGTGTCTTAATTTAATTTAAATTTAGCAGTAAGAAATTTAATAATCTCACCTTCTCTCATCTCTTACAGCTGGGTAACTAGGATTTCACAGGGACTAACATTAACAGCTAAGGGTAAGTTAGATTACCCTGGTTACCAGTAGCCTTAATGTAGTGTCCCACATGGTAATGACCTACATTAATTCTACTTTTATTATTATTCCTTTATGATAAAAGAAATAGACGCACATAGTAAAAAAACTTTAAATGCAAAGTGATAATAACTGCAAAGTGTCTCATCCTTCCTACTATCCCAGTATCTATCACTAACCATTAACTTTTTAGCCATTTTTACATGTCAAAATTCTGTTTTGTTGTTGTTGTTTATTTACTCAAAGGAGTTCAAGTTGGTCTGTATAAAATGGGGGAATGTATGGTCTTTGATAAAATAAAAAATTTCAGGTTTGTTGGGATCCAGATTTCAAATTAAATTATCAGGTTTCTCATTGTCTTTGACCAACTCTCCTGTGGGATGAAATGTTCTGCCTGGCCATGCCTGAGTTATGTGACTATTGTACTTTTATGGTACATACATACAAGGAAAACTAGGTGCTGTAACAGAAGGGGAAAGGGACAATAGGGAAGCAAATGCAATAGGCATTCATATGCAAGTAACATTTTAAAATATAATGCATACAGTTTTATTTTTTAAAGAATATCTAACTCCTTAATTTGAGATATTGTTAGTTAGCACACTAGTACTTCTCCCTAATATCCTGAAAAACCACCCAGAGTCAACTCTTATTATTTGTGGTCATTATGTTATATAAATTCATCACAATCAACTGAATCAGCAAATACTGAATGGTTACTCCCAGGGGAAACACAGAATTAGATCTATGCAAGCCCTCTGGTCACAACATTTGCATCAACCAATCAATACATAATCTTGTTTTATGCCTGTTTCCATTTAGAGGCTTCTTATTTAATACATACTGTTGATTCATCAACGCTTAATTCATGGCCAAAAGTGCTATAACTCATGCCTGAACGAAGCTTATCTAACATACCTATTTTCTCCATAAGACACATCACAGCTTTTTTGCACTAAGTACATTAGACAGCATGCTGGCACTAGACTTGGAGTGCATTTTAAATAGTGAAATCACCAATAAAAGGCACAAACATGCAAAACACATGGAAGTAAGTAAACCACAAAAAGGACACTTGTTTACAATATGAGGGCTGAAACAGAAGGCAGAGCCTCTCCTTTTTCAACTTCAACTGGAAACCTGCACGTTGGGTGACTCAAATTTTTTTTGCTTCTCTGCACATGTCTGCAAATGGTTGGAAAGCACTGTGCATGTTGACTAGGGAGTTCATATCATTTTGGATTTATATATACAAGTTTAGCAAGTAAATAAATATGCAAATACAGAATCTGGGAATAGTGAGAATCTATTTAATCGGACCTAAAAGGAAGGAGAACTAATCATATTTTATTAATCCCATACGGCTTGAGGTGGAATGGTCCAAGTTTAAATTCAATTATGTTTTCTTTTAAATTTTACAGAATTAATTAGTGTTTGATTTGTGTAGCTTTTTGCTTGTTTCCCTCACAGTTTCTAATTGCCTCTCTTCATCTCATTGAAAAAAGGTCACTGGCAGTTTAGATTCACCTAATTTAAATTCACATAGCTTAATCCCTGCATTTGTTCAGTGGTCTAATTTGCACCAAGAGTTTTACTTTTGGTTTCACTTTATTTTCATAGCAGGATGTCACAGCTGCTGTCAGCCTTAGTGCAATTCTGAAAGTAAGAAGCTCAGCCTTTTCCCAAGCCAGGTTTTCTTCTTATATAAGAGACAGGGAAGGCAGAGTGAGTTTTAAAGACAACTGAAATGATAAAAAGGCATGAAATAATACCAAAACTCTCAGAATTTCATGAAAAGGCTATCCCCACACTATTTCTATAATTATCCACTGTACAAAGTCCACACTATGTCCACTCTGTCAGCAGTAAGATGATAAAAATTAAATAATTACTTTTTCTTTTCCATAATTACTTTTCTGTTTCCAACTATCTTATTAACCTATATCTGTTTTGTTGATTAAGTCATATTTACTTTCTTACAAATTAGCACAATGATTTCTACAGGCATGATTTATTTAACAAAACATGTTAAAGTACCCTTGATCTTATATAATTTTTCTATTTAATCTAATAAAATAAAATAAGATACGTTATAACATATATCTTAGGTTATAATGATATATTTTTTTCCAGATCAAAATTACCCATTAAAACTCTTTGGTACTGTTTTTCTCAGAATAAACTAACATCACCACTCTCAGCCAACGGGACTTCCAACTAACAAATTCTAGGAATATTCCAGTCCAGTTGTAGATGGCTGTACAAAATGGACTTCTAACCTTACACCAAGAATGAAATGCATGATTTTAAGTAGATTCTTATACAAAAATCAGTGGGAAAAAGTGACTGTTTATGTATTGATCATCTCTCTCCTTGCACTAGAATGTTATCTTTATGAAAATATTTTCTTTATTCACAGCTGAAACTCCTGTGCCATGCCTGGTGAAGGCTTTAAGTAAATACTTTTGGAATGAGTTGATGTTACTTATTGCTGCATTAAAAACTCACCCTAAAATTTAGTGACTTAAAATATTTTGTTATCACTTGTGGTTCTAAGAAGTTGGCTGGGCTATTGTAGAAGTGATTCTTACTCAAGGTCTGTCACATGTTTGCAGTGAGATGGTGGCTGCAGCTGAAGTCACCCTGAAGGCCTTCTCACTCATGTCTGGAAGTTGGTGTTGGCTGCCAGCAGAACAGTAGTGCTGTCATTCAAAACACTTGCATGAGGCCTGTCTGTGTGACCTGCCCCACAGCATGGTGGCTAGATTCCAAGAGCTAACTTCTCCCAGACAAAAAAGAGAAAGTATGTGCATTTTTTACATGTATTTATTTTGGAGAGAGTGCAAGTGGGAGAGGGACAGAGAGGAAAACAGAGGATCCAAAGCAGGCTCTGCACTGACAGGCTGACAGTACTGAGCCCCATGGAGGGCTCGAACTCACGAACTGCAAGATCATGACCTGAGCCAAAGTCAGACACTCAACCGACTGACTCACCCAGGCACCCCCAAAGTATGTGTATTTTTATAAACTGGTTTTGGAAGTCACATAGCATTGCTTCTATCATGTAGTTCCAACCATGTTAAAGGGGAGGGGTGATAGCTCCCATTGCTTGATGGAAGGTATGCTAATGCCATATTTTATGAGCATGGGGGATAAAATATATTGAGACAGCCATCTTTACACAAAGGCTGATCAACAACAAACTATACTTGTTCATAAGCACATATGAGACATCCTCAGGTAGTATAAAAATAAGTTAGAAAAAAATAAGGTAGAGAAATTTTGAAGTCAGATGAAGATCCTCTAGTAGCACATAAGTTATGTGATTAAAATAGAAAACTATGTTATGGATGTTTTATACACCTTGTCATGGTTGTGCAGAGATACTGACTCTTTTAGTGCCTGGAGAGCTTATCCAGGGGGATGGGAGCAACTAGGATATGGAAAAAGCGAAGTTCTGCTTCTTCTCTTCTACTTCAATCAAAGTATCTCCATTTTAATTTGCTTATGTAAACACAGAACTTTGGTTTTGTTTATTGATTCAGTTGAAGAGAAATATCTTGCCAATGAAAAGTTTGTTAACCTGTAGAGATGTATAAAATTATAGACATGCAAATATGCTTGATTTCTGTTGATTCAGCTGCTGTCAATATTTCTTGTTTGTTTTTTGTCATTTTCAGAGATTTGATGGGAAATATTGAGAGAGAATTCAGAGGAAATGAATTGCAATTACATGGCATTCAAGCCACTATTTACCCTTCCAGATATCAGATGTTGCTTAATCCCTCTAATTCTTCCTTCTGACATATCTTTCTAGCTGTCACTGTCAATTGGATTTAGTGCATTAAAAATAACTGCTTACATGGTTAAAAACTATCTTTGCTTATTAAAGTCTTTATCTTTCAGACAGACCACCATTCCTCCTTATCGTCATGTGCCGTATTCCTCTTAGTTTCTCATTCATAAGAAGAAGAAGGCAAGATGAATTACATTTATTTTTCTTTTTGGAGACTCCTTTAGCAAAAGTTTATGGACATTTTCTTTACTATTTACCATAAAGGATTAATTTAAAATAAAGAGTTGCTACTAGCTAAAAGAAGAAACAATGTTGAATATGACCCTTGTATTAGTTAGGACAGACGCAATTTATGCCATGGTAATACAAAACTTATAAATATTAGTGATTTAGCACATAAATTATTTTTGCCCATGCAATGTTAGTGTAACTTGGACTAATCTCTACGTCTGTTATCTTACACATGGTAACTCAAGTGCACAGGCTTCTTTTATTTGTGGCTCTACCATCTCAGTATACAGTCTCAATTAAGGAGGAAAGACACTAGAAGTTGAGAACGTTTTCACTGCCTTAGCCCAGAGGTGATTCTTCAGATCACTGTCCACTGGTTAGAACTAGTTCTGTGTCCCTGCTTAAGCATAAAGTGGCTGGGAATTGTGATCTTCCCTGTGACCAAGAAGGAGAGGAGAACCAAACACTGGAAGTGCCTGTCATGGTATCAAATGCTGTCAACATTTTTGCAATCATTTGGAAAGTACTGAGGATGCTCTTTGACCCGGTGATTCTACTCATGGAGAGTTGGAAAATTATTCTGAATAAACAATCTCTCCAAATGACAAAAAGTATCTCCTTTGATCTCTCATAACAACATGGACATTGATCTACCATAGTTCACATTGCATTATTTTATCATGCATTTCTGTGCTTGATCTTCATGCTAGTCTGTTAAGATCTTTAAGGCATGGCCAAGATCTTATTTATTTTTGAATCCCAAGCCACAGTAATGCATAAAGTTCACTAATAATGGAAGTTGTAGTATAAATGTCTACAGTGGGAATCATCTACAAGTATCAAAAACTCAGTCTGCACCTGCCATGCCTTAGCTATGTAAGCTGGTAGATGAGTCTCTGAAACATCATGTGAGAAGACATTTTATACTGGGGTTTTATCTTCAACTGGGTTTGAAATATTAATAAAAGATATGGACTGAAAGGAAAGGTGATATTAGATGCTACCTCCACCTAGATCTTCTAATTCATAGGCACTGACAGATTCAGTGAATATGTATCTGCAGATTCAGGTCCACCAGCAATGACGTCTAGAATTACTTTTTATCTTTGTCTGGTTTCTAGTGTATCCTTGATGAAATTGTACTGTTGTTCAAACAGGTATTAATGAATGGTATCTTTTATCTTTCCAACCACTCTCACCTTGGATTCTGATTTGCCTGTCAACTTACATACTCCATTTTGAACATACTCCCACCTTGGACTCATCAATCTGTGCCATCATTCTTGGTTCCCCATGGTTATGGTCTTGCATTCCAACAGCCTGGATCTCATACTAACCCAGTTGGGCTACTGGGAATCAATGATGCCTCTTGTCTGATTCTAGGTTATATTATTTGCAGACACCTGCTCTTTTGCTGTTTCCTAGACAGTAGTGGATATTTCCTTTCATATAAACATTGATCTAGAATCATCTGGTGAGTCTGCAAGAACTAAATAGGCTTTAGGTTGTAAAAGACCAAGTGAGAAATTTGGCATGCAGATCAGAACCTGATTAAAATTCATTTTACAACCCCATTGGTCTTTATGCTCCAGCCCCTTTTGGTCTAAAAGTCCTCCTCTTCTGCACCAGTCTAGCACCAAGGTCCTAGCATGAGTCTAAAGGAACATACCTAAAATATAAGTATTATAATACCAAGTTGACAGATAATATGAGAGGGAACAAAGATGATAATGCATACAACATATATAGAAATGATAATTGAGTATAGAGAGTAAGGCAAATGGTTTCCACTGGAGATGGTCCAGGTTCAGGCTTAAAAGGAAGGTGGGAGCTATGTCATATAACTCCTTTAATGCTAAGTTAATAGCATATGAATTTATTCTGTAGAGAAAAGTTCACTCTAGTGCAGTTTATAGAACCTGAGATGGTTATTAAACCAAAGCTGGGCCTTTTATTTTTATTTATTTATTTATTTATTTATTTATTTATTTATTTATTTTTCTTTATTAGATCCCAATGCTTTATTTTTATATGAAATTTGTTATCAAATTGGTTTCCATACAACACCCTGTGCTCATCCCAACAGGTGCCCTCCTCAATGCAAAGCTGGGCCTTTTAATCTCGTTATATTACTCATTTCCTATATGGTTAGACAAATGGTGCTAATTATATGAACTTAATTTCTACCTCCTGCAAATTAAGCATACCCGTTTTGCTTATTTGTGAACATTAGAATCAATAACTAAAACAATTAGCACAGTGCTGGCAGGAGCACATATTTAAAATGGGCTAAATTATCAATGAAATTTGGGGAGAATGTATGTATAAGAGTGGTATTTTAGGAAGAATAACTTGACTGTTTACTGAATAGAATTGTAGCTGCAGCATGTTATGAAGGCAAGAAGAATCAACAAATGTATCTATATAATAATAAGGAACAAAGTTCTGTACTAAGACAAGATCTATTGGTAGAAAAAGAAAGAACAAAACAATGCTCTGTATATATGTCCCTCAAATATCAAGTAAGTAAGAAAATGTTGGGGCTGAGGAAACAGGTTTATAGTGAATATGAGATTTGACTTTAAAAGTACTGATATTTACATCAAAGTGGCAAGTCTACAAGTATATGTATGCCTGAGACATCACAAAATATTTGGATTTGGAAACGTTCTGCATATGAGTTGTATTGGGAACTATGACAGCGATTAAGATATGTTCCAAGCACAAAACAAACACTTTCTAAAGGTCAGGAGGAAAAAAAAAAGAACCCAATGAATATATATTATATATATATATATATATATATATATATATATAATATATATATAATCTACATATCTTGAAGATGGAAAATTGCTTCCTTGGCAACTGTGAACTCTCTGTTCCTGGATGCATACTTGTGGTTTTCTCATGTTACCACCAGGTGGAGCTCACACTTCACTATATCTAATGAACTAAGTTCAAGATACTCTGGGCCATTTACTGACTGCTTGACTGAAGATAATTTGCATAAGAATTTACATACAAAGGATTTGTAAAAAGATCTAAAAAAGGACTATAGGTCTCCCATATTCCCCTAGAACATGGGCCTGTTACCAGTCATTAACAGCTATTTTGGAGTAATTAATTGGAAGAAATTAGTAACTAATTTCTGTTCTCTGAGGTCACTTTTATTTAGATGTGGTTCTTGTCCACAAACTCTTACTTTCTCCAAATCACACATTCATATATGAACTATTATTGTAATGCTGAACAGCATGAATCTCAGGAAAAATAGAATTTAGATATTTTTACAGCAAAATTAAATCATCCTCTACAAGCATTTTTTTAAATTTTTTATTTAAATTCCAGTTAGTACAGTGTACCATTAGTTTCAGGTGTACAACTTAGTGATTCAACACTTCCATACAACACCTGGTGCTTATCACAACAAGTGCACTCCTTAATCCCCATCACCTATTTAACCCATCCCCCAGCCACCTCCCCTCTGGTAACCATTAGTTTGTTCTCTATAGTTAAGAGTCTTTCTTAATTTGCCTCTCTCTTTTGTTCCCTTAGGTCATTTGTTTTGTTTCATAAATTCCACATATGAGTGAAATCATATGATGTTTCTCTTTCACTCACTGACTTATTTTGCTTAGCGTAATACTCTTTAGTTCCCATCATGTCCTTGCAATTGCAAGAGTTCATTCTTTTTTTATGGCTAATATTCCATTGTAGGTATATAACACTTCTTTATCCATTCATCACTTGATGGACATTATTGTGGATAATGCTACTATAAACATCAGATGCATGTATCCCTTCAAATTTGTATTTTTGTAGCCTTTGGGTAAATACCTACTAGTGCAATTGCTGGATCATAGGGTACTTCTATTTTTCACTTTGTGAGGAACCTCCATACTATTTCCCACAGTCGTTGCACCAATTTGCATTCCTACCAACAATACAGTTTTCCTCTTTCCCCACAGCTTAGCTAACACTTGCCGTTTCCTGTGTTGTTGGTTTTAGCCATTCTGACAGGTATGAGGCAATACTGCATTGTAGTTTTGATTTTTATTTCCCTAATGATGTGTGATGTTGAGTGCCTTTTCATGGGTCTGTTGGTCATCTGTATGTCTTTCTTGGAAAAATGTCCAATCATGTCTTCTGCCCATTTTTTTCACTGGAGTTTTTTTTTTTTTAATTTATTTATTAAGTTTTTTTTTAGGGAATGTTGAGTTTTATAAGTTCTTTATATATTTTAGATAACAACCCTTTATCAGATATGTCATTTGCAAATATCTTCTCCCATTCCATGGGTTGCCTTCTAGTTTTGTTGATTTCTTCCTTTGTTGAACAGAAGTTTTTATTTTGATGAAGTCCTAATAGTTTATTTTTGATTTTGTTTTCCTTTCTTCAAGAGACCTATCTAATAAGAAGTGGCTACATGAGGCACCTGGGTGGTTCAGTCGGTTGAGCATCTGACTTCGGCTCAGGTCATGATCTCGCAGTTCATGGGTTTGAGGCCTGCGTCAGGCTCTGTGCTAACAGCTTAGCTCAGAGCCTGGAGCCTGCTTTGGATTCTGTGTCTCCCCTCTCTCTGTCCCTCCCCACTCACACTCTATCTCTCAAAAATAAATGTTTAAAAAATTAAAAAAAAAAGAAGTTGCTACAGCCAATTTCAAAGAAATTACTAACTGTGTTCTCTGGGTTTGAAAAAATGTTTATTTATTTATTTATTTACTTGAGAGAGAGAAAGGAAGAGAGAGAGTGTGTGAGAGAGAGACACAAAGAGAGACACAGAGAAAGGGAGAGAGAGAATCCCCCGCTGGCTCTGTGCACAGAGCCTGACATGGGGTTCAATTTGATGAACTGTGAGATCATGACCTGAGCCCAAATCAAAAGTCAGACCCTTAAGTGACTGAGCCACCCAGGTGTTCCTCTCCTCCAGGATTTTAATGGGTTCCTGTCTCACATTTAGGTCTTTTATTCATTTATATTTATTTTTGTATATGGTGTAAGACAGTGGTCCAGTTTCATTCTTTTGCAGTTTGCTGTTCAGTTTTCCCAACACCATGTTTTGAAGAGACAAAA
Organism: Herpailurus yagouaroundi; assembly: GCF_014898765.1. Lineage (NCBI taxonomy): Eukaryota > Metazoa > Chordata > Mammalia > Carnivora > Felidae > Herpailurus > Herpailurus yagouaroundi. Next base: position 22,977,869 of record NW_024412416.1, on the reverse strand, counting down.
ACCTTACAATACCTAGGAATAAACCTTAACAAAGAGGGTAAAGACATGTACTCTGAAAAGTATAAAACACTTATGAAAGAAATTGAAGAGAACATAAAGAAATGGAAAGACATTCTATGTTCATGGGTTGGGAGAACAAATATTGTTAAAATATCTACACTACCCAAAGCAATCTACACATTTAATGTAATCCTTATCAAAATACCAATAGCATTTTCACAGATCTAGAACAAACAATTTTAAAATTTGTATGGAACTACAAAAGACCCTGAAAAGCCAAAGTAATGTTGAAAAAGAAAAGCAAAGCTGGAGGCATCACAATTCCAGATTTCAAATTATATTACAAACTGTAGTGATTGAAACAGTATGGTACTGGCACCAAAATAGACACTTAGATCAATAGAACAGAATGAAAAACAGAGAAATAAAGCCGTGACTATATGGTTGATTAATTTTTGCCAAAGCAGGAAAAGAATATCCAATGTGAAAAAGAAAGATTCACTTTGTCTTTTATTACAGTCTTTATTTTAAAGTCTATGTTGTCAGTTATGAATATAGCTATACTAGCTTTATTTTTCTTTCTATACCAGCTTTTATTTTCTTTTTTAGATTCTTTAGAAAAAAAAAAAATATATATATATATATAATGGAATAGTACTCAGCCACAAAAATTAATGAAATTTTGCCATTTGCAATGATGTGAATAGAGCTGAAACAATGATGTGAATGTTTGCTTGGAATTACAGCAAAACAAGTAAGTCAGAGATGGTTATACTTAAAAAAAATAGGTTATTTGTTTTACTTTTCAAAAACTCTGAATGTCTTGCTTTATACTGTACACATCTGGAATCTATTATCTCCTTTTATATTGACTGTTGCATTATATACATTTTTTTTTAGTTTTGTAGTGTAATTTTTTAAAAATTTTATTTATTTTCAATTGGTTTCCATATAACACCCAGTGCTCATTCCAACAAGTGCCCTTCTCAATGCCCATCACCCACTTTCCCCTCTCCCCCACCACCCCCATCAACCCTCAGTTTGTTTTCAGTATTTAAGAGTCTCTTATGGTTTCCCTCCCTCCCTTGCTGTAACTTTTTTTCTCCCCCTTAGCCTCCCCCATAGTCTTTTGTTAAGTTTCTCAAGATCCACATATGAGTGAACACATATGGTATCTTTCTTTCTCTGTCTGACCTATTTCACTTAGCATAATACAATCCAGTTCCATCCACCTTGCTGCAAATAGCCAGATTTCATTCTTTCTCATTGCCAAGTAGTATTCCATGGGATATATAAATCACATCTTTATCCATTCATCAGTCGATGGACATTTAGGCTCTTTTCATAATTTGGCTATTGTTGAAAGTGCTGCTATAAACATTGGGGTACACGTGCCCCTATGCATCAGCACTCCTGTATCCTTTGGATAAATTCCTAGCAGTGCTATTGCTGGGTTATAAGGCAGTTCTATTTTAAATTTTTTGAGGAACCTCCACACTGTTTTCCAGAGCGACTGCATCAGTTTCCATTCCCATCAACAGTGCAAGAGGGTTCCTGTTTCTCCACATCCTCACCAGCATCTATAGTCTCCTGATTTGTTCATTTTAGCCACCCTGACTGGCGTGAGGTGGTATCTGAGTGTGGTTTTGATTTGTATTTCCCTGATGATGAGTGATGTTGAGCATCTTTTCATGTGTCTGTTGGCCATCTGGATGTCTTCTTTGGAAAAGTGTCTATTCATGTCTTCTGCCCATTTCTTCACTGGATTATTGGTTTTTTTGGGTGTGGAGTTTGGTGAGTTCTTTATAGATTTTAGATACTAACCCTTATCCGATATGTCATTGGAAAATATATTTTCCCATTTTTCATCGGTTGTTTTGTTGATTGTTTCCTTTGCCGTGCAGTAGCTTTCATTCTTGATGAGGCCCCAATAGTTCATTTTTGCTTTTAATTCCCTTGCCTTTGGAGATATGCTGAGTAATAAATTTCTGTGGCTGAGGTCAAAGAAGCTTTTTCCTGCTTTCTCCTCTAGGATATTTATGGTTTCCTGTCTCACATTCAGGTCCTCATTCATTTTTAGTTTATTTTTGTGTTTGGTGCAAGAAAGTGGTCTAGTTTCATTCTTCTTCATGTTGCTGTCCAGTTCTCCCAGCACCATTTGTAATTGCACCAATAACCATAGAATACCTAGGAATAAACCTAACCAAAGATGTAAAAGATCTGTATGCTGAAAACTATAGAAAGCTTATGAAGGAAATTGAAGAAGACACAAAGAAATGGAAAAACATTCCATGCTCATGGATTGGAAGAATAAATATTATTAAAATGTCAATATTACCCAAAGCAATCTACACATTCAGTGAAATCCCAATCAAAATTTCACCAGAATTCTTCTCAAAGCTAGAACAAACAATCCTAAAATTTGTATGGAACCAAAAAAGACCCCGAATAGCCAAAGTAATATTGAAGAAGAAGACCAAAGTAAGAGGCATCACAATCCCAGACTTTAGCCTCTACTACAAAGCTATAATCATCAAGACAGTATGGTATTGGCACAAAAACAGACACACAGACCAATAGAATAGAATAGAGACTCCAGAATTGGACCCACAGATGCATAGCCAACTAATCTTTGACAAAGCAGCAAAGAGTATCCAATGGAAAAAAGTCTCTTCACTGTTACTATTTTTTAATTGAGGTACATGAAGAAAACCTGGCCTTGTACAGACATATATTTGATAAAAGGAAATGTTTTATTGACCTTTATAGATTTTCTTCATATATTTCAGCCAAAACAACATAGTTCAACACACTGAATGTAAAAGTAGATATGTGAATATTTTTTGATAACCACTGTCTCAGTCCTTTTGGGCCGTTATAACAAAATGCCATAGACTAGGTAATAAACAACAGAAATTAGTTTCTCACAGTTCTGAAAGCTGAGAAGTCCAAGATCAAGGCACTGGCAAATTTGGTGTCTAATCAGACACCACTTCCTGCTTTATAAACAGTTATCTTTTCCTTGAGTCTTCTAATGGCATAAGGGACAAGAGGTCTTTCTGGGGTCTTTTTTATAAAGGCACAAATTTCATTCATGAGGGCTTTTTCCTCATGAGTTGACAAACTCCCAGCGGCCCCACTTCCAAATATCACACATCAAAGGTTAGGTTGAATATATAAATTTTGGGAGGACATAAACATTCAGCCTATGGCAATGATGAACACACTCAACAAGTGGTAGTTTTTTTTTTTTTTAATAAGCTGCACTATATCATCTGAAACCATGCCAGTGAGTCTTTTACGTTGGAATGCATTGTTTCATTTTGTATGAGATGAATGAATAGTTTCCTAATAGAACTTCCAATATAACTTTCTAAAATAATGAAAATGTTCTAATCTGTGCTATTCATATGGTAGCCACTAGCCACATGTGGTTACTGAACTTATTGACTATGGGTAGTGAGACTGAAGAGCTAAACATTTATTATATTTTACCCCAATTAAAATTAAAATTTAAATAGCCACATGTGACTGGTGGCTCCCATATTGGACAGCATAGCTTTGTAATGTCATGTATTTGGAAAATAATTGTTCCCTGAGACATACAGATGTTCCAAATGTAGATATACTTTATTATGAAATACATAAAAAAATATTTCATTAACTACCACGAATTTTATCAGAAAAGTCATTAAATGTTAAGAAAGCTGTCGGGGCGCCTGGGTGGCTCAGTCGGTTGGACATCCGACTTCGGCTCAGGTCATGATCTCGTGGTCCATGAATTTGAGCCCCGCGTTGGGCTCCTTGCTGACAGCTCAGAGCCTGGAGCCTGTTTCAGATTCTGTGTCTCCCTCTCTCTGACCCTCCCCCGTTCATGCTCTGTCTCTCTCTGTCTCAAAAATAAATAAACGTTAAAAAAAAATAAAGAAAAGAAAGCTGTCAAAAATTACTGTTTTTTCCTTGAAAGCTCACATTTTAGTTTTGGAAACTCATATTATTAGTTGTTTTGTTTGAAGTTACTTGCACTATTTGTCATTTTGGGAAAAAAAACTGACAAATATCTAAACATCTGAGTAACTTCATTTTATCTACCACTCAGTTTAAAATGATACTCTATGAACAAAAAGGCAGCTAGTTTAGCTTATAATTCAAATGATTACACAAGTGTTTTTCTATAAGTAAACCATCCCTTAAAATGCAATAGAAGTGTGCTTCATGTAAATTTCCAATATCTTCACACAAATTATTAAAAAGATGTGCATAGAAGGGCTAACATTTAAAAATTAGAATTTTTTTTATTGTTTTACCAATGGAATTATAATTTTTTTTCAACGTTTATTCATTTTTGGGACAGAGAGAGACAGAGCATGAACGGGCGAGGGGCAGAGAGAGAGGGAGACACAGAATCGGAAACAGGCTCCAGGCTCTGAGCCATCAGCCCAGAGCCCGTCGCGGGGCTCGAACTCACGGACCGCGAGATCGTGACCTGGCTGAAGTCGGACACTTAACCGACTGCGCCACCCAGGAGCCCCTTTACCAATGGAATTATAAAGTGAGTTTCAATTTTTCTTTTCTTGCAGAGCCATGATGGTGAAAAACACATTGCACTGCTACATTTTTTTTAAAAAAAATTTTTTTCAACGTTTATTTATTTTTGCGACAGAGAGAGACAGAGCAT
>NW_024412416.1:22941892-22963191 GCF_014898765.1 Herpailurus yagouaroundi | reverse complement strand
CTGTTTTTTTATCCATTCTGATACCCTATGTCTTTTGGTTGGCACATTTAATCCATTTACATTCAGTGTTATTATAGAAAGATACGGGTTTAGAGTCATTGTGACGTCTGTATGTTTTATGCTTGTAGCGATGTCTCTGGTACTGTTTCTCACAGGATCCCCGTTAGGATCTCTTGTAGGGCTGGTTTAGTGGTGACAAATTCCTTCAGTTTTTGTTTGTTTGGGAAGACCTTTATCTCTCCTCTTCTGAATGACAGACTTGCTGTATAAAGGATTCTTGGCTGCATATTTTTTCTGTTCAACACATTGAAGATCTCGTGCCAATCCTTTCTGGCCTGCCAAGTTTCAAAAGAGAGATCAGTCACGAGTCTTATAGGTCTCCCTTTATATGTGAGGGCCCGTTTATCCCGTGCTGCTTTCAGAATTTTCTCTTTATGCTTGTATTTTGCCAGTTTCACTATGATATGTCGTGCAGAAGATCGATTCAAGTTACGTCTGAAGGGAGTTCTCTGTGCCTCTTGCATTTCAATGCCTTTTTCCTTCCCCAGTTCAGGGAAGTTCTCAGCTATTATATCTTCAAGTACCCCTTCAGCACCTTTCCCTCTCTCTTCCTCCTCTGGGATACCAATTATGTGTATATTATTTCTTTTTAGTGTATCACTTAGTCCTCTAATTTTCCCCTCATACCCCTGGATTTTTTTAATCTCTCTTTTTCTCAGCTTCCTCTTTTTCCATAATTTTATCTTCTAGTTCACCTATTCTCTCCTCTGCCTCTTCAATCCGAGCCGAGATCATTTCCATTTTAATTTGCATGTCGTTTAAAGCGTTTTTCAGCTCCTCCTTACTGTTCCTTAGTCCCTTGATCTCTGTAGTAAGAGATTCTCTGCTGTCCTCTATACTGTTTTCAAGCCCAGTGATTAATTTTATGACTATTATTCTAAATTCACTTTCTGTTATATTATTTAAATCCTTTTTGATCAGGTCATTAACTGTTGTTATTTCCTGGAGATTCTTTTGAGGGGAATTCTTCTGTTTGGTCATTTTGGATAGTCCCTGGAGTGGTGCAGGCCTGCAGGGCACTTTCCCTGTGCTGTGGTGTATAACTGGAGTTGGTGGGCGGAGCCACAGTCAGACCTGATGTCTGCCCTCAGCGCACCACTGGGGCCACAGTCAGACTGGTGTGTGCTTTCTCTTCCCCTCTCCTAGGGGCGGGATTCACTGTGGGGTGGCATGGCCCGTCTGGGCTACTTGCACACTGCCAGATTTGTGGTGCTGGGGATCTGGTGTATTAGCTGGGGTGGGTAGGCAAGGTACACAGGGGGGCAGGCGTGGCAGGCTTAGCTCACTTCTCCTTAGGTGATCCACTTCAGGAGGGTCCTGTGGCAGCGGGAGGGAGTCAGACCTGCTGCTGGAGGGGTGGCTCTGCAGAAGCACAGCGTTGGGTGTTTGCACAGAGCAAGCAAGTTCCATGGCAGGAACTGGTTACCTTTGGGATTTTGGCTGGGGATGGGCGAGGGAGATGGCGCTGGTGAGCACCTTTGTTCCTTGCCAAACTGAGCTGTGTCATCCTGGGGCTCAGCAACTCTCCCTCCCTTTGTCCTCCAGCCTTCCCAGTTTCCGAGCAGAGCTGTTAACTTATGACCTCCCAGATGCTAAGTCTCAGGGGTAGATTTCTTAATGCCCCTCACCCATTTACCTCATTTCCCCTCCCACAATCCTTCCAGCAACCTGTTTGTTGTTTATATTTAAGAGTCCCTTATGTTTTGTCCCTTCCTTGTTTTTATATTATTTTTGCTTCCCTTCCCTTATGTTCATCTGTTTTGTATCTTAAAGTCCTCATGAGTGAAGTCATATGATATTAGTCTTTCTCTGACTAATTCCGTTTAGCATAATACCCTCCAGTTCCATCCACGTAGTTGCAAATGGCAAGATTTCATTCTTTTTGATTGCTGAGTAAAACTCCATCATATATGTATACCAATTTTCTTTATCCAATCATCCATAAATGAACATTTGGGCTCTTTCTATACTTTGGCTATTATTGATAGTGCTGCTATAAACATTGGGAGACATGTACCCCTTCAAAACAGCACATCTGTATCCTTTGGATAAATACCTTGTAGTGCAATTTCTGGGTCATTGGGTGGTTCTATTTTTTAATTTTTTAAGGAATATCCATACTGTTTTCAAGGGTGGCTGTACTAGTTTGTATTCTCACAAGCAGTACAAAAAAGATCCTCTTTCTCTGCAACGTTGCCAACATCTGTTGATACCTGAGTTATTAATGCTAACCATTCTGACAGGTGTGAGGTGGTATCTCATTGTGGTTTTGATTTGTATTTCCCTGATGAGTGATGAGCATTTTTTCATGTGTCGGTCGGCCATGTAGATGTCTTCTTTGAAGAAGTGTCTATTCATGTCGTGTGCCCATTTCTTCAATGGATTATTTGCTCATTGATTGTTGAGTTTGATAAGTTCTTTATATATTTTAGATACTAACTCTTTATCTGACATGTCATTTGCAGACATCTTCTCCCATTCTGTTGGTTGCATTTTAGTTTTGCTGATTGCTTCCTTCACTGTGCATGAGCTTTTTATTTTTTTGAGGTCCCAATGGTTCATTTTTGCTTTTGTTTCCCTTGCTTCTGGAGATGTGTTGAGTAAGAAGTTGCTTCAGCCAAGGTCAACGTGGTTTTTACCTGCTTTCTCCTTGAGGATTTTGATGGCTTCCTCTGTTACATTTAGGTCTTTCATCCATTTTGAGTTTATTTTTGTGTATGGTGTAAAAAGGGTCCAGGTTTATTTTTCTGCATGCCGCTGTCCGGTTTTTCCAGAACAATTTGCTGAAGAGACTGTCATTTTTTATTGGATATTCTTTCCTGCTTTCTCAAAATTAATTGCCCATACCTTTGTGGTCCATTCCTGGGATCTCTAGTCTGTTCCATTAATCTGTGTGTCTGTTTTTGTGCCAGTACCATACTGTCTTGATTATTATAGCTTTGTAATACAACTTGAAGTCTGTGATTGTGATGACTCCAGCTTTGTTTTTTTTTTTTTTGTTTGTTTGTTTGTTTGTTTTTTTGTTTTTCAAGATTGCTTTGGCTATTCAGGGTCTTTTCTGGTTCCATACAAATTTTAGGATTGTTTGTTCTAGCTCTGTGAAGATTGCTAATGTCATTTTGATAGGGATTACATTGAATATGTAGATTGCTTTGGGTAGTATTGACATTTTAATAATATTTGTTTTTTCCAATTCAGAAGCATGGAATCTTTTTTCCATTTTTTAGTGTCTTCTTCAATTTATTTAATAAGATTTATATAGTTTTTCATGTATGGATATTTCACCTCTTTGGTTAGATTTGTTCTTGGCATTTTATGGTTTTTGATGGGACCAATTCCTTGATTTCTCTTTCTGCTACTTCATTATTGGTGTATAGAAATGCAACTTATTTCTGTGCATTGATTTTATATCCTGTGACTTTGCTGAATTCATGGATCAGTTCTAGCAGTTTTTTGGTGTACTCCTCTGGGTTTTCCATATAGAGTATCATGTCATCTGTAAAGAGTGAAAGTTTGACTTCCTCCTGGCCAATTTGGATGCTTTTACTCCTTTATGTTGTCTGATTGCTGATGCTAAGACTTCCAACACTATGTTGAATAACAGTGGTGACAGTGGACATCCTGTCATGTTCCTGACCTTAGGGGGGAAGCTGTCAGTTTTTCCCCATTGAGGATGATATTAGCGGTGGGTCTTTCATATATGGCTTTTATGATCTTGAAGTATGATCCCTCCATCCCTACTTTCTTGAGGGTTTTTATCAAGAAAACTTGCTGTATTTTGTCAAATGCTTTCTCTGCATCTATGGAGAAGATCCTGTGCTTCTTGTCCTTTCTTTTATTGATGTGATGTACCACATTGATTGTTTTGTGGATGTTGAACCAGCCCTGCATCCCAAGTATAAATCGCACTTGGTTATAGTAAATAATTCTTTTAATGTATTGTTGGATCCGGTTGACTAGTATGTTGTTGAGGATTTTTGCAACCATGTTCATTGGGGAAATTGTTCTGTAGTTATCCTTTTTAGTAGGATCTTTGTCTGGTTTTGGAATCAAGGTAATGCTGGCTTCATAGAAAGAGTTTGGAAGTCTTCCTTCCATTTATATTTTTTTGGTACAGCTTCAAGATAATAGGTGTTAATTCTTCCTTAAATGTTTGGTAGAATTCCCTGGAAAGCCATATGACCCTGGACTCTTGTTTTCTGGAAGATTTTTGATTACTAATTTGATTTCTTTAATGGTTATGTGTTCAAACTTTCTATTTCTTCCTGTTTATTACTGGAAGTTTATATGTTTCTAGGAATTTGTCTATTTCTTCCAGATTGTCCATTTTATCAGCATATAATTGTTCATAATATTCTCTTATTATTGTTTGTATTTCTGTTGTGTTGGTTGTGATCTCTTCTTTCATTCTTGATTTTATTTATTTGGATATTTCTTTTTTGTTTTTGATCAAACTGGCTAGGGGTTTATCAATTTTGTTAATTCTTTCAAAAACCAGCTCCTGCTTTCTTTGATCTGTATTACTGTTTGTTTGTTTGTTTGTTTGTTTGTTTAGTTTGGTTTGGTTTGATAGCATTGACGTCTGCTCTAATCTTTATTATTTCCTGTCTTCTGTTGGTTTTGGGTTTTATTTGCTCTTCTTTTCCAGCTCTTTAAGGTGTAAGGTTAAGTTGTGTATCTGAAACCTTTCTTCCTTTTTTAGGAAGGCCTGGATTGCTATATGCTTCCCTCTTATGACCGAGTTTGCTGCATTCCAGAAGTTATGGGCTGTGGTGTTATCATTTTCATTAGCTTCCATGTACTTTTTAATTTCCTCTTTAACTTCTTGGTTAGCCCATTCTCTCTTTAGCAGGATGTTCTTAACTCCAAGTATTTGTTATCTTTCCAAGTTTTTTTCCTGTGGATGGTTTCAAGTTTCATAGCATTCTGGCCTGAAGTATGCAAGGTATGATCTCAATCTTTTTGTACTTGTTGGGGGCTGATTTGTGTCTCAGTATGTGATCTATTCTAGAGAATGTTCCAAGTGCACTGGAGAAGAATGTATATTCTGCTGCTTTAGGATATGTTCTCACTATATCTGTTAAGTCCATTCAGCCCACTGTGTCATTAAAAGCCATTGTTTCCTTGTTGATATTCTGTTTAGATGATCAGTCCATTGTTGTAAGTGGGGTGTTGAAGTCCCCTACTACTATGGTATTATTATCAATGAGTTTCTTTATATTTGTGATTAAACCATTTATATATTTGGGTTCTCTCACGTTTGGAGCATAAATGTTTACAATTGTTAGATCTTCTTGGTGGATGGACCCCTTGGTTATGATATAAGGCCCTTCTTCATCTCTTGTTACAGTCTTTATTTTAAAATCTGGATTGTCTGATATAAGTATAGCTACTCCAGCTTTCTTTTGGCAACCGTTGTTATGATAGATGTTCTCCATCCCCTTACTTTCAATCTGAAGGTGTCTATAGGTCTAAAATGGTTCTATTCTAAACAGCATATAGATGAATCTTGTTTTCTTATCCATTCTGCTACCCTATGTCTTTTGATTGGAGCATTTAGCCCATTGACATTTAGAATGAGTACCCAAAGATAGGAATTTATTGTCATTATGTTGCCTGTGGAGTTGGAGTTTCTGGAGGTGTTCTCTGGTCCTTTCTAGTCTTTGTTGCTTTTGGTCTTTTTGTTTTGTTTTCATCTTTTTTCCCCTCAGAGAGTCCCCCTTAAAATTTCTTGCAGGGATGGTTTAGTGTCACAAACTCTTTTAATTTTTGTTTTTCAGGGAAACTTTTTATCTCTCCTATTTTGAATGACAGACTTGCTGAATATGGCAAACTCTTGGCTGCATATTTTTCTGACTCAGCACATTGAATATATCCTGCCACCCCTTTCTGTCTTGCCAAGTTTCTTTGGATAGGTTTCTCCTCCAAACTTGATCTCTCTTCCCTTGTAGATTACAGACTTTTCCCCTTGCTGCTTTCATGATTCTTTCCTTGCCAGAGTATTTTGTGAATTTGACTATTATATGCCTTGTTGATGGTGTGGTTTGTTGAATATAATGGGAGTTCTCTGTGCTTCCTGGATTTTGATGTCTGTGTCTTTCCCAGGTTAGGAAAAATTTCCACTATTATTTGCTCACCTAAACCTCCTACCTCTTTTTCTCTCTCTTTATCTTCTGGAACCTTTATGATTCTGATGTGGTTTTTTTTTCTTTTTTTTTCTTTTCAATGGGTCACTGTGTTCTCTAATTTTTATATCATGCCATTTTGCCTTAATCTCTCTTTTTTTTCTTCATCATTATTCTCCATAAGTTTGTCCTATATTTCACTGTTCACTGCTCTGCTTCAAAAATCCTTGCTGCCGTGGCATCCATTTGAGATTGCAGCTCGGTTATAGCATTTTTTTATTTCATGTTGGCTAGGTTTTACTTCTTTCATCTCTGCAGAAGGAGATTATAATCTATTTTCGACCCAAGCTAGTACTTTTATTATTGTGATTCTAATTCTATTTCAGACATCTTGTTGACTTTAAGTTATGTTTCAGACATCTGTGATGATTAAGTCCCTGGCTCTCATTTCTTTCTGTTCTTTCTCTTGGGGTGAATTCCTTACTTTTGTCATTTTGAAGGAAGAAAAGAAATTAAAAAAGTAAATAAAAATTAAAAACAACACAAAAAAGTCAAATAAAGAATACTATATCCTAGGTGTATTTTGGTCTGGTTGTTGAAAGAAGTTTGATAGATTAGAGAAAAAAAGGGAATTTTAAGAAAAGAAAAAAAAGGAAAATGTTTGAAAATTTGAAAAAAAATGAATACAACAAAATAGAATAAAATGAAGTGATGAAAGTAAAATAGAATTTTAAAAATTTACAAAAAAATAAACAATATAGTAGAAAGAATTTAAAGATAAATCTTTTTAATAAAAATGGAAAATAAAAATATTTTTTCTCTATGTGTATTTAAGAATAAGTTAAGAAAAAGAAAAAAAAGTTGAATAGATGGACCAGCAAACAGAATGAAATATGATTGAAATTGCATCTGTTTTCCCCTACAAGTCAAACTATGAAGCACTTTATAGTTTATAAACTAAGCAGGCAGAGAGAATTGTGATTTTCCTCAAGAGCATGGTTGGCCCAGATGGGCAGGGCTTAGTGTAATAGCTCAGTTCTTCACTACATGGTGCTGTTTAGCTTAGTGGGGTGGATTTTTGTGGCATGTGTAGGTGTGTATGTGCATGCACGGGAGCAGTGAAAATGGTGTCACCCAGCTACCCAGTCTCTAGTATCAGAACTCTGTGCTCTCCCAACCAACAATCAAGTACTCCTCCTTTGTCTCTGGCTTCTCTCCACTCCCTGCTTCTACACTGTTAGTGACCATGCTGTCAGGCTGCCAGGCGGCACCTCCCTCCTGAGTTTTATCTCAGATGGGGCTGTATTTCCCAACCCCTCACTTCTAGAGGACTGTGGTTTTGACCTGTTCTGACACTCTGGGGGAAGGTCTCGCTGAGCAATGGCTGGGTGCTGGCCCACCCTCAGAAACTTTCATGAGACTGTGTTGCTGCCAATGCCCAGAGACTGGCTAGGTGCCAGCCCACCCCCAAAAATGTTCATGCAATCATGTACATTCAGCAGCATTTCAGGATTATGGTAAATCACAATACACATCTGGTGTCAGGCTTCACCCTTAATGTCCTTTTTCCAACAATAGTAAACGTGGTTGTTCTCTGAGGTCCACTGTGACCTTTGCCTGTGGGGTGGCTGCACAGCCTCTACAAAATGTCCTGCCAGCAGGGGAACTGCCTCTTCCCATGTGGCCCGTGGACCCTTCAGACCTCACTTTCTGCTCCTGGGGATTCACCTTTCCCACCAGAGCACCACTAAGTATCAAGCTGAAAAGTTTTAGACTTTGCACTTCCCCTATTTATAGAGTCTTAATGGAATTTAAACCCCATCCTTTCTCCTTTCTCCCTTTTTTGTTCAGTCCCTTGCATCTGCTTCCACTCTTCCTCTTTCTCTCCAGCTGCTTTTGGGGGGAAGGTGTGGCTTTTCCCATACTCTCCCCCCATCTCCATCCTCTCTCCACAAGCAAAAGCAGCTCCCTGCCCTCTGAAGCTTCTCTCTCCCCCCATTCACCTCCCCATGCTGTGTACCTGCTGAGCTCTGTGGTTCAGGTTGTGAGGATTATTGTGTTAATCCTGAAATCAGTTTTCTAGGTGTGCAAGATGGTTTAGTGTTGATCTGGCTGAAATCCAGGGGTGAAAGACACACACAAAAAAAAAAAACCCACAACTTCCATGCTGTTCCGCCAACTTGGCCCTTCCTCTGTTACTGCCATTTATATCAAATGTAATCAAGTACAACTAATGTGTTTGCAGAGACAGAGAGAGAGAGAGAACTAATTTGTTTGCAAAATGTCTCATTAAAGTTGACTGATTACTTACATAAGTAAGCAGCAAGAATAGTAATTGGTCACATAGATCTCTTAAGTTTGCTTTGCTGGAACTTTTAAGAATCTCAGATTAAACTTTTCAAAGACCTTTGAAACTAGGAAGCCAAGCCAATAATTTCACATCAGATTTTTCTGGCAATACCTATAGTTTGGGTGAATTCTTCCCTTCTTGAAGTCCACAAAATATCTTCAGGTTCCTGAGCCTCTCATAAATTGACCTTCCCTTACCTTGTAAGGCCGTCAGAAACCCTGTAAACAAGATACCAGTAGTTTTCACAAGGTGAGCCTTTTAAGTGTTGTCTCTATAAAGTCAACCTTAGTTCCTTAAAGCTTTCTAGTCACCTGATTCCATGTACCATTCTCAAATATAGCATTCCAATCAAAGCCTTGGTACTATAATCAATACTTCCAATTGTATCCTGATACAAGACCAAATTCTTATTGAACTTATTGAAATGTCTATCTTGCCTTGAAAATAAAAATATTCACTGAGAGTTTCTGAATTCTGGAGGGAGCAAGTAATGAAAAAATATATTTATTTTCTTTGTTCACTTAGGGATACTTTACTAAATTTCTATGTTATACAGAGCTTTATAGAAAAGAAAAAAAGATTTCCTTAAATATAGGAATGAAACATTAAAACACCAACAATGTTTCAAAGAATTGTAAAAATTTATAATCACCTTCATCAATTTACTCAGTTCCATTCAGTTAACTTTTGTTCTGCATGATCTTGAGTTAGCAGTTTCATAAATACATCAACTTCTTCATTAGTTCTATAAAGTCTTTGTCTAGAGTCATGATCATGAAGTTTTTTTAAGTGATGCCATCATAGAGTATCCTCACTACAGCTAATTGTAAATGCTTTAAGAGAAGAATCAGAGTAAAATAACTGTCTGTGAATGATAAGAGACTTAAAGTGGCCAAGGTTAAAGAATGATAGACATTCATTTGATAAGAAAAATTAGTTATTTATGTGGTGTCCAATATTTTAACATAACAAGACAATGGAGGTATTGACACATTTCTATGAGTGTTTTACAACTTCTGGATACTTACATTAGTAACATATATCCATATACTTGTAACCTAAAAAGTTTTATCATTACTTTTATCATTACTTCTTATTTAACAATGTTTCCTACATAATTTAACATATAAAATAAACCAAATTATTTTAATATCTCTCTTTGACAAAGTGAGAGACCAATCTGAGATTTTTCAGGGGTGTTATGGGAGATTTCAAAGTTAGGTTAAGGTAAAAAAATATTCCATTTAGAATTTGATTTGGTGCAGCTTGACAAAGATATTAAAGATTCTGAACACTTTATTAACTAAAATTTTGATTGTTCATAAAATACTTCAAAGGCAAATACAGAAGGTTATATAATAGTGAACATAACATATCTTGTACAATTGAGAAAACTTGATTTTCTTAAGTGATCATAAGGTTGATAAAAATAACATAAAGCACAGAAAATTACTCTAAAACACAAAAGCTTTGTTTTCCAGGCAGGTTAATAAAAAAAGTAAAGAAAAAAAAAACTTTTAAAATAATTTCTTATTAAGAGTAGACTAATAATCTATGAAAACTATTGTTTTTTTTACAGAGAAACCCAAATTCTAGTTTTACACCAATGTGCTTTTGACATAAAAGCTCATTTTTTTTTAATTTTAAGTAAATTCAGTCTTAGTAGCTCTGACTACTAAGATATCATTTTTTTCCCAAGATTTTTTTTACAATACATTTAAATATCTACTTACTTTTTGTCCTACTCTTTTTGTCTTTCTCATTTTGAAAAAAAAATACAGTCATTCTACTCTAGGACAAAATTACTTCTTTTCCCCTTAACAAAGACATGTCTTTCTTTCCTTTTCTTATAAAAAGTAGCAAATTTCTCTAGCAAATTTATAAATACATTATTTAGTAATTTTCTAGTGTCATATGACTTTTTCACAGTACAATTTCTCATGTTTACTAACAGAGATAAATATACTTTCCTTATTTTTACCATATAAGAACAAGATTCCAAAAGTAGATAAATTTATGTTCATCAAGTTATGTTTCAACATTTAAACGATCTAGATATTCAATGAATATCCATCGTTTAACTTAGCATAGCTTTAAGTATCAAGTTATCATAAATATTTTAACCTATCTTTAAGTAGGTTACTTTAAGTATTTAAGTACTTTAAGTATTTTACTGTTAAAAAGTTTATTTATAAAATTCTACTCCACTTACATCTATTTAATTAGCTTGTTCTGAACAATTATGCATGAATTGATAAAAAAAAACTCATGGGACATTAAATAAAGCAAACCTTTATATATTTTTTATTGTTGACAAAGCAATTTCCAAAGAGAAATCTCAATGGGAACAGAGTATTTCCCTCCCCATTCTTATTGTCATAATTGACATGAATCAATAAACTAGGTTTTATTATACTTTTTGCTTTTTGACTGGATTGACACTTTATAATTGTAAACCTCTACTAGAGATAACATAAACTTGTTTCACTAGTAAATCTAGGTAGAATAAATTGTTTCTTCATTATGTTGAATACTGACAACTCTGAAAACATGCCTATTGGGAATTTATCGATAGTTTTAAAACTATCTTTATTTTCCAAAGATTACTCAGGTCATGTTAACTTACAAACAAAACAAATATTTAGAATAGTTTCCCTACTTCCAAGAGTTTCAAGAATTATTATTTTTCTTTTTTGTTCTTTACAAAATTTATTTTATTATTATATTTATTTATTTATTTAAATTCAAGTTTGTTAACATACAGTCTAGTATTGGTTTCAGTCTAGTAATGCTTAATTTACATTATCACTCATTTGTGTCTAAATCATACTGAAAAGGATCCATACTGAATATCTTTAAGGTGTTTTATAAATTAATTTGATAACACTATCCAAAAGTAGAAAAATATCACATAAACAGAACATACGTGCATGCATACATGCACACATAAACACACAGACCCAAATAGAGATTTATGGCATTCTAAAATTTTAGCCATTAGTCAGTAAAACAGTAATATAGAACTCACTGGTTTATACCCACATTACTTTTCTTTCAATTTTTTATTTAAATACAAGTTAGCTAACATACAGTGCAATATTGATTTCAGGAGTAGAAATCAGTGATTCATCACTTAAAACACTCAGTACTCATCATAACAAGTGGCCTCCTTTATACCCATCACCTTTCTAGCCCATCTACCATTTACCTCCCTCCATCAATCCTCAGTTTGTCCTCTATCTTTAAGAATCTCTCATGGTTTGGGACACCTGGGTGGCTCAGTAACTTGATCATCTGACTTCAACTTAGGTCATGATCACATGATTTGTGAGTTCAAGCCCCACATAGGGCTCGCTGCTGTCAACACAGATCTTGCTTTAGATCCTCTGCAATCCTCTGTCCCTCCCCAGCTCCACTCTCTCATAAAAATAAATATAACATTAAAAAAATAGACTCTCTCATGGTTTGTTTCCCTCTCTTCTTGCACTCCCTCCATGTGCTCATCTGTTAATTTCTTAAACTCTAGATATGAGCCAAATCATATGATATTTGTCTCTAACTGACTTACTTTGCTTAGCATTGTACATGCTTGCTCCATCCATGTTGTTGCAAATGGCAAGATTTCATTCTTTTTGATGGCAGAGTAATATTCCATTAAAATACATATATCACATCTTTATTCATTAATCAGTCTATGTACATTTGGTCTGTCTCCATACCTTGGCTATTATTGATAATGCTGCTATAAATGCATGCTTTGGTGTGAATGTGCCCCTTTGAATATGTATTTTTGTATCCTTTGGGTAAATACCTACTAGTGCAATTACTCGATCCAACAATAGTTCTATTTTCTATTTTTGATTTTTTGGGGAAACTCCATACTGTTTTCCACAGTGGCTGCACCAGTTTGCATTCCCTTCAATAGTGCAAGAGGATTGCCCTTTTTCTGCATCTTCACCAAAACCTAGTGTTTCTTGTGTTGCTAATTTTAGCCATTCTAACAGGTCTGAGGTGGTATCTCATCATGGTTTTGATTTCTATTTACTTGATGATAAGTGTGTTGACATATTTTCATGTGTCTCTTAGTCGCCTGGATGTCTTCTTTAAAAAAGTGTCTAATCATGAATTCTGCCCATTCCTTAACTGGATTTTTTGTGTTTGGGGGGTTGAAGTTGCTAAACTCTATATAGATTTTGGAAAGTAACCCTTTATCAGATATGTCATTTGCAAATGTCTTCTCCCATTCCATTGGCTGCCTTTTAGTTTTGTTGACTGTTTCCTTCACTGTGTGGGAGTTTCTTATCCTGATGAAGTCTCAGTAGTTCATTTTTACTTTTGTTTCCCTTGCCTCCAGAGAAATGTTTAGTAAGAAAATGCTATGGCTGAGGTCAAAGAGATTGCTGCCTGTGTTTTTCGGTAGGATTTTTGTGGTTTCCTATCTCACATTTAGGTCTTTCATTACTTTTGACTGTATTTTTGTGTATGGTGTGAGAAAGTCGTCCAGTTTCATTCCTTTGCACGTCACTGTCCAGTTTTCTTAGCACCATTTGCTGAAGAGACTTTTTTGCTTTTTCTTTTTTCTTTTTTTGATTATTTTTAATTATTTATTTATTTATTTATTTTTAAATATTTTTTTAATCTTCATTTATTTTTGAGAGAGAGAGAGAGAGAGACAGAGTGTGAATGGGGGAAGAACAGAGAGAGAGGGAGACACAGAATCTGTAGCAGACTCCAGACTCCGAGATATCAGCACAGAGCCTGATGCGGTGCTTGAACTCACAAATTGCAAGTTCATGACCTGAGCGGAAGTCAGATGCTAAACTGACTGAGCCATCCAGGCGCCCCTAAACATTTATTTATTTTTGAGAGAGAAACAGTTTGTGAGCAAGAGAGGGGCAGAGAGAGAGGGAGACACAGAATCCAAAGCAGGCTCCAGGCTCTGAGCTGTCAGCGCAGAGCCCAATGTGGGACTCAAACTCATGAACCATGAGATCATGACCTGAGCTGAAGTTGGACACTTAACAGACCGAGCCACCCAGGTGCCCTGAGACTTTTTTCATTTGATTATCTTTCTTGATATGTCGAAGATTAGTTGGCCATACATTTGTGGGTCCATTTCTGGGTTCCCTATTCTGTTCCAATGATCTATGTATCTGTTTTTGTTGTTAAGGATGATATTAGCTGTGGATCTTTCATATATGGACTTTATGATGTTGGGATATGTTATTTCTATCCCTACTTTGTTGAGGTTTTTTATCAAGAAGTTATGCTGTGTTCTGTCAAATGCTTTTTCTGAATCTATTGAATCATATGGTTCTTATTCTTTAATGTGGTGTATACATTGATTTGCGAATATTTTTTTAAATTTTTAATGTTATTTTTGAGTGAGAGAGACAGAGCATGAGTGGGGGAAGTGCAGAGAGAGGGGGAGACACAGAATCTGAAGCAGGCTTCAGGCCTGCATGCTCCATATTCAATGGAAAGACAGTCTCTTCAACAAATGGCACTGAGAAAACCGGATAGCCACATGCAGAAGAATAAAAGTGTACCACTTTATCACACCATACACAAAAAATAAATTCAAAATAGATGAAAGACCTAAGTGTGAGACCATAAAAATCCTAGAAGAGAAAACAGGCAGCAACCTCAATGAACTAGGCTTCAGCAACTTCTTACTAAGCACGTCTCCAGAGGCAAGGGACACAAAAGCAAATGTGAACTATTGCAACCTCATCAAGAAAAAAAAAAACGAAAACAAAACAAAAAAAAAACTTCTGCAGAGAGAAGGAAACAATGAACAGAACTAAAAGGCAACTGATGGAATGGGAGAATACATTTGTAAATGATATCAGATAGAGTTAGTATCCAAAATCTATAGAAGATAGGATACAAAGTCTATAAAAAACTTATCAAACTCAATATCCAAAAACCAGATAATCCAGTGAAGAAATGGACAAAAGACATGAACAGACATTTATCCAATGAAGACATACAGGTGAGCAACAGACACAAAAAACGATGCTCAAAATCACTTATCATCAGGGAAATAGAAATCAAAACCACGATGAGACACTAGCTCACCCCTGTCAAAATGACCAAAATTAACAATTCAGGAAACAACAGAAGTTGGTGAGGATGTGGAGGAAGGTAAACATTTTTGCAGTGTTGGTGGAAGTGTAAGCTGGTGCAGTCACTCTGGAAAACAGTATGGAGGTTCCTCAAAAACTTAAAAGTAGAAATACCCTAGTATCCAGCAATTGCAGTACTAGGTATTCACCTAAAGGATACAAAAATACTGATTTGATGGGGCACATGCACCCCAATGTTTATAGTAGTACTATCAGCAATAGCCAAATTATGGAAAAAGCCCAAATGATGTCCATTGACTGATGAACAGATAAAGAAGATGTGATATATATATATATATATATATGAATAAATATATATGAATAACATATATATTGTTCAATATTATTCAATAAATATATAACATATATATATGAATATTAGCAATCAAAAAGAATATAATATTGCCATTTGCAACAACATGGATAGAACTAGAGTGTATAATGTTAAGCAAAATAAGTCAGAGAAAGACAAATATATGATTTCACTCATATGTGGAATTTAAGAAGCTCAACAGATGAACACAGGAGAATGGAGAAAAAAATAAGAAAAATAGAGAAGGAGGTAAACCATGAGACTCAAATATGGAGAACTGAGGGTTGCTGGAGGGGAGATGAGTGTGGGATGGGCTAAAATGTGATGGGTGTTAAGGAGGGCACCTGTTGGGATGAGCATTGGGTTTTACATGTCTGTGATTAATCACTAAATTCTACTGAAACCAATACTACACTATGAATGTTAACTAACTTGAATTTATACAGATAGAATATAGATAGATAGATGATAGATTAGATAGATAAATAGAGAGGTGATAGATAAAAATAAAGGTTATTAACTTCTTTAAATGTCTGTTAGAATTCTCCTGGGAAGTTGTCTGGCTCTGGACTTTGGTTTGTTGGGAGATTTTTGTTACCGATTTGATTTCTTTGCTAGTTATGGGTCTGTTCAATTTTTTCATTTGTTCCTGTTTCAGTTTTGGTAGTCTGTATGTTTTTAGTATTTTATCCTTTCCTTCAAGGGTGCCCAGTTTGTTGGCATATAATTTTTGTAATACTCTCTTATGATGTATATATATATATATATATATATATATATATATGTATGTAAAATTTCTATGTTGTTAGTTGCGATCCCTCCTCTTTCATTTGTGACTTTTTTTTTTAATTTGGGTCCTTTCTTTTTTGTTTTTGAGAATTCTGGATAGGAGATTTATCAATTTTATTACTTGTTTGGAAGAACCATCTCTTAGTTTTGTTGGTCTGTTCTACTATTCTACCAATTTCATAGGTAAAGTGTTTTCACTCTTTCTTTCTCTCTCTCCTTCTCTCTTACTACTTTTGGGGGGAGTGCTTTTCTTGCACAAACCTGATTCACTGCTCAATCTCCCCCTCTCTTTTTCTCCTCTTTGTGAAAAGAGCTCCCACTCCTCAGCAACACTACCACTTTTTTCTCCCTAATTCGTCTCTCCAAACCACATACTTGCTGTGTTCTCTCTCAAATTAAGCATATTGTTTTGTTTATTCTCAGATCAATTACCAAGGTGTTCAAAAATAGTTTGAGGTTGATCTATCTGTGTTCAAGGGAGGAGACAAGCCCCAGTCCTCCTACTACTCCACCATCTTAACTCCCCCACCACAAACACATGTAACTTACTCTCCATATTGTTATCCAAATTGTGTTTTTTTACATAAATGAAATAAGTTGAGGTTTCCCAACGCAATCAGGGATATATATATATATATATATATATTTTACTAATATTCAGGAAATTTAAGATTTTCTTTTGTCCTGACATGTAATCTGATGCAGGCTCTGGAGTAAATTTTAGGAAAGTGACTGATGAAATTCTAGCAGCTCTCCAAATGTCTCCATAACCCATTTGAGTGAAGAAACATCCAGTTTTGTTTCCAAATAGCTTTTTCCTTCCTATTTAACCTCAATTTGTTGTTTTTGGAAGTCCTCTTTATCCCTTGAAAGCCTGAGAGGAGGGGGGCTAAATTCCATGTGACTTAGGGAGATGGGGAGCTGAAGAGGGAAAGGAAAAGTGTGACATGGGTGGACAGAACAATGAAGGAAATAAGGGTGTGAAGGGGGACATCATCAAAGATTCACAACATGTTTCTGTCCAGTTCTCCCAGCACCATTTGTTAAAGAGACTGCCTTTTTCCCACTGGATATTCTTTCCTGCTTTGTCAAAGATTAGTTGGCCATACATATGTGGGTCCAATTCTGGAGTCTCTATTTTATTCCATTGGTCTATGTGTCTGTTTTTGTGCCAATATCATGCTGTCTTGATGGTTACAGCTTTGTAGTAGAGGCTAGAGTTTGGGATTGTGATGTCTTCTGCTTTGGTTTCTTCTTCAATATTACTTTGGGTTTCCAGGGTCTTTTGTGGTTCCATACAAATTTAAGGATTGTTGAGATAAGCACTGGTTGTTATATGTAAGAGATGTATCACTGTGTTCTACTCCTGAAACCAATACTACACTGTATGTTAACTAACTTGAATTTAAATAAATAAATTTTTAAAAAGAATAAAAGTCATATCTAAATAAATGCAAAAAAAAATTTGACAAAATTCAACATTCAGCATGAGAGCTTTTTCTATAAGACAACAAGACAAGGATTTCCCTCTTGCCAGTTTTACTCAACATGGTATTGGAAGTCCTAGCCACAGCAATTAGGAAATAAAATGAAATAAGGAACACCCATATTGGTAAAAATGATGTTAAACTCTCACTATTTGCAGATGACATGACACCATGCATAGAAAACTTTAAGGCTCCACCAAAGAACTATTAGAAGTAATAAATTAATTCAGTAATGTTGCAGGATACAAATCTAATACTCAGAAATTGGTAGAATTTCTATACATGAATAACAAAATAGCAGAAAGATCAATTAAGAAAACAATTCCATTTAAAATTTTACCAAAATAGCATAAAATGCATCCTTAACCATGGAGGTGAAATATTTACTCTGGGAACTATAAAACATTAATGAAATAAATTGAAGATGATATATCTACATTTATTTAAATGGAAGGATATTTCATGCTCATGGATCAGGAGAATTAATATTGTTAGAATGTCCATACTCTCCAAAGCAATCTACAAATTCAATGCAATACATATCAAAATATCAACAGTATTTTTCACAGATCTAGAACAAATAATGCTAAATTTGTATGGAACCACACACACACACCCACAGGCACACACACACACAAAACATGATTAGGCAAAGCAATCTTGAGAAATAGGAACCAAGCTGGAGTATTACATCCTGAAGATACACTACAATGCTGTGCTAATCAAAGCATGTGGTACTGGCAGAAAAATAGAGACATAGATCAATGGAACTAAGTAGAGATGTCACATATAAGCCCATGATTATATGGTCATGTAATCTGTTACAAAGAAGGCAAGAATACAATGGATAAAAGACAATTTCTTTAGTAAATGATGTTGGGAAATTGTGGACAGCTACACGCAAAAGAATAAGACTGGACCACTTTCATACATCATACATGAAAATAAAACTCAAATGGATTAAAAACCTAATAAGGTTTTATTACACAAAATATAAGGGGTTAATATGCAAAATATATAAATAACTTATACAACCCAATATCCAAAAAAGGAAATAATTACACTAAAAATGGGTAGAAGACCATAAGGGTGCATGTATCCCTTTGAATTAGTTTGACCCAGTAGGTGATTGCTGGATCATAGGGTAGATTTATTTTTAACTTTTTGAGGGACATCCATAATGTTTTCCCCAGTAGCTGCACCAGTTTGCATTCTCACCAACAGCATCTTTCCATGCCATAAAAAAAGAATGAAATCTTACTATTTGCAACAACATAGAGATTATAATGTTAAGTGAAATAAGTCAAAGAAAGACAAATACCATATAATCTCACTTATATGTGAAATTTAAGAAACAAAACAAACAAACAAAAGGTAAAAAAAATGACAGACAAAGCAAGAAATAGTCTCTTACCTAGAGAGAAAAAACTGATGGTTACCCATAGGGGGTGGGGGGAAAGTGGGAGAATGGCTTAAATAGGTGATGGAGATTAAAGAGTACACTTATCATGATGATAAAAAAAAAAATTAAAAAAAAAACTATGAAAAAAAACTATGAAAAACACTAACCTAAACAGCCATTTTTCCAGAGACGTACAGATGACCAACAGACAAATGAAAAAGTTCTTGACATCACTAGTCATCAAGGAAATGTAAATAAAAATTACAATGATAGATCAGTCAAGACAGGAAGATGGCAGCATAGGAGGACACTGGGTTCACCGCGCATCTTGCTGATCACTTAGATTCTACCTACACCTGCCTAAATAACCCAGAAAACCACCAGAAGACTAGCAGAACGGAGTCTCCGGAGCCAAGCGCAGATGAGAGGCCCACAGAAGAGGGTAGGAAGGGCGGAGAGGCGGTGCGCTGCACGACTGGCAGGAAGGAGCCGGGGCGGAGGGGCAGCCTGCCTGCCAAGCAGAGCCCCCGACTCTGGCTTGCAAAAGCAGAAGGGTTGGACGGAGTGTGTTCCCACAACAAGCACGACTTAGCATCTGGGAGGTCATAAGTTAACAGTTCTGCTCCAAAAGCGGGAAGGCTGGAGGACAAAGGGAGGGAGAGTTGCTGAGCCCCGGGACTACAGAGCTGTTTGGGGGGGAACAAAGACGCTCGCCAGCGCCATCTCCCTCGCCCATCCCCCACCCAAAATCCCAAAGGGAACCACTCCCTGCCAGGGAGCTTGCTTGCTCTGCGCAAACACCCAATGCTGTGTTTCTGTGGGGCCAACACTCCGGTAGCGGGTCTGACTCCCGCTGCCAATGGGCCCCTCCTGAAGTGGATCACCTAAGGAGAAGTGAGCTAAGCCTGCCCTCCTGCCCCCATGCACCTTGCCTACCCACCCAGCTAATACGCCAGATCCCCAGCACCACAAGCCTGGCAGTGTGCAAGTAGCCCGGACAGCCACGCCTCCCCACAGTGAATCCCGCCCCTAGGAGAGGGGAAGAGAAGGCACACACCAGTCTGACTGTGGACACAGCGGTGGGCTGGGGGCAGACAAAAGGTCTGACTGCGGCTCTGCCCACCAACTCCAGTTATACACCACAGCACAGGGAAAGTGCCCTGCAGGCCCCCACCACTCCAGGGAATATCCAAAATGACCAAACGGAAGAATTCCCTTCAGAAGAATCTCCAGGAAAAAACAACAGCTAATGAACTGATCAAAAAGGATTTAAATAATATAACAGAAAGTGAATTTAGAATAATAGTCATAAGGGGCGCCTGGGTGGCGCAGTTGGTTGAGCGGCCGACTTCAGCCAGGTCACGATCTCGCGGTCCGTGATTTCGAGCCCTGCATCGGGCTCTGGGCTGATGGCTCGGAGCCTGGAGCCTGTTTCCGATTCTGTGTCTCCCTCTCTCTCTGCCCCTCCCCCATTCATGCTCTGTCTCTCTCTGTCCCAAGAATGAATGAACGTTGAAAAAAGAAAATTAAAAAAAAAAAAGAATAATAGTCATAAAATTAATTGCTGGGCTTGAAAACAGTATAGAGGACAGCAGAGAATCTCTTGCTACAGAGATCAAGGGACTAAGGAACAGTCAGGAGGAGCTGAAAAACTCTTTAAACGACATGCAAATTAAAATGGAAATGACCACGGCTCGGATTGAAGAGGCAGAGGAGAGAATAGGTGAACTAGAAGATAAAGTTATGGAAAAAGAGGAAGCTGAGAAAAAGAGAGATTAAAAAAATCCAGGAGTATGAGGGGAAAATTAGAGAACTAAGTGATACACTAAAAAGAAATAATATACGCATAATTGGTATCCCAGAGGAGGAAGAGAGAGGGAAAGGTGCTGAAGGGGTACTTGAAGAAATAATAGCTGAGAACTTTCCTGAACTGGGGAAGGAAAAAGGCATTGAAATCCAAGAGGCACAGAGAACTCCCTTCAGACGTAACTTGAATCAATCTTCTGCATGACATATCATAGTGAAACTGGCAAAATACAAGCATAAAGAGAAAATTCTGAAAGCAGCACGGGATAAACGTGCCCTCACATATAAAGGGAGACCTATAAGACTCGTGACTGATCTCTCTTTTGAAACTTGGCAGGCCAGAATGGATTGGCATGAGATCTTTAAAGTGCTGAACAGAAAAAATATGCAGCCGAGAATCCTTTATCCAGCAAGTCTGTCATTTAGAATAGAAGGAGAAATAAAGGTCTTCCCAAACAAACAAAAACTGAAGGAATTTGTCACCAGCCCTACAAGAGATCCTAAGAGAGATCCTGTGAGACAAAGTACCAGAGACATTGCTACAAGCATAAATCATACAGACATCACAATGACTCTAACCGCGTATCTTTCTATAATAACACTGAATGTAAATAGATTAAATGAGCCAACCAAAAGAGATAGGGTATCAGAATGGATAAAAAAAACTAGACCCATCTTTTTGCTGTCTACAAGAGACTCATTTTAGATCTGAGGACACCTTTAGACTGAGAGTGAGGGGATAGAGAACTATTTATCATGCTACTGGAAGCCAAAAGAAAGCTGGAGTAGCCATACTTATATAAGACAAACTAGACTTTATTTTTAAAAAAAATTTTTTT
>NW_024412416.1:22906156-22941492 GCF_014898765.1 Herpailurus yagouaroundi | reverse complement strand
CCTTAAAAAATTAAAAAATAGAACCACCCAATGACCCAGAAATTGCACTACAAGGTATTTATCCAAAGGATACAGATGTGCTGTTTTGAAGGGGTACATGTCTCCCAATGTTTATAGCAGCACTATCAATAATAGCCAAAGTATAGAAAGAGCCCAAATGTTCATTTATGGATGATTGGATAAAGAAAATTGGTATACATATATGATGGAGTTTTACTCAGCAATCAAAAAGAATGAAATCTTGCCATTTGCAACTACGTGGATGGAACTGGAGGGTATTATGCTAAACGGAATTAGTCAGAGAAAGACTAATATCATATGACTTCACTCATGAGGACTTTAAGATACAAAACAGATGAACATAAGGGAAGGGAAGCAAAAATAATATAAAAACAAGGAAGGGACAAAACATAAGGGACTCTTAAATATAAACAACAAACAGGTTGCTGGAAGGATTGTGGAGGGGAAATGAGGTAAATGGGTGAGGGGCATTAAGAAATCTACCCCTGAGACTTAGCATCTGGGAGGTCATAAGTTAACAGCTCTGCTCGGAAACTGGGAAGGCTGGAGGACAAAGGGAGGGAGAGTTGCTGAGCCCCAGGATGACACAGCTCAGTTTGGCAAGGAACAAAGGTGCTCACCAGCGCCATCTCCCTCGCCCATCCCCAGCCAAAATCCCAAAGGTAACCAGTTCCTGCCATGGAACTTGCTTGCTCTGTGCAAACACCCAACGCTGTGCTTCTGCAGAGCCACCCCTCCAGCAGCAGGTCTGACTCCCTCCCGCTGCCACAGGACCCTCCTGAAGTGGATCACCTAAGGAGAAGTGAGCTAAGCCTGCCACGCCTGCCCCCCTGTGTACCTTGCCTACCCACCCCAGCTAATACACCAGATCCCCAGCACCACAAATCTGGCAGTGTGCAAGTAGCCCAGACGGGCCATGCCACCCCACAGTGAATCCCGCCCCTAGGAGAGGGGAAGAGAAAGCACACACCAGTCTGACTGTGGCCCCAGTGGTGCGCTGAGGGCAGACATCAGGTCTGACTGTGGCTCCGCCCACCAACTCCAGTTATACACCACAGCACAGGGAAAGTGCCCTGCAGGCCTGCACCACTCCAGGGACTATCCAAAATGACCAAACAGAAGAATTCCCCTCAAAAGAATCTCCAGGAAATAAGAACAGTTAATGACCTGATCAAAAAGGATTTAAATAATATAACAGAAAGTGAATTTAGAATAATAGTCATAAAATTAATCACTGGGCTTGAAAACAGTATAGAGGACAGCAGAGAATCTCTTCCTACAGAGATCAAGGGACTAAGGAACAGTAAGGAGGAGCTGAAAAACGCTTTAAACGACATGCAAATTAAAATGGAAATGATCTCGGCTCGGATTGAAGAGGCAGAGGAGAGAATAGGTGAACTAGAAGATAAAATTATGGAAAAAGAGGAAGCTGAGAAAAAGAGAGATTAAAAAAATCCAGGGGTATGAGGGGAAAATTAGAGGACTAAGTGATACACTAAAAAGAAATAATATACACATAATTGGTATCCCAGAGGAGGAAGAGAGAGGGAAAGGTGCTGAAGGGGTACTTGAAGAAATAATAGCTGAGAACTTCCCTGAACTGGGGAAGGAAAAAGGCATTGAAATGCAAGAGGCACAGAGAACTCCCTTCAGACGTAACTTGAATCGATCTTCTGCACGACATATCATAGTGAAACTGGCAAAATACAAGCATAAAGAGAAAATTCTGAAAGCAGCACGGGATAAACGGGCCCTCACATATAAAGGGAGACCTATAAGACTCGTGACTGATCTCTCTTTTGAAACTTGGCAGGCCAGAAAGGATTGGCACGAGATCTTCAATGTGTTGAACAGAAAAAATATGCAGCCAAGAATCCTTTATACAGCAAGTCTGCCATTCAGAAGAGGAGAGATAAAGGTCTTCCCAAACAAACAAAAACTGAAGGAATTTGTCACCACTAAACCAGCCCTACAAGAGATCCTAAAGGGGATCCTGTGAGAAACAGTACCAGAGACATCGCTACAAGCATAAAACATACAGACATCACAATGACTCTAAACCCGTATCTTTCTATAATAACACTGAATGTAAATGGATTAAATGTGCCAACCAAAAGACATAGGGTATCAGAATGGATAAAAAAACAGGACCCATCTGTTTGCTGTCTACAAGAGACTCATTTTAGACCTGAGGACACCTTTAGATTGAGAGTGAGGGGTTGGAGAACTATTTATCATGCTACTGGAAGCCAAAAGAAAGCTGGAGTAGCCATACTTATATCAGACAAACTAGACTTTAAATTAAGGGCTGTAACAAGAGATGAAGAAGGGCATTATATAATAATTACAGGGTCTATCCATCAGGAAGAGCTAACAATTATAAATGTCTATGCGCCGAATACCAGAGCCCCCAAAGATATAAAACACTTACTCATAAACATAAGCAACCTTATTGATAAGAATGTGGTAATTGCAGGGGACTTTAACACTCCACTTACAGAAATGGATAGATCATCTGGACACACGGTCAATAAAGAAACAAGGGCCCTGAATGAGACATTGGATCAGATGGACTTGACAGATATATTTAGAACTCTGCATCCCAAAGCAACAGAATATACTTTCTTCTCGAGTGCACATGGAACATTCTCCAAGATAGATCATATACTGGGTCACAAAACAGCCCTTCATAAGTATACAAGAATTGAAATTATACCATGCATACTTTCAGACCACAATGCTATGAAGCTTGAAATCAACCACAGGAAAAAGTCTGGAAAACCTCCAAAAGCATGGAGGTTAAAGAACACCCTACTAAAGAATGAGTGGGTCAACCAGGCAATTAGAGAAGAAATTAAAAAACATATGGAAACAAACGAAAATGAAAATACAACCATCTAAACGCTTTGGGATGCAGTGAAGGCAGTCCTAAGAGGAAAATACATCAGATTTCAGGCCTATCTCAAGAAAAAAGAAAAATCCCAAATACAAACTCTAAGAGCACACCTAAAGGAAATAGAAGCAGAACAGCAAAGGCAGCCTAAACCCAGCAGAAGAAGAGAAATAATAAAGATCAGAGCAGAAATCAACAATATAGAATCTAAAAACACTGTAGAGCAGATCAACGAAACCAAGAGTTGGTTTTTTGAAAACATAAACAAAATTGACAAACCTCTAGCCAGGCTTATCAAAAAGAAAAGGGAGATGACCGAAATAGATAAAATAGTGAATGAAAATGGGATTATTACAACCAATCCCTCAGAGATACAAACAATTATCAGGGAATACTATGAAAAATTATATGCCAACAAATTGGACAACCTGGAAGAAATGGACAAATTCCTAAACACCCACACGCTTCCAAAACTCAATCAGGAGGAAATAGAAAGCTTGAACAGATCCATCACCAGCGAAGAAATTGAATCGGTTATCAAAAATCTCCCAACAAATAAGAGTCCAGGACCAGATGGCTTCCCAGAGGAGTTGTACCAGACGTTTAAAGCAGAGATAATACCTATCCTTCTCAAGCTATTCCAAGAAATAGAAAGGGAAGGAAAACTTCGAGACTCATTCTATGAAGCCAGTATTACTTTGATTCCTAAACCAGACAGAGACCCAGTAAAAAAAGAGAACTACAGGCCAATATCCCTGATGAATATGGATGCAAAAATTCTCAATAAAATACTAGCAAATTGAATTCAACAGCATATAAAAAGAATTATTCACCATGATCAAGTGGGATTCATTCCTGGAATGCAGGGCTGGTTCAACATTTGCAAGTCAATCAATGTGATACATCACATTAACAAAAAAAAAAGAGAAAAACCATATGATCCTGTCAATCGATGCAGAAAAGGCCTTTGACAAAATTCAGCATGCTTTCTTAATAAAAACGCTTGAGAATGTTGTGATAGAAGGAACACACTTAAACATCATAGAAGCCATTTATGAAAAGCCCACAGGTAACATCATCCTCAATGGGGAAAAACTGAGAGCTTTTTCCCTGAGATCAGGAACACGACAGGGATGTCCACTCTCACCGTTGTTGTTTAACATAGTGTTGGAAGTACTAGCATCAGCAATCAGACAAAGAGGAAATCCAAGGCATCAAAATAGGCAAAGATGAAGTCAAGCTTTCACTTTTTGCAGATGACATGATACTATACATGGATAATCCGATAGACTCAACCAAAAGTCTGCTAGAACTGATACATGAATTCAGCAAAGTTGCAGGATACAAAATCAATGTACAGAAATCAGTTGCATTCTTATACACTAACAAAAAAGCAACAGAAAGACAAATAAAGAAACTGATCCCATTCACAATTGCACCAAGAAGCATAAAATACCTAGGAATAAATCTAACCAAAGATATAAAAATCTGTATGCTGAAAGCTATAGAAAGCTTATGAAGGAAATTGAAGAACATATAAAGAAATGGAAAGACATTCCCTGCTCATGGATTGGAAGAATAAATATTGTCAAAAATGTCAATCCTACCCAAAGCTATCTACACATTCAATGCAATCCCAATCAGAATTGCACCAGCATTCTTCTCGAAAGTAGAATAAGCAATCCTAAAATTCATATGGAACCACAAAAGTCCCCGAATAGCCAAAGTAATTTTGAAGAAGAAGACCAGTGGAATAGAATAGACCAATGGAATAGAATAGAAACCCCAGAACTAGACCCACAAACGTATGGCCAACTCATCTTCAACAAAGCAGGAAAGAACATCCAATGGAAAAAAGACAGTCTCTTTAACAAATGGTGCTGGGAGAACTGGACAGCAACATGCAGAAGGATGAAACTAGACCACTTTCTCACACCATTCACAAAAATAAACTCAAAATGGATAAAGGACCTGAATGCGAGACAGGAAACCATCAAAACCTTAGAGGAGAAAGCAGGAAAAGACCTCTCTGACCTCAGCCGTAGCAATCTCTTACTCGACACATCCCCAAAGGCAAGGGAATTAAAAGAAAAAATGAATTACTAGGACCTTATGAAGATAAAAAGCTTCTGCACAGCAAAGGAAACAACCAACAAAACTAAAAGGCAAACAACGGAATAGGAAAACATATTTGCAAATGACAGATCGGACAAAGGGCTAGTATCCAAAATCTATAAAGAGCTCAGCAAACTCCACACCCGAAAAACAAATAACCCAGTGAAGAAGTGGGCAGAAAACATGAAAAGACACTTCTCTAAAGAAGACATCCGGATGGCCAACAGGCACATGAAAAGATGTTCAACGTCGCTCCTTATCAGGGAAATACAAATCAAAACCACACTCAGATATCACCTCACGCCAGTCAGAGTGGCCAAAATGAACAAATCAGGAGACTATAGATGCTGGCGAGGATGTCGAGAAACGGGAACCCTCTTGCACTGTTGGTGGGAATGCAAATTGGTGCAGCCTCTCTGGAAAACAGTGTGGAGGTTCCTCAGAAAATTAAAAATAGACCTACCCTATGACCCAGCAATAGCACTGCTAGGAATTTACCCAAGGGATACAGGAGTACTGATGCCTCGGGGCACTTGTACCCCAATGTTTATAGCAGCACTCTCAACAATAGCCAAATTATGGAAAGAGCCTAAATGTCCGTCAACTGATGAATGGATAAAGAAATTGTGGTTTATATACACAATGGAGTACTACATGGCAATGAGAAAGTATGAAATATGGCCCTTTGTAGCAACGTGGATGGAACTGGAGTGTGTGATGCTAAGTGAAATAAGCCATACAGAGAAAGACAGCTACCATATGTTTTCACTATTATGTGGATCCTGAGAAACTTAACAGAAACCCATGGAGGAGGGGAAGGAAAAAAAAAAAGAGGTTAGAGTGGGAGACAGCCAAAGTATAAAAGACTCTTAAAAAGTGAGAACAAACTGAGGGTTGATGGGGGGTGGGAGGGAGGGGAGAGTGGGTGATGGGTATTGAGGAGGGCACCTTTTGGGATGAGCACTGGGTGTTGTAGGGAAACCAATTTGACAATATATTTCATATATTGAAAAAATAAAAAAAATTACAATGATATATCACCTTACACCTGTCAGAATAACTAAAATAAAAAATATAAAAATAAGTATGGCAAGGATGTGGGGAAAAGGAATTCTCATATACTGTTAGTGGGAATCCAAATTGGTGCAGCCACTGTGGAAAAGAATATAAAGATCCATCAAAATATTAATAATGGAAATACAATATGATGCAATAATTCCACTATTTACCCAAAGAAAACAGAAACATTAAATCAAAAGACATACACAACCCTATTTTTATCACAGCACTATTTACAATAGTCAAGATACAGAAGTAATCCATGTGTCCCTTGATAGATGAATGGATATAGACAATGTGAGATAGATAGATAGATAGATAATATGGTGGAATATTACACAGTCATTAAAAAGGAATGGATTTTGCCACTTATGAAACCATGGATGGACCTAGAGGGTATTATGCTAAGTAAAATAAATCAAATAGATAAAGACAAATACTATATAATTTTGCTTATATGTGGAATCTAAATCACAGAACAAACGAATGTACAAACAAACAAAAAGCAGAATCAGACCTAAAAATAAAGAGAACAAACTTATGGCTGCCAGAGGAGAGAGGATGTGGGAATGAGCAAAATGGGTGAAGGAAAATGGGAGATACAGGCTTCCAGTTATGGAATGAATAAGTCATGGGAATAGAAGACACAGCATAATGATAATGTAATAGAGATGTTTTGGGACAGATGGTAGCATAGACAGATGGTGAACATAGCGTAATAGTATGATGTATAAACTTACCAAATCAGTTTGTTGTTCACCTGAAATTAATGGAACACTGTGTGTTAACTATATTCAAATAAAAATATTTTAAAATAAATAGAGTCTCTTGTAAAAATATATTCTAGAGGTGGGCTGGGAGGGTCTGGATGGAGGAGTTGCTCCCCACCCCACCCCTTCCTCTGTGAAGTGGTCTCCATTGGTGGCCAGTCCTTGGGAAGGCCTTGGGGAACTACTACTCCCAGAGCATCCCAGGCACCTAATCTCTGCCCTCCTGGCTTTTTGCATGGAGCACTACTACTCTGGAAATGCAGTGAACTTGATGGCCCAGCCTCTGGTGTCCCCCACCATGCATAGAATATGGAGGATTCAGTGCCCCCAGGCTGTAGCAAGCACACCTGGAGAAGCTGACCCTGGGAATCACCTGCCTACTAGAATCTTCCCCAGGTGTGACAGAGGGTGACTATCATAGAAAAAAAACCTGCTTAATGTCATATTATTTCTTCATGGGAATAAAAAATAACTGTGTGTTACCTGAGGATGTGAAGAACTTTTACCTGATGACCACTGGCTTCCACAGGACATGGAATGTGAAACTGGATGAGCATATCATTCTACTGGGCATCATGGCAATTAACAGAATCTCAAAACTGACTCAATTCAACCAGTTTTCTGTGTATTCACTCCCTAATCCACCAACCCTGGTAAACCTGGAGGATGATGGTCTTGAAGCCAGTGATAACCAGCCAGAGAAGACTCACTTTGATTCTCCAAGTGTGATATTTGAGCTGCATCCTTGCAACAGGAATAGGAAGTTTTCCTTGTGTACAAAGAGGGAAAGAAGTGTTAGTGTGACACTGAAATCTGGTTCCTGGACAGAGTGTTATACTGGCATTTTCTTACAGATACCTTTACCACTTACTATCACCTGCTCATCATGCACATGGGTCTGCCGCAGTGGCAGTAGGACTCATCAGCTATGGAATTATCCCACAAGACAAAAAAAAAAATGGTTCAACATGTATCAATCCATAACCCACAGCACAAACCTGCTTGCAGAAGAGACCAACTCCTTTGTGAACAAAGCTGGATCCCAGCAAAGTGTTCAAAAGCAAGAATAAGGCATTAATCCCCCAAAAGAAAATGCCTGTCCAGTCTGCATAGGCAGGATGCGAGGAAAGGACTCTGGGGGAGATCTGAGCCCTTCAAGTGCTGGCTAATACCAAAAGGAGTATAAGGCCTAGGATTTCGGCAGAAGGGGCCTTCAGGTCCTTCCTCCACCTCTAAATCCACTTCTAGCCCTGGAAACCCTGTCCATAAATGAGCACCCCCACCTTCCCACCAGCCCCATCAGATGATGCACAGATGACCCAAGGCTCAGATTCTGTGTGTGGACCATAAGCATCTTCCCATCTGAGTGAGTCAAACCCTAGGCTTTCTATGTGCCTTGGTATTCGCCAGGAGTTCAATGGTGTACTCAGGTCTCCCCTAGAGTCTTTTCTTCATGCCCTGCCTCTGAAAGATGTGGAGAGTTTCAGAACTTGTTTAAGTAGCTAAATAAATCTGTTAAGAGCTCTCCTCTCTTTCCATCCCCAACCCTCTGCACCCCTCAGCAGTGATTAGAGAAGTCTCACAAATAAACCACTGTTTTGACCCATGAGAGATTAGAGCTGTGCTGTTCAACTGGTAGCCACTAGCCACATGTGGTTGTTTAAACTATATTAAAAATTCAGTTCCTCAGTCTCAAACCATAAGGGACTAATATATACAGACCAAACTTAAGGTTTCTGGCAGGGTGCTGGGTGGGGGGCGATGGGCTAGCTGGGTTATGGGCATTAAGGAGGGCACTTGTTGGGATAAGCACTGGGTGGTATATGTAAGTGATAAATCACTGAATTCTATTCGTGAAACCATGATTACACTATATGTTAACTGACTTGTATTTAAATTTAAAAAAATCAGTTCTTCAATCACATTACCCACATTGTTAGTATCCTTGTGGCTGGCAGATTCTGTATTAGACAACATAGAGATAATAGAACATTTCCATCATCACAGAAAGTTCTCTTGGGCAGCACTGCATTAGAATATTTTCATGCTGCCCTTGCTTAGATCAGTTCATTTTTGTTAGACAATGTGAATACCTTAATCTGATAGGTCATAATGTTTCATGAAAACTCTTGAAGATACAATTATGTGTTTTTATTTTTCATGAGTAATTCTCACTCTGCTCCTTTTTCAGTTTCCTATAAAGTTTATTGCTTCCAAAAAAATATTCTAGGGATCTCTGTGAGCATGTTTTGTATGGGAATAAGATTTAAATAAGAAGACTGGGAACCTGGGTGGCCCAGTTGGTTGAGAGTCTGACTCTTGATTTCGGCTCAGGTCATGATCCCAGGGTTGTGGTATCATGCCCCATGTCAGGCTCCAGGCTTAGTGTGCTTAAGATTCTCTCTCTCTCCCTCTGCCCCTCTGCCCCTGCTCGTGAACTCTTTTTTTCCCTTCTCTCTATTAAAAAATGAACTTAAAAATTAAAAATAAGGGGCACCTGGGTGGCTCTGTCAGTTAAATGTCAGGCTATTGCTCAGGTCATGATTTCGTGGTTCATGGGTTCAAGCCCTGCATCGGGCCAACTGCTGTCAGCACAGAGCGTACTTTGGATCCTCTGTCACTCTCTGCCCCTTCCACACTTGAACTCTCTCTCTCTCTTTCAAAAATAAACATTTTAAAACTTATTTAAAAAATTAAAAATAAATAAATAAATAAATAAATAAATAAATAAATCAGGAGACTGAGTGATTTGGAGACTGAGTGATATGGACTATCCTCCATAATGTGGTCTCCCACATCAATCAGTTGAATGCCTCAGGGGAATAAAAAGGCTGACCCTAAGTAAGAGAAGTTTTATTGCCAGGTAGTTTTTGATCTGGTGTCAGCTGTTTTCCTGCCTTCAGACTTGAACTGAACCATTGATTCTTCCTGGGGTTCAAACGTGCTGGTCTTCAGACTTCAAGTTTCCAGCTTGACATCTCATCCTGCAGAACTTAGAATTTGCCAGCCTCCATAATAGTGTGAATCAGTTCCTTATAATAAACTTGTGTGTGTGTGTGTGTGTGTGTGTGTGTGTGTGTATAAATCCTATTTGCTATATTTTTCTGGAAAGCCCAGACTAATACAGATGGATTAGTTGTTTCTTTAAATCTATCCTTAAACCACCCTGGCTTATCCAAACGTTAAGCATATTCATGTTGATACTATTTGAGTATATTTTATATAAATGCTATCCTATATGTAGATGCTCAAACAAATACGATGCTTTTTTCTATAAGAGAGCTAAGTCCCTACACCAAGGGATGGGGGGACGACCTGTACAGTAAAGGTTAATGGTAGATTTGAGGTGTTCAATCCCTTTACATTCCAAAGACACCGACCCTTGAACCTACCCTTGGGAGGTAACCTCTAAGGACTGGTCAGATCCTGCCTAACAAGACTGTCTTTGTATACCTGAGGACTTGGGCTATACCAGAGAGGTTATGCTAGTGTAATTTATGGTGGAGACATTAGGCCATATTGTATCTGTTTTGACCTCTGGAGTAGAAGGGGATTGAGTGACTCATGGACATTTTATGCCTACATGACCAACTCCAATAAAATCTCAGTCTTGGAATTGTATTTCTGGGTTACAATAATACATATGTGTTGTTATGCATTAATCTAAGAGAAATAAGTGTTGTTATACAATTCCACTGACAGGGAAAACCAAAAGCTCATACCTTGTCCCTCCTGGACTCTTCTTTATGTGACTTTTACTTTTACTTTACTTTGTAATAAATTAGAATCATGATTATAACAGCTTTTCTTAGTTATGTTTCTTTATAGTGAATCATTTGACCTAAGGATTGTTTGGGTCCCTGACACAACATTAGCCCCCCAAAAATGTATTATTGGTCATTTTTAAATATGTATATGTATACAAATACACACACCACACACACACATACATTATGCTTATATGTGTACATGTGGGGTGTGAGTGTGTGTGTGTTTGCTTAAAAGATCAGTTCAGTCCCACAGTGGATTAAGTCATTCTCAACTAATGGTTTTTGTTATTATAAAGTTCCAAAGTAATAAAATAATAACTAATATTTATTTAGTTCTAATTATGATCCAGATCAGGTGTTATATACCCTTTACTGCATTTCCCAAACTAACTCTGAAGTAAAGTTTATTCACTCTATTTTGGACAGAAGTAACGAAGCTAAGATGGATTACCCAATGTGCCCAGTGTCTCACAGCTAATGCACTCAATCTCAGTTCTGTCTGGTTCTATTCTTTCTGGGAAGTGGGTCCACCGCCATACTTCCAATGATATTTTTCGGTCCAGATGCTTCAGCAATTTTAAATTGGTTTTTATTGAAATTACAGTTAGTTAACATACAGTGTAAATCTTAGTTTCAGTTGTGCAATATAGTGATTTAACACTTCCATACATCACCCAGAGCTCACCACAATAAGTACACTCCTTAATCCCCATCTCCTATTTAACCCATCCCCCATCACCTCCCCTCTGGTAACCAACAATTTGTTCTCTATAGTTGAGTCTGTTTCTTGGTTTGCCACTCTTTCTCTTCTTTTTCCTTTTACTCATTTCTTCTGTTTCTTAAATTCCACACATGGCTGAAATTATATGGTATTTGTCTTTCTCTGACTGACTTAACTTAGCATAATAGTGTCTAGCTCCATCCACATTGTTGCAAATGACAAGATATTCTTTTTCATGGCTGAGTGATAGATGATAGGTAGATAGATTGATATTAGATAGATAGATAGATAGATAGGTGATAGATAGATGATAGAAAGACCACATCTTCTTTATCCATTCATCAGTCATGCAATTTTGTAAACTTGAACACCTTTTGTAGAGATTAATCTGTCTTTACTTTCTTTGGATATTACACATTATATTTTACAGTAGACTTTTGCACTAGATTTTCTAGAGTGCCCGCATTTCATGCATGAGGAAACTTGGAGCCTCAGAAAAGTCATCTGACCTTCTAAAGTCTACATAGCCAGCTTGAAGACTTAAACTAAAACTTCTGATTCCAAAGTACACACACTTTTCATGGAAAGAAAAAAATTTAAGTTTTTGTTCTTCTTGAGTCATGGAAGATAAAATGACTACTGGGGTAAAACCTGCCTGCTATTAAAGTTTAATAAGGTCTACAATCTCAAAAACTCTGCAAAAACACTTCAGTATATTTACTTTCTGAATTTTCTAAGTTGTTGAGCTTCACTTGGAGATGACTAAATAAGAATGGTTGGCCTTGACTTTGCCTCTCTCTTTCATTTAGCTTGTGTTTGTCACATTTAATCCAGAATGAAATTGAATCCTCTGTTAAAACATTTGGTTTGCACAAACCCTGAGGCAATGTTGACTTTACCTGAAAATATCCTTCTGTGCTCTTCCATAATGAATTAACATTTCATTCCTAATGTGTGTGAACTCTAGGACAAGATGTCTGAAGGGTAGATAGAGTTGCTTGATTCTAGTGTGTTGTTGTTGCTACTGTTATTTTTCTTTTAATGTTAAAACACTACACAAGGAAGACACTAAATATTTATTGTCATATACAGGAAAGAGATAAGATTAAAATGTTTGTTTATGTATATATAAGTTTATTAAGAAAAGTTTATTATATTTTTATACAGCAGCATATGAGGTGGGCTGAGCACAGGCTATAATATTAGAAAAGAGAGTTAAAACTTCATCCCATGAAGTGATATCATGGGCAAGTCACTTCATCTGCAGTGGGATGAATATACTGAGATGGGATGTCTCATTTGTAGAATGAGGCGATTGGCCAAGGAGTGATTAAATATTCTAATTTTTTATCTATCTCCTTGATGTATTATAAGGAATTAATTTTCCTAACAGCTTTGTTGAGGAAAATGTAAATACCATGAAATTCTCCCATTTTACGTGTATATAGTTAGATGAGTTTTAGTACATTTACAGAGCTACACAACCATCAACACAATCCAGTTTTAAATTTTTTTTTTCAACGTTTTTATTTATTTTTTTTGGGACAGAGAGAGACAGAGCATGAACAGGGAAGGGGCAGAGAGAGAGGGAGACACAGAATCGGAAACAGGCTCCAGGCTCTGAGCCATCAGCCCAGAGCCCGACGCGGGGCTCGAACTCACGGACCGCGAGATCGTGACCTGGCTGAAGTCGGACGCTTAACCGACTGCGCCACCCAGGCGCCCCAACACAATCCAGTTTTAAATATTTCTATCATCCCTCAAAGTTTCCTCAATCTGTTGTTTCCCTTTCAACCCCACGCAGCCACAGATCCACTTCTTGTTCTAATAGATTTGCTTCCAACACCTCCCCAGCTTTATTGTGGGTATATTTGGCATATATGACACTGTGCAAGTTTAAGGTGTAAAATGTGATATTTTGATACACATATATAGTTGTGAAATAATTACCATAGTAAGTTTAGTTAACACATCACCTCACATTATTACCATCCCCCCCATGGTGAGCTCATTTAAAATTTGTTCATTTTGCAACTTTCAGGTATTTAATACAATATTGTTAACTATAGTCATCATGCTTCCCATTATATCTCCAGAACATAACTGGAAGTTTGTGTCATTTGATCAACATCTCTTATTCCCTCCACCTTCCAGCCCCTGGCATCCACCAATCTATTTTTTCTTTCTGTTAGTTTTTTTTTTTTTATTCTACATACAAGTGATACCGTATACTGTTTGTCTTTGCCTGATTTATTTCACTTCACGTAATGCTCTCAAGGTTTATCCAAGTTATTGTAAATGGCAGCATTTCCTTCTGTTTATGGCTTAATTGTATTCTATTGTATGTATGTGTGTTTCACCTTACCCATTTATCCATCAATGGACACTTAGATTATATCTATTTCTTGGCTGTTATAAATAAAGCTGCAGTGAACATGCAGATATTTCTTCAAAATAGTGATATTATATATATGGTAGTAATAAAATCATACATTCTGTGTTTGTCTTCTTTCACTTAGTGTGATGGTATTGAGATTCATTTATGGTGTAGTGTGTAGTTTGTTTCTTTTGGTTTCTGGGTTGCATTTCTTTGTCAACTTTTAAAAACTATAACACATCCTCCTCTCTGAGGGGATACGACTTTATAAATATATTATAAATCTGGGTTTATAATTTCCCATTACACAATGCTTTGAGGTCCTCACTTTTCTCAGAGCTCTGAAGTAGAACGCATCAAATAATTATGTACTTAAAATGTACTGTGTAGGGCACAATAGGTTTTGTAGTACCAAATGTCCTTTAAGATATTATTGCCCTCTTTATCCTAGGGAATTATCTGTATTCCGTACCTGTGAAGCCATAATGGAGGACAATATGTTCCTAATAAAACTAGCTCCAGGTGTTCAAATTCATAAATGATTTGTTCTGGATAGATAACCTTAAATTTCATCTTTGTCAAGGCTTGTTATTCATTTTTAAGTTCTCTTCTTATTATATTCCTTTCCCACTAGTTTTTTTTTTTTTTTTGGTGAAAATATGATTTGAAGGTATTCCTGAATATGTGCAGTCATATCCTCAGTTTAAGTACAATGATAATCCTTTCCAAAAGGACTAAGTTTACTTTCCTCTTCTCTCAACTTCCACATAAATTACCCTAAAGAAGTTTAAATGTTGAAAAAACCTAACCACGATAGGAACAGCAGTCAGGTTAAGGGTAGTGGTGGTGGTATCATCATTGGGAGGACACTGGTGAGTTTTCAAGAAATTTCTGGAAAATGGAAAAGAGTGGGCATGTAATGGGAAGGTGTTGTAACTAGAATAAAAATAAGTTCTGGACAACTAATGCTGAGCATAGTGATTATAATAGACAAAACTGTGTTACATACTTCAAAGTTACTAAAAGACTAGGTATTAAATGTTCTCACCACACACAAGAAAAGAAATGATAATTATGTGACTTGATAGAGGTGTTAGCTAATGATATGGTGATTATCATATTGCAATCTATAATTGTATCAAATCAACACATCATATACCACAAACTTATAAATGTTATATTTTAGTTATAATCTCATTAAAAAAAATTTTTTTTTCAACGTTTATTTATTTTTGGGACAGAGAGAGACAGAGCATGAACGGGGGAGGGGCAGAGAGAGAGGGAGACACAGAATCGGAAACAGGCTCCAGGCTCTGAGCCATCAGCCCAGAGCCTGACGCGGGGCTTGAACTCCCGGACCACGAGATCATGACCTGGCTGAAGTCGGACGCTTAACCGACTGCGCCACCCAGGCGCCCCGTAATCTCATTTTTAAAAAAGGATGGGAACCTACTAATGAACCATACAAAACAGGAAGGCATATCTCAGAAGGTATGCAGAATAGGCTTGGTGAAGGCAGGCTAAAGGCATGAAAGGAAGAATGGGGCAGAAAATGCAGAGTAGCTTAACATCTGCTCTTAGAACATTTGCCTCACTATTTTCTTCCTCACCCTCTCTGTATATTCAACTTGCACAGTTATCAGCATTCTGGACTTTCCCTTGGGTAAAACACAGATAAAATGATACACCTATAAAAGAATAATGACAACAAAACTTCTCAGCTATTCTCTAGTTAAAAATAGAGTTATTTGAGGAGTTATGGGTAGTTTGAACCTCCAGAAGAATACCTCAAAATTCGGATGCATTTGAGCTAGGGAGCAAGAAATCCACCATTTTCCTTCCATACAGCACCCTAAAGCTCACTTCTCACTTCTGCAGGGCTGCAGCTGAACCTCCAAGATTCCTAGTAATTAATCAACATACTCCTTTATTTTTAAATACAAGTAGCAACCAAGAATCAAAATATTTATGAAGAAAATCAACAGGTTAAAAAAAAAGACAAAAAACAAGGAGGTAACAAACAACTGACATCCCAAGGAACAGAAATATTTTAATATGTTCCATAATTCAGTAGAATAATTCAAATTAAAAAACAAAGAAGTAAATAACTTCAAAGAAACTCAGAAAAATATTTGACACAGTCATAACATGATGTTATGAAAAAAGAGGTCATCAGTGAAGAATACAAGCCTTTCGGAAATTCAAAATCTAATTGCTGAAGTAAAAATTCAATTAAAACTCAGAGGAAAATACAGAAAAGAAAATGATAAAAATAGAATTAAATAATCAATGCATAAATTATGACTTTTAACTATTAGAAGTTCATGAAAAAGAGACAATGGAGATAACTAAATTACCAAACAAATAAAATAACATTTTCCAGAGCTAAAAATTAAATTTCCCAGAACTGACTATCTGGCAAGGTAAATGCAACAGAGATTGCACTTTGCCATGTCATGGAAGATTTTTGCATAGCCAAATTATTAAAAATAATTCCAGAGAGAAAACAAGATTACCAATAGCCGAACAGGAATCAGATTGAATTCTAAGAATGTTCAAAGGAAGCACTTGATGCTAAAAATTTTGAGTAATGTCAAAAATTGCAAAATATTTTGGTATTTTGGCTATAGTGTTCTAGATCCAGAGAATATATCAGTCAAGAGAGTATTAAAACAAACAAACAAACAAAGAAAACAAACTAAAACTAAGAAAATCCACCTCTCATATGCTCTGAAGTAAAGTTACTTATGATGTATCCACCAAAATGAGAGGAATACAAAACAACAAAAAATAAAGCTAAATAATAATGGCCCTCTCAAAGATATACATATTCTAATCCCTGAAGTATTTGAATGTTACTTTATATGGCAAATATGAATTCTTAAGTGTGATCAAATTGAGGATCTGG
Source organism: Herpailurus yagouaroundi (assembly GCF_014898765.1). NCBI lineage: Eukaryota > Metazoa > Chordata > Mammalia > Carnivora > Felidae > Herpailurus > Herpailurus yagouaroundi. The sequence continues at coordinate 22,924,858 of NW_024412416.1, read as the reverse complement.
AGATGGGGAGATTATCTTGGATTATTTGGCTGGATCCAATATAAACAAAAGGAACTTATAAAATAAATGATGATGATAGACAGATCAATAGGTAGGTAGCTGCCATATGATATATATACACATATATATCATATATATACATATACACACACACATAGGTGGATAGATACATAGATGAATAGGATATGTTGAAAATGTGAGATCTAGCCTTGGTTTTGTCAATTGAACATGTCTTCCTGGATGTTCTTTGTTATTTCAAATTCAACATGCATGAAACTAATTTTTCAAAATTATGTCTTGCCACAAACTAGTTTCTCCTCTTGAGTTTCATTAGATGATTGGCTATTATTCCTTTCTTTTCCTACATCCAGTGATTGATCTATCAATTACATTTTTAGTCTGTTTCCCAAGACATTATATTTTGATATTATCAAAATATTTTACTGTACTATTGCCAGTCGTGATAAGAGATTAGAGATAGAGATAGAGACAGAGAAATCCTCAAGAGTGGCAACTAACGCTCTCTCATTGCCTCAAGCCAACAAGTTTTTAAACGTATTTTTGTAAGAATAAATATTATGTTTCTAAATTTTGTTAAATGTTTATTTATTTTTGACAGAGAGAGAGACAGAGCATGAGCTGGGGAGGGGCAGAGAGAGAGAGGGAGACACAGAATCTGAAGCAGGCTCCAGGCTCGGAGCTCTGAGCTGTCAGCACAGAGTCCAACACGGGGCTCAAACTCACAAACCGTGAGATCATGACCTGAGCCAAAGTCAGGACGCTCAACCGACTGAGCCACCCAGGCGCCCCTAGATATTATGTTTCTAAACCAAAGATTTAATTGTCATTTCTCTGCCTCAAACTGAACATGCTACTTCAACTTGCCTTTTACACTTTTTCTCTGACACTACTAATACTCTGTACCTTCTGTGTACAAACAAAAAAATCCAAATTTATTTATACTCGGGAATTTCTATGAGGATTTTGGATAGCTTATAGAATTGATGTTATCTCCAGTAAATTTAAGAAAATGGGCATACACCAAAGGAATCAGCTAGAATTACAGTCAAAATCATGCCACAGAAAAAGCCAGCTGCTGTAGGACACTAGACTCTTCCCTTTTATATAATGGGCTCTGCAGCTGTGATCCACTTGAATAATCCAGTGTCCCCATTGCTTGGCATGACTACTTTCAGATCCAAAATATTGGACAGAAACATCTGTTGGTTGGATTATGATTCAGGCACAAGCAGCAGATAGCATAAAGGTCATATCTGGACATTTTTGCTACTTGTAATGACACCCACTGAAGTTAAACAGCAAGAATTTCTGCCACTTGAAGAATTCCCAGACATTTTGAAGTTAAAAAAATTACAATGTCCAAATATTCCACTCCTTTGGCTGTTCAACACCCATACATGCATTTCTTCTAAAACATCCCACCTAAATTAAAATTTCCTTCATAAAATGGAAAATGTGCACTAAGCCTCTCCCCCAAAAGCCAACTGCATCCAGAAACCAATCCACATATGTGGTAGCTATTCCATTCTAGTCTCATCAAAATCTTTTTTTAATAACTTTCATACAACATATGCAGAATTAATGGCAGCAGCACACTTTTAATTTTAGCAATGATTAAGTAGGTTTCATCAGACTAAGCTTCCTGCCAAGAAAGCTGTTATTTATTTATTTATTTATTTATTTATTTAAAAACAATCACAATAACAGTCACCAACTGTTTGAAGACACTGTAGAGCAACCAACTCATCCAGGACACGATGATTATCTTGGGGAGATAATCCAGGACAAGCTATTATCTTGAGGAGAATGAAAACATAATGATGGAAGTTAGATATTCCCCTCCATGTTTTCCTCTTGAGGCATTTGTTGATTTTCAGCAGTGGGCATTGAGGCTGTCTCAGGGTCATCTCTTCAGTCAGATCTTAATGGGCCAAGACCCCAAAGAAAATAAACCACAAACAAGGAATTTCTGCATTCTGTGTGGCTTTTTCAGCCTGGTTAATTCCTAACTGTCTAAGTAAAGTTTAGCTAGGCATTGCTGAGCAAAGTTCATGGTGCTGGGGAGAAAAAAATCGAGTTCAGTGTTCCCCAAGGATGAGGGATATTTGCTGAGCATGCTAAAACTTGGTTTGAAGCCTCTAAAATGCTATTATTTCCTAGAAACAAAGACAATACCTAAATAGGCCAGTCCTCAGACTGAAACCCAGACTCAAAACTACTTGCTCTTGGTTGAATTGGTTTGCCCTTCTCCTGGTGTATATGTCTGACAGAATATTAAATCTTATATGGAGTAAAATGATATTTCACAGAGCCTCTACAAATTTCCAAACACCATTTAAAGTTCTTAATATAAAATTATAAGGTACATCAGGATACAGAACCAAATCACTAAATCTAAGAAACGAGATAATGGAAACAGATTAACTTGTTATTACGTTATACATTGGAATGATCAAACATGGTCTTTAAAGTATTTTTAATTAACGTATTCAAAAACTGAGGGCACAATGAATAATTTTTACAGAGAACTGTATAAACATCAAATGAAAATCCTTGCAAAGAAAAATATTACTAACATTAATAACTCATATGAGAATAGCAATAGACATGTTAGTAGAAAATGTCTAGATGGAAACTCAAAGAAAGTAAAGAATAAGAAATACAGAAGTAACTTCCAGAGGTACATGGAGCAGGGTAAAAAACTCCAATACAGTTATAATCATAAACGGAGAGAAAAGAGATAATAGATGCAATAAATGAAATACTACTGGCCACTACTTTTCTAAAATAGATAAAATATATCAAGTCATTGCTAACCTTAAAAATAAAACTGCTAGAAAATGTCTGGGTGGTGGAGACAGTTAAGGGTTCAACTCTTGATTTCAGCTCCAGCCCCATGCTAGGCTCTGAGTGGAGCCTGCGTGGGATTCTCTCACTCCTGCTCTCTCTACCTCTCTTCCCACTTGTGCACATGGTCACTCTCTCTCTCAAAATAAATAAATAATAAGCATTGAAAAAAATTTAATGTTCTATTTATTTTTGAGAGAGAGAGAGAGACAAAGAGACAGAGAGACAGAGTAAGAGCAGGGGAAAGGCAGAGAGAGAGGGAGACAGAATACATGAAGCGCGCTTCAGTCTCTGAGCTGTTAGCCCAGAGCCCCAGGAGGGTCTGGAACCTGTCAACCAGGAGATTGACCTGAGCTAAAGTCAGATGCTTAGTCACTGAACCACCCAGGCATCCCTATGCATTTTTAAAAATAAAACTGCTAGTTATTTTACCAGAAAAAAAAAAAAAGCGGGATTTATTCAGGAATAGCAGAGAATTGCATTCTGGGACAAGTTATGACAAAACCATATGCAAGTGGGGGGGGGAAACAGAGGGATGCTCCTTTACAGAGGAAAAGGGGAAGTTGGGAGTGCTGATATAAACAAATCAGCATTAGAGTAAATTAAGAGTTCAAAATATGGTGGCTTTTTATTGGCTGAGTTGTCACAGTCTCTCATTGGCTGGGCTGTTGTCAGGGTAGGAAAGTGGTATCCACTTGCAGGCTCAGTCTCATCCTTTCGGGTTTGCAATTGTGGACTAGAGGTAGGGTGTAGAGGGCTCCCCCTCCTGGCCTTCCAAATTCATTGTAAATGACATTTTTTTCCCACTAATTTTCACATCATATAATCAAGAAACTCTGAGTCCCATGCAAGATTAAAAACAAAACAAATCAAAACAAACAAACAAACAAAAACAAACACTAAATCACATTATGGTAAAACTTCTGAAAATCAAAGACAAGAAAAAATCCTTGAAAACAGCCAGAGGGAAAAAGATCCATCAATTTCATCAGAGCAACAATCAAAAGAAAATACTACATAAACAAGTATACATTTTAAAAAATCAATTAGATTATCCATTACATTTACAGAATAAAGAAGATACAAATAATTATCTAATAGATAAAGAAAATATAATTTCATAAATCAACAAGTGTTTATTAAACAAATCCCTAAGTAAACTACTGTCTTAGTGCATTCAGGCTGCTATAACAAAATACCACAGACTACTGATTTATATGTAGCAAATATTTATTTCCCACGGTTCTGGAGGCCAGAAGTTTGAGATTATCAGTTTGTGTTCTGGTGAAGATCCTTTTCTGGGTTGCAATCTGTTGGCTTTTTGCTGTGTGTTCACATGGTGGAGAGGGCTATGGAGTACTGTAGAATTTCTTATATAACAACACTAATCCCACTTATTTTATACTACGGGTTATAATCCAATATGTACTATGTATATTGTTCAAATTCTTCCAGCTTTGACCAGAGGGAACTTTTTTGGTTGGTTCCTGCATCACTTTGACATTCCACCATCATTGTGATCTTCTTTTTATCTTATTTATTTAGTTTCTGCCACTATAAGATATTCTATGATTGTCTTGTATATTTTCTATGTTAATTCTAGAATTGGTTATTTCTCCAAGGACTCTGCTTCCTTTTGTTGGAGAATTATTTTAATACCTCAAAAAAGGTGTATTTGTAGCTACTTGGATATCTTAGTCTGCTTTGGCTTCTATGATAAAATACCACAGACTGGCTGATTTACAAAGGACAGAAATTTATTTCCTATAGTTCTGGAGGCTACAAGTCTGCAGCAAGATGTAATGCCCTTTTTTGGGGGGTTGCTGTCTACCAATTTCTCACTGTGCCTTTATATAGTGGAAGGTGTTAGGTAACTCTCTGGGGTCTCATTCATAATAACACTTATCCATTCATAAGGACCCCATTCTCACAATCTGAGCACTTCCTAAATTTCCCATTTGCTAACACCATCACATTGGGAATTAGGATTTCAACAAACAGCTTCTTGTGGAACACAAACATTCAGTCTGTAGCAACTAGAAATAGAAAGCTTAAAATATCATTAAGGGTATATGTGAAGAAAATTACAGTTGTGGTATAAATAATGATAAATATTGGATGTTTCTTCTTGAAGTGAGGAGCAAGACAAGGACATTCCACCACCCTTATTCAATACCATGCTGGAGGTTGTATACTGTGTTAAAAGACAAGGAAGAGAAATAAAAGCCAAGAATAGCAAAGATTAAAATGGCAAATATCTACTATTTTCAGATTGTTTACATATAAGACCGAAATAATCTACAAATGATTTTGATTTTAGCAAGTCTTCTAATATAAAGGTCAAAATAACATGCCAATTTCATTTCTACACTACTAGAAAATGATTAAAAAGAACGTTTAAGAGGTAACTTAAAATAAAAAATAATTTTTATAACAGTACCAATAATATGAAATTGCCTATGAATAAATCTAACTAAAAATTAAAACATTACTGAGAAAAAATTTAAAGACTTAACTATATGGAACTGTATACTCTTAAATATATTGGACAATTAAATGCTGCTAAGATGTCAATCTCCTTTGCCTCAAAAATTGATCTATAGATTCAGTACAATACAATAAAAATGCATCTTGTCTACCTTACACCCAACACAAAAATTAATTTGGATTGACTCATTGGACTGAAACTAAAAGGTTAAAAAACAATAGGATTTTTAGAAGAAAACACTGGAAAGTATAGTTTTCAGTCAGGATTCTAAAATTTATGTAAAATAGGGGTGAAGATGGTGGTATAGGTGGATGCTGGGCTCACCATGTCCTGCTGACCACAGAGATCCCACCCACATCTGCCTAAATAACCCAGAACACCGCTAGAAGCCTAGCAGAATGGAGCCAAGCATAGACGAGAGGCCCACAGAAGAGGGTAGGAAGGGCAGAGAGGCAGTGTGTGCTACACAGACTGGCGGGAAGGAGATGGGCGGTGGAGGGGCAGCCAGCCCACCCGGCAAGGCAGAGCCCCTGTGTCTGGCTTTCAAAAGCAGAGGGGCCAGATGAAGTGTGTTCTGGCAGCCAGTGGGACTTAACATCTGGAATGTTATAAGTCAACAGCTCTGCTTCGAGAGCAGGAGGGCTAGAGGACAACGGGAGTGAGAGTTGTTGAGCCCCAGAGGACAGAGCTTAGGTTGGCGGGGAACAAAGGCGCTGGCCAGAGCCATCTCCCTCACCCATCCCCAGCCGAAATCCCTAAGGGAACCAGTTCCCATCAAGGAACTTCCTTGCACTGCACAAACACCCAATGCTGTGCTTCTGTGGATCCATCCCTCTGATGGGTCTGCCTCCCTCCTGGTACCACAGGGCCCTTCCCAAAGCAGACCACCAAAGGCAGAAGCGAGCTGAGTCTGCCCCTCCTGCCCCTATGCACCTTGCGGATCCACCCTGGCTAATACACCAGATCCCATCAAAGCAGCACCACAAGCCTGGCAGTGTGCAAGTAGCCCAGACAGGGGCCACACCGCTCCACAGTGAGTCCTGCCTCTGGGAGACAGGAAGACAAGGTACACACCAGTCTGACTGTGGCCCCAGCGGTGGGCTGGGGGCAGACATCAGGTCGGACTTCGCCCAGCCCACCAACGCAAGTTACTCCAGACAGCACAGGGGAAGAGCCCTGCAGTTCCCCGCCACTCCAGGGACTATCCAAAATGACAAAATGGAAGAATTCTCCTCAAATGAAACTCCAGGAAGTAGTGACAGCTAACGAACTGATCAAAAACGATTTAAGCAATGTAACAGAAAATGAATTTAAAATAATAGTCATAAAATTAATCTCTGGCTTGAAAAAAGTATAGAGGACAGCAGAGAATCTATTACTACAGAGATCAAGGGACTAAGAAACACTCAGGAGGATCTAAAAATGCTATAAATGAGCTGCAAAATAAAAGGGAGGTGATCACAGCTTGGATTGAAGAGGCAGAGGAGAGAATAGGAGAATTAGAAGATAAAATTATGGAAAAAGAGGAAGCTGAGAAAAAGAGAGATAAAAAAGAATCCAGGAGTATGAGGGGGAGAATTAGAGAACTAAGTGACACAATTAAATGTAATATACGCATAATTGGTATCCCAGAGGAGGAAGAGAGAGGGAAAGGTGCTGAAGGGGTACTTGAAGAAATAATAGCTGAGAACTTCCCTGAAGTGGGGAAGGAAAAAGGCATTGAAATCCAAGAGGCACAGAGAACTCCCTTCAGACGTAACTTGAATCTATCTTTTGCATGACATATCATAGTGAAACTGGCAAAATACAAGGATAAAGAGAAAATTCTGAAAGCAGCAAGGGATAAACATGCTCTAACATATAAAAGGAGACTGATAAGACTAATGACAGATCTATCTACTGACACTTGGCAGGCCAGAAAGGAATGGCAGGAAATCTTCAATGTAATAAACAGAAAAAAATATGCAGCCAAGAATCCTTTATCCAGCAAGTCTGTCATTTAGAATAGAAGGAGAGACAAAGGTCTTCCGAAACAAACAAAAAATGAAGATATTCATCACCACTAAACCAGCCCTACAAGAGATCCTAAGGGGGATCCTGTGAGAAAAGTACCAGAGACATCACTACAAGCATGAAACCTACAAACATCATGGTGACTCTAACACATATCTTTCTATAATAACACTGAATGTAAATGGATTAAATGTTCCAACCAAAGACATAGGGTATCAGAATGGATAAAAAAAACAAGACCCATCTATTTACTGTCTACAAGAGACTCATTTTAGACCTGAGGACACCTTTAGATTGAAAGTGAGGGGATGGAGAACTATCCATCATGCTACTGGAAGTCAAAAGAAAGCTGGAGTAGCCATACTTATATCAGACAAGCTAGACTTTAAATTGAAGGCTGTAACAAGAGATGAAGAAGGGCATTATATAATACTTACAGGGTCTATCTGTCAGGAAAAGCTAACAATTATAAATGTCTATGCACCGAATATGGGAGCCCCCAATTATATAAAACAATTACTGACAAACATAACCAACCTTATTGATAAGAATGTGGTAATTGCAGGGGACTTTAATACTCCACTTACAACAATAGATAGATCATCTAGACACATGGTTGATAAAGAAACAAGGGCCCTGAATGATACATTGTATCAATGGACTTGACACATATATTTAGAACTCTGCATCCCAAAGCAACAGAATACACTTTCTTCTAGAGTGCATATGGAACATTCTCCAAGATAGATCACATACTGGGTCACAAAACAGCCCTTCATAAGTATACAAGAATTGAGATCATACCATGCATACTTTCAGACCACAATGCTATGAAGCTTGAAATCAACCACCGGAAAAAGTCTGGAAAACCTCCAAAAGCATGGAGGTTAAAGAACACCCTACCAAAGAATGAATGGGTCAACGAGGCAATTAGAGAAGAAATTAAGAAATATATGGAAACAAATGAAAACAAAAATACAACAATCAAATGCTCTGGGATGCAGCAAAGGCAGTCCTGAGAGGAAAATACATTGCAATCCAGGCCTATCTCAAGAAACAAGAAAAATCCCAAATACAAAATCTAAGAGCACACCTAAAGAAAATAGAAGCAGAACAGCAAAGGCAGCCTAAACCCAGCAGAAGAAGAGAAATAATAAAAATCAGAGCAGAAATAAACAATATAGAATCCAAAAGAACTGTAGAGCAGATCAATGAAACCAAGAGTTGTTTTTTTGAAAAAAATAAACAAAATTGATGAAGCTCTAGCTAGGCTTCTCAAAAAGAAAAGGGATATGACTCAAATAGATAAAATCATGAATGAAAATGGAATTATTACAACCAATCCCTCAGAAATACAAGCAATTATCTGGGAATACTATGAAAATTATATGCCAACAAACTGGACAACCTGGAAGAAATGGACAAATTCCCAAACACCTCAAACAGAAAGAAATAGAAATCTTGAACAGACCCATAATCAGTGTATAAATGGAATCAGTTTTCAAAAATCTCCCAACAAATCATTCAAAGCAGAAATAATACACATACTTCTAAAGCTATTCCAAAAAATAGAAAGGGAAGGAAACCTTCCAGACTCATTCTATGAAGCCAGAATTACTTTGATTTCCAAACCAGAAAGAGACCCAGTAAAAAAAGAGAACTACAGGCCAATATCCCTGATGAATATGGATGCAAAAATTCTCAATAAAATACTAACAAATCCAATTCAACAGCATATGAAAAGAATTATTCACCATGATCAAGTGGTATTCATTCCTGGGCTGCAGGGCTGGTTCAACATTCGCAAATCAATCAATGTGATACATCACATTAATAAAAGAAAAGATAAGAACCATATGATCCTGTCAATCGATGCAGAAAAAGCATTTGACAAAATTCAGCATCCTTTCTTGATAAAAACCCTCGGGAAAGTCGGGATAGAAGTAACATACTTAAACATCATAAAAGCCATTTATGAAAAGCTCACAGCTAAATCATCCACAACGGGGAAAAACTGAGAGCTTTTTCCCTGAGATCAGGAACACGACAGGGATGTCCACTCTCAATGTTGTTATTTAACATAGTGTTGGAAGTTATAGCATCAGCAGTTAGACAACAAAAGGAAATCAAAGGCATCAAAATTGGCAAAGATGAAGTCAAGCTTTCACTTTTTGCAGATGACATGATACTATACATGGAAAATCCGATAGACTCCACCAAAAGTCTGCTAGAACTGATACATGAATTCAGCAAAGTCGCAGGATACAAAATCAATGTACAGAAATCAGTTGCATTCTTATACACTAACAATGAAGCAACAGAAAGACAAATAAAGAAACTGACCCCATTCACAATTGCACCAAGAAGCATAAAATACCTAGGAATAAACCTAACCAAAGATGTAAAAGATCTGTATGCTGAAAACTATAGAAAGCTTATGAAGGAAACTGAAGATATAAAGAAATGGAAAAACATTCCGTGTTCATGGATTGGAAGAATAAATATTGTTAAATGTCAACACTACCCAAAGCTATCTACACATTCAATGCAATCCCAATCAAAATTGCACCAGCATTCTTCTCAAAGCTAGAACAAGCAATTCTAAAATTCATATGGAACCACAAAAGGCCCTGAATAGCCAAAGTAATTTTTAAGAAGACCAAAGCAGGAGGCATCAGAATTTCAGACTTTAGCCTCTACTACAAAGCTGTCATCATCAAGACAGCATGGTATTGGCACAAAAACAGACACATAGACCAATGGAATAGAATAGAAACCCCAGAACTAGACCCACAAACGTATGGCCAACTCATCTTTGACAAAGCAGGAAAGAATATCCAATGGAAAAAAGACAGTCTCTTTAACAAATGGTGTTGAGAGAACTGGACAGCAACATGCAGAAGAATTAAACTAGACCACTTTCTTACACCATTCACAAAAATAAACTCAAATGTATAAAGGACCTGAATGTGAGACAGGAAACCATCAAAACCCTAGAGGAGAAAGCAGGAAGAAACCTCTCTGACCTCAGCCACAGTAATTTCTTACTTGACACATCCCCAAAGGCAAGGGAATTAAAAGCAAAAATGAACTATTGGGACCTCATGAAGATAAAAAGCTTCTGCACAGCAAAGGAAACAACCAACAAAACTAAAAGGCAACCAACGGAATGGGAAAAGATATTTGCAAATGACATATTGGACAAAGGGCTAGTATCCAAAATGTATAAAGAGCTCACCAAAGTCCACACTTGAAAAACAAATAATCCCATGAAGAAATGGGCAGAAAACATGAATAGACACTTCTCTAAAGAAGACATCCGGATGGCCAACAGGCATATGAAAAGATGCTCAACGTCGCTCCTCATCAAGGAAATACAAATCAAACCACACTCAGTATCATCTCACACCAGTCAGGGTGGCTAAAATGAACAAATCAGGAGACTATAGGTGCTGGAGAGGATGTGGAGAAATGGGAGCCCTCTTGCACTGTTGGTGGGAATGCAAACTGGTGCAGCCGCTCTGGAAAACAGTGTGGAGGTTCCTCAAAAAATTAAAAATAGACCTACCCTATGACCCAGCAGTAGCACTGCTAGGAATTTACCCAAGGGATACAGGAGTGCTGAGCATAGGAGCACTTGTACCCCAATGTTTATAGCAGCACTCTCAATAATAGCCAAATTATGGGAAGAGCCTAAATGTCCAACACTGACGAATGGATAAAGAAATTGTGGTTTATATACACAATGGAATACTACGTGACAATGAGAAAGAATGAAATCTGGCTATTTGTAGCAACATGGATGGATTTGGAGAGTGTTTTGTTAAATGTAATAAGTCATACAGAGAAAAACAGATACCATATGTTTTCACTCTTTTGTGGATCCTGAGAAATTTAACAGAAGTCCATGGGGGTGGGGAGAAAGAGGTTAGAGAGGGAATGAGCCAAACATAAGAGACTCTTAAAAACTGAGAACAAACTGAGGGTAGGTGGGGGGTGGGAGGGAGAGGAGGGTGGCTGATGGGTATTGAGGAGGACACCTGTTGGGATGAGCACTGGGTGTTGTATGGAAACCAATCTGACAATAAATTTGATATTAAAAAAATAAAATTTATATAAAATAGGAAGAATGAAAAAGCCATAGCATTCTTGATTAAATAACAACCACATAACAAATTTGGAGGATTTACACTACTATATAGCAGTAACTATTATAAAACATGAATTAAGTGTGGTTACTGGAAAAAGGAAAACAGCAGGACATTAGAATAAAATAACAAGAAACAACCCATAAATCAGCCACATGATTGACAATAATAGCAAAAAAAATGAGTGTAATTAAGTGGGAAAAAATGATAGCCATTTCAATAAATAATGCTGTATCAACTGTTTAACTGTATGTAATAAAAAATACATCTTGCCTACCTCACACCCAACACAAAAATTCATTTGGAGTGGGTCATTGACCTGAAAGTAAAAGGTTAAAAAACAGTAAGATTTTTAGAAGAAAACACTGGAAAGTATCTTTATGACCTTAGAGCAGGAAGATTTCTCAGACAAGAAAAACAGACAGACACACACACACACACACACACACACACACACACACACACGAACTATGAAAACAAGAAGATAAATTTGACTTTATCAAAATCAAGAACCTCTATTTAGCAAAGTACAATGATATGAGAATGAAAAAGGCAAGACACATACAGGGAGAAGATATTTACCATAAAACATTCAGCAAAGTACTCAAATCTAAATCATTTAAACAACTTCGACAAATGATTATGAACAGTATTAATAATTCAATATAAAACAAGTAAAATATAAAATGAGTGAAATACTTTAACAGATACTTCACTACCCATCCACCATAATAACTAAGTTCATATATTGCTGGTGGGAGTGTAAATGGGCAGATACCAACTATATATACACACTTATAGTAGGCAGTACCAGATAAATGATGATAGATAGATAGATAGATAGATAGATAGATAATATGGCCCCAGCAATTTTTGGGTTATACCTAAGAGTGAAAAGTGCTTATATTCACTGAAAGGCAAATAATGTTTACAGCAGCATTACTTATAATAGTATGCATTAATAGAATGGTTAAAAAGGTATATAAACAACATAAAATGCAACACAATAATAAGAAGTAGTAAACTTTGCAACACACAGCAGTGTGAATGAATAATACCAATATAAAGTTGATTGAAAAAGGTCATTCTTAAAGGTTATATCCTATCCCGTGTGCTTCAGTTTGTATGAAATTCGAAAACAATGTTTCTCTGCTCACATAAATCAGACTAGTGGTCACGTTTTGGGTGGTATCAATTAGGAAGGAGCACAAAGGTGTCTTCTGGCATGCTGAAGATATTCTTAGTTCATTCTAAATGATGACTACATTCATATATGTGCATATAAAATAATCAAGTTGTGCACTTCAGATTTAAGAGCTCTAGATTTGTTATGCTTTAATAAAATACAAAAGAAAAGAAAAGATAGATGTGCAAGAAAACTACAAGCTCAAAATTATTACTGAAAAAAAATTAAAGAAGACCTAAATTGTTAGAGGAATAGACCATAGCCTGGAATTAGATGACATAATATTGTAAAGATGTCAACTCTCTCTAAATTGAGCTATAGATTCAATTAAACCGTCAAAATTGTAGCAGGCCCTTTGTGGAAATTTATAAGCTGAATCATGTAAAGACATAAGTAAAACCAAGAACATCTTCAACAAATTTGGAGAACTTACCCCAATGGATATCAAGTCTTATTTTAAAACCACTGTAATTTTAAAAGTCTCAAAAAAGTAAAAAAATAAAAAGTCTGAGATTGGCTCATGGAGAGACAAAAAGACTGAAGTAACAAAAAAATTAACAAAAAACACACCACAAATCTATATTTATCTACCATTTATCTATATCGATCTATCATCCATCAATCTGTGTCTATCTACCATTCTACCATCTCTGTCACTATAGTATAATGGGGAAAGATGGTATTTCCAATGTACTGAACTAGATCTACATGGGAAAAATAAATCATGAACCTAACCACATGTTATACACAGAAATAAATTCCAGATGGATTATCTAGCTAAACATGTAAGATAAATAAATAGCTTCTATAAAGTAACTTAGAATAACATCATCACACACAACAAGCAGTACATAAAAAGCCTGAAACCAAAAGGAAAAAAAATGGATGATGTAAATTCATAAAAATGAAGAATTTCTGTAGTAAAAAACAGCATTAGAAAGTTGAAAGAGCAAGTCAAGATTGGTAGAAAATATTTGAAATAAAAATATCCAGCCATATCTAAAGCAGGTTTCCATTCTACTTAGTTACATAGTAACAAAAATAATTACAGTAATGATAATATGAGTAAAGGGATTAATAAGTGACATTTATTAAATACAGATTTCAGAATCTAATCTAAATATCTTAATGGTTTATTTCTTTTAACTCTGCTAAAAGCCTTATGAAGTGATGTTGTTTTTATTTAAAATTTTCCAGCTAGGAAACCATAGCAGGGTGCATTAAGATACTTTTCTAAGATCACATGAAATGATGGCTTTTGAATGTGAGTGGAGTCCTCCTCTTGTTTCTCACTGGAGATCCCTCTTCTGCTCTGAGATGCACTTACATGTATATATCCGTAGACCACTTAGTAAAAGGATCAGCACAGTATATCCAGTAGTGTTTTGTGTTTCCTCTAAAATTCAAAGATGTTTACAAATGAGTTGCTTATTTCTTAGAAACTGGGAGTTTAAGGCACAAAAATTGTCTTACATTTTGGGAGATTTACCCTAATGTAACTCATTCTACTGCACATTAAGAACTTCCAAAACTGTAGGCTGCTGAATTTTATTAGGATTTACCTTAATCTTATAAGCATATATCCAACATACCTGAAGGGCATACCATGAGGGAAATTCAAGTCAAACTGTCCTATCACCTGGTTTCCAAGAGAGTTTAACTCTATCTATTGGAGCCAACTGGTAGTCAGAGACCCCAGGAAATAGCATTAACTCAGAGTCACTGTTTAATCATTGTAAGTAAATTTGGGTATTCCTATCCCAGTATATCAACTACAGTATGTAACTTCTTTGAAGATTGACAGGAGGAACATTCACAGGAAGAAGTTATGCAGCCACAGGGTTATTCCTTTAATATACTTGGATTCTCCTTCATTATATAATCTCAGATCTGTGGGAGTCAGATATGTATTTTTCAGGCCCAGAGATTTTATTGTTTTTTATTATTATTGAAATATAATTGACATACAATGTTACATTATTTCAGATGTACAACATATTGATTTAACAAATCTATATGTTACTCAATGCTTACCACTATAAGTGTAGTCACCATACAGTTTGTTACAATATTATTGACAATATTCCCTATGTTATGCTTTTTATTTCCATGACTTATTTGTTTTATAACTGGAAGTTTGTACCTGTTAGTCTTCTTTATCTATTTGGCTCATTCCCCTACCCACCTCCCCTCTGGCAGCCATCGGTTTGTTATGTGCATTTACAAGTATGTTTTGCTTTGTTTGTTTGTTTGTTTTGTTTTGTTTAGATACCACTTATAAGTAAAAGAGTTTGTTTTTATTTAAGAAAATTAAGTAGAGAACACAGAACTTTGGATTGACAAGGTGGCATTGACTCATCTCTGTTCCTTCCCACTGAGTACAATCATAAACACTGGAAATAATAAAAATAATAACTGAAGGAGAATTCTGAAAGGTGGTAAAGGGAAAGAGAACTGGCCAGGGGCCCCAAGTCTGGAGGAACAACTATAACTACCATCCAACAGGAGAGGTGATCCAGGCCCAGAGTTTCCCAACCTCCATGTAGCATCACAAGGGAGCCCAGGTAAGATTATTCCTCCCCTGAATTAAATGGGAGTTTTGCCAGTAACATTACATGAGCCCAGGAGAACCTGCAAGGGAGATAAATTGACTAGAAGTTCAGTTAACAATAAGCATCCAAGATAAGGGCTCTCCTTTTCCAGTAAGCCTGATGTCCCTTCCCCTACCCAGAGGAAATGTGCAGCCAGGAGCACATGGAAAGGCATTCACACCACCACCAGCACCTGGCCAGGTAAATATACTTTGTCCTTGCAGGCCAGATACTCCCTTTAACCACTTAGACACACCAAATAACTCAGTTTGGGGAAACCCTTTCCTCCTCCTCAATAGCACAATTAGGGGTTAGTGGGAACTCCAAGAGCACAAGACACACCAAATAAACCAATAACATGGCAAAGACTGAAAAGTAGATTGTCATTGGAACCAACCCATCCAAATTAGGTAAGAACTAGCATGCTAAGCCTAAAAAGGTAAATGCCTATTTTAAAAAATTAAATATGGTCCAGATCTTCTAAAATAATATAAAAAAATGTGTAAGAAACAGGAAAATAGGAAATTAAATGACAAAAAATCAACTGATGCCAACACTGATTGGACAAATCAAATGCTGGAATTATCTGACAGTAATTTGATCGCATAAAATTGATTCAAGAAGCAATAAAAAGGGGCACCTGGGTGGCTCAGTTGTTTGAGCACCTTGGTTTCAGCTCACATCATGATCTCATGGTTTAGTTTGTGGGATGGAGTCCCACATGGGGCTCCACGCTGACAGTGCAGAGTCTGCTTAGGAATCTCTCTCTCTCTGTCTCTCTCTCTCTCTCTCTCTGTCTCTCTCTGCCTATCCCCAACCTCAAAATAAATAAAAAGGAAGGGAAGGGCACCTATGTGGCTGAGTCAGTTAAGCATTGGACTTTGGCTCAGGTCATGATCTCACAGTTCATGAGGTCAAGCCCTGCACTGCGCTCTCTGCTGTCAGCGCAGAGCCCACTTTGGATCCTCTGGCCTCCTTTCTCTGCCCCTCCCCAACTTGTACCCTCGCTCTCTGTCTCTCTCTCTCTCTCTCTCTCAAAAATTAATAATCATTTGGGGCAGTTGAGTGACTCAGTTGGTTGAGCACTCAACTCTTGATTTTGGCTCAGGTCATGATTGCACGGTTGGTGGGTTTGAGCCCCATGTCAGGCTCTGTGCTGACAGTGCTGTGCCTTCTTGGAATCCTCTCTTCCTCTCCCTCTGACCCTCCCCTGCTTGTGCTCTCTCTCTCTCTCTCTCTCAATAAACTTGAAAGAAAGAAAGAAAGAAAAAGAAAGAAAGAAAGAAAGAAAGAAAGAAAGAAGGAAAGAAAAGAAAAAAGAAAAGGAGAGGAGAGAAAGAAAGTGAGCAAACAAGCAATAAACATTATCTTGAAACAAATGAAAACAAAAATACCAGCAAAAGAATAGTGATTACGAAAAAAAACAATGAATGGACATTATGGAACAGAAAAATACAATAAAAGAAAAAAAAATGTTGCTGGATGGCTTCAATAACTGCATGAAGATGATAGAAGATATAATTAGTAAATTTGAGGCTACAGAGAATGGGGAACACTTACGCACTGTTGATGGGAATGCACACTGGTGCAGCCACTCTGGGAAAGAGTATGGAGGTTCTTCAAAAACTTAAAAATAGAACTACCCTATGACCCAGCAATTTCACCACGAGGTATTTATCTAAAGGATATAAAAATGCTGAGTTGAAGAGGTACTTGCACCCCAATGTTTATAGCAGTGTTATTAACAATAGCCAAATTATGGAAAGACCCCAAATGTCCCTCGTTGATGAATAGATAAAGAAGTGGTATACACACACACACACACACACACACACACATACATATATACATATATGTGTATATATATATATATATATATATATACACATTCAAGAAGAATAAATATGTATATTTATGTGGAATTTAAGAAACACAACAGATGAACATAGGGGAAGGGAAGGAAAAATAAGATAAAAACAGAGAGGGAGGCAAACCATAAGGGACTCTTTTTTTTTTTTTTTCAACGTTTATTTATTTTTGGGACAGAGAGAGACAGAGCATGAACGGGGGAGGGGCAGAGAGAGAGGGAGACACAGAATTGGAAACAGGCTCCAGGCTCTGAGCCATCAGCCCAGAGCCCGACGCGGGGCTCGAACTCATGGACCATGAGATCGTGACCTGGCTGAAGTCGGACGCTTAACCGACTGCGCCACCCAGGCGCCCCAGGGACTCTTTTTAAATGTTTATTTATTTTTGAGAAAGAGAGAGAGCACAAGAAGGGTAGGGACAGAAAGAGACACAGAATATGAAGCAGGCTCCAAGGTTCTGAGCTGTCAGCACAGGGTCTGACGTGGGGCCTCATCCCACAAACCACAAGACCATGACCTGAGTTGAAGTTGGACACTCAATTGACTGAGCCACCCAGGCATCCCTAAGAGACTCTTAAATATTGAGAGCAAACTGAGGGTTGCTGGAGGGGAGGTGGGTAGCAGGATGGGCTAAATGGATGATAGGCAATAAAGGAGAGCACTTGTTGGTATGAGCACTGGGTGTTATACGTAAGTGATGAACCATTGTGTTCTATTCCTGAAACCAACACTACAGAGTATGTTAACTAACTTGAATTTAAATAAATGAATTAAAAACAAAGTCCTCTGTGCTATGCCTATTAATCTCCCTATATTCTCCTGGAAACTTATGATTTTTTTTAATGTCTTCACATTTTACTTTTTTCAGAATGCAAGATAGTTAGAATCATATACTATATAGCATTTTCAGATTGGTTTATTTCACTTAGTAATATGCATTTAAGGTATTTTCATGGATTAGGGGCTCACTTTTCCTTTTCTTTGTTTTTTTTTTTTTTTCTTTTAAGCACTGAATGATATTTCATTGTCTGGAGATGTCACAGATTATTTATCCAATCTCCTACTAAAGTATATCTTAGTTGCTTCCAAGTTTTTGAAATTTTAAATAAAGTTTATAAACATTAGTTTGCAGGGTTTTGTGTGAACATAAGTTTTCAACACCTTTGGGTAAATATTAAGGTGTGTGATTGTGGATTCTATAAGAGTATAATTAGTTTTGTAAGAAACTGTTAACCTGTCTAACAAAGTGCCTGTACTGTTTTGTGGAGTCACTGTTGCTTCATATCCTTGTCAACATTTGGTAGTGCCAGTGTTCTGGATTTTGGCCATTTAATAGGTGTATAGTGATATCCCATTGTTTCAGTTTGCATCTCCCCTATGGCATATAATGTAGAGCACCTTTTCATGTGTTTATTTGGCATCTGAATATTTCTTTGGTGAAGTGTCTATTAAAGCTTTTGGAACATTTTTTAATTGGGTTTTTTGTATTATTATTGCTAATTTTTAAGAGTTCTTTGTATATTTTGGATAACAGTTCTTT